>NC_140987.1:232206874-232658311 GCF_052327205.1 Somniosus microcephalus
GAAGGGTCTCCCCCCGAGATCACACTCCCGAGAGCCCACCCCGGCCCGAGCCGAGCGAGGAACAGAGAGAGACGCCGCGTCTCAGCTGCTCCTGCTGTGCGCGCACCCTTTACTAAGGTAGCGGCGCTCGGCTGAGGCCCGCCCCTCTAGCCTTCACAAAGATGGCGGCGATCGGGGGGCCGCTTGTTGACTGGGGCCGGGAGGTGCCTAGCTCGGGCGTGGGTGCGGAGGAGAGGCCGAGGCTTCGAGGCCTACCTGGAAAAACAGGGAAAGGCAGGAAAATTAATGAGATTAGATAAAAGATTTAGAAAGTAATTAACTTTTTAAAAAACAATATGTGTTTTAAAAGCAACTTTTTTGAAAGACGCAGAAAGCGGGAAAAAGAAACGAAAAGTTTGGAATCAAGATGGCGGCGACTCACCTCGGTTCAGAACGATAAGGCCCGCCCACACACGCACCGATTGGTCGACCGTCAGGTCACCAAAGTGTAGGATTGGTCAATCGTCCCGTCACTTGACTATAGGAGGGCCCGGCCGCATGCGCCAGGAACCCGGCGTACGATTGGTCGACCTCGAGGTCACTCTGTCGCTAATGAGCGGATAATGAGATGCTAATGAGTGGAATTTTGAACGTTTTTCGGATACCGCGGGCGCAATTTTTGTCCGGCCGAAACGTAAATACGCTTACCACCGTTTCGGAAAGGTAAGCTTTCTTTCGACGTAACGCATGCGTAGATACGCTCTATAACTTTCGAGTGCATAGTCGGACAGACGCACAAGTGAGGACAGACAGAAGGACAGACAGACAGAAGGACAGACAGATAGACAGACAGAAAGAAGTATCCGTTTATATATATAGATGAATAGGAAGTCTGCTAGAATAGTAGAAAGGGAGATTTCAGTTCATAAGCTAGTTCCACACATTGGGATAGATCTTGAATTTGAGCGACAGTGTAAAACGGGTGAAAGCGATTCGGCAGCCCCTTTTACATCTGCCCTGATTTTTATTTCCATTGAAGTCAATCAGGAAAGATGTAAAATGGGCTGCTGATTTTGTATCAGTCATTTTACACTATCAGACTAAGATCTACCCCTGTGTAATTTCAGGGCCATTGAGTACATTGAAAGCCTCATCATACTCAAGCCTCTTGTATCGACTTAAAAACTAGTCAGGCTCCATATATTTAATCTGCTCTATTTATGCTACAATAAGCCACTGAAACAAATCCTCTCATATGTTTTGCACATGTACAAGTATTTCAGAAATTACAGTTTACATGAAAAGATATACAGGTCGTGATTACAACTCCACATTACAATAGGAATTCTGCAATGTGTGTTCACACTTGCGTTGATCTCATAACCAATGTACACAACAGGTCGTTTTGTCACTACTGCAATGTTTCTCCACTTAGAAGTTGGACATTTTTAAAGGGCTACTGTGTAACATTTTCTGCACTGGGACTGTCATCAATTAAATGATTTGAGGACTTTGAAATACTGAACAAGTATTCCAAGCAGATAGGTGCAGAAAAGTTCTATATCTGAATGCGCCTGAAGATTCCTGAGTGGGGCAGGCTTTTTCTGTAACTTTATCAAAGAAGTCAAAAATATTAGATAGGACCATGCCTTTCTAAATCCAGTATTGTTCCTATCAGAAGTGCAGATATACAGGATTCACGCCACTTCCTCTTTAACAACCAAGTGTTAATATCCATGGCTTTGAATTATACTGCGGCATACCAGCATGTAAGTGCTTAGCACATTTGCCTGACATCCCTCGCTCTAATTTCAGTGGACACATCCCCCTCCACTTAAATACCAGAGTGAGATATTTTAGAGGAATGTGTTAAATGTTTTTATGTTGGCATCCCAAGGTCTAAAATATTAGAAATACCTTGGGCTAGCAATTATTCTGGGCTTGATCCATTTTGTGGCTCGGGCCTCATTGAACTAAACTCGGGAAGCTGCCAGGGCTAAATGTTTCTGGAACGGCCTCCAGCAGTCCCTTTATGGACAGCTGGTTTAGCTGCTCAATCAATTCCACTGAGTGGGGCTTGCGCAGTGCACGCTTTGTCAAGTGGAAGTCCAAAAATGCATTGGGGTCCTAAATACGTCATGGGACCCCGATGTAAATATATATATAAGGCTTCCCACATGTCTTCCTTTTTCCTCAACCAAGGATTCCCCTCTACCGTGGTTGACTCAGCCCTTGACTGTGTCTGTTCTGTTTCCTGCACTTCTGCTCTCACCCCTTCCTCTCCCTCCCTGGAACCACAATAGGGTTTCCCTTGTCCTCACCTTTCACCCCGCCAGCCTCCACATTCAACGGATCATCCTCCGCCATTTCCGCCACTTCCAGTGTGATCACACCACCAAACACATCTTCCCCTCCCCTCCCCTTTCAGCATTCTGAAGGGACCGCTCCCTCCACGACACTCTGGTCCACTCCTCTATCACCCCCAACACCCCTTCCCCTTCGCCCAGCACCTTCCTGTGCAAGCAAAGGAGATGCAACACCTGCTCTCTTAACTCCTCCCTTCCCAATGTCCAGGGCCCCAAACACTCCTTCCAGGTGAAACAGCAATTTATTGTACTTCTTGCAATCTAGTATACTGTATTTGCTGCTCACGATGCAGTCTCCTCTACATTGGGGAGACCAAACGCAGATTGGGTGACCGCTTTGCAGAACACCTCTGTTCAATCCATAAGGGTGACCCCGAGCTTCTGGTCGCCCATCACTTTAATTCCCCGCTCCACTCCCACTCTGACCTCTCCATCCTCGGCCTCTTACACTGTTCCAATGAAGCTCAATGTAAGCTCGAGGAACAGCAACTCATCTTTCGATTAGGTACTTTACAGCCTTCTGGACTCAACATCGAGTTCAACAATTTCAGACCATAACCTCTGCCCCTATCTTTTTTATCTCTTTCTCACGTGGCAGCAGTTGATGATTCTGCCATTGGCGTTTAGACTTCATCTAGAGTCATCTTTTGTTTCTTAACTTGTCCCATTACCATCTCCTTTTGCCTTGCACCATCATCCCTTTTGTCTCTTAATCTCTCCTGCCTTCCATCCTATCACAGACCTTCCCTTTGGTTCTTTCCTCCCCTCCCCCCTTTCCCTGCCCCTACACTTGCTTAAAAACCTGTTACATCTCCAACTTTTTCCAGTTCTGATGAAGGGTCATTGACCTGAAACGTTAACTCTGTTTCTCTCTCTACAGATGTTGCCTGACCTGCTGAATATTTCCAGCATTTTCTGTTTATATTTCAGATTTCCAGCATCCACAGTATTTTGCTTTTGTATAAGGCTTACGTCTGTTCTGGTAAGAGCACTCGCCATCTAATTCAAGGCCTACTTGAAAATTGCAATAGCTGGGCCCTGGCCAAAAATCCAGCATTGCTTTCCCTAATTTGCAGTCCACTGCCACCCTGTTCACATTAAAAAGGGGTGGTAGGTGGAAAAAATCGGCCCCAATGAGTTTAGAGTTGGTGCAAATCCCAAACTGTTTCACAATTCAGAATATGCCAATGTTCAAGTCAGCCATAGTGGTGCCTTAGTACTGGGCCTAATATCATCCTTATATGATTACTGTTTACTTAAAACAGTGCAGTATATTGTTTACTCAAAGAGTGATTAATGTTTGGAAAAATCTATCAAATAAGGCAAAGATAATTAGATTACCAATAACACAATTAAATGCTATTATGGTGAGCAAGGGGGTAATGAAATCTCACTCGCCCAATGGGAAACTAACGTGACCAGATCAGTCACCTGTTTTACACGCTGCCCAATTTAACTTTCCACTGACTTCAATGGAAGGTAAGATCTGATCACGTCAGTTTCCCACTGGGCGATTTAGGGTAAAACTACCCTCCTAATGTAACAAACTTTTCTATTGTTCTTATATAGGGTGACATAAATGTAATTGTTTGTGTGTGCATCGTCAGTTTTGATTTTTGCACCTATAAAATACTTACAAAATATCAGTGATATTTAGGCCAAGGCAGATCAGCACACTTCTCATTATAACTGATGAACAAATCTATTCCTTTTTATTAAGAATTACATTTCATTTATGTCACCCTATAGGTGCTGTCCTGTACATTAGAGGTCTATATATTAAATATCTGCCAAATATAAAAAAAACTTGCATACACAAATTACACAGCTGAACTTTACAGACTTGATATGAATCAATAAAGTCCGACAATCCACTTTCACAGATCTAGTTGGCAGAACAATATATCAGTTATAGTTGACGCCAATAATGATTTAATTGGAACTATTCAATACAGAAGAAAGTTAATCATTTAAACTTCTATTATCCTGTCAGTGTTCGGAAACAACTGTGGTAAACAGTTAAATTATCCATCACAGGCACTGTATATGGCTGCCCATAAACCCTACACTTGTTCTGTTAAATATTTCACTGGTGTGTTTTGTGGTGTATGTAACCGTTCCACCTTTAAGAGAACTATTTTAAGTGTTGCACTACTTTATCTTGGCTGCTGTATACTGTAATACCGGTGGTGACCACACCGGTATATAAGTGCTGTGTAATGATTTATTGGGCAGTTCCGCCCTGACCTTCGACTAGTAAAGACCTGTTAAAGTTTACTCTTGTGGTCTGTGTATTAATTCTCAATATAACACACAGACTTAACAGTGGCGACGAGTATGATCTTACCCTACGGCAGAGATACATCCAAGGCAGTTTAACGGGCGTCGAGAAGGAGGCATCCGCCCTCATCATTCTGCTGAGAAAAGACTCGGGTCTGCAGAGCAAAGGAAGAATTCTGACACGAAGCCTTCCATCAGCAACAGGCAGTGATCATCCCTTCTATCATGGTTGTGGGTAAGCCGATCAGCGATGAGCAGCAAGTCGGCCACGTTGACTGTGAAGTAGGGGAGGGAAAAACGGAGGATATAAGGGCGGAGAACTCGACCACGGCCGGGGAAAAGAGCCAGACAGAAGTCAGGGCCAGAGGCGCCGAGACTGGGGCAGCGTAAGGCACTGGAGCCACAGTGAATGCAAACGCAGCCGGTGTAAAAGACCGGGCTGCAAGCGGGCTGGGAGACGCAACAGCGTCGAGAGAGAGCTCGACCGCGACCGGTGAGAAAGGCCGGGCAGCTACCGAGGCCGCGAGGTGCAGCGACCGTGACGTCGTAAGCGCGGGAGAAAATAAAAAATAAAAAATAAAAAACCGCGGAGAACTCAGCCGCAGCTGGGGTAAAGGACCGGACTGCAAGAGGGGCTGGGAGGCACGATTTGAAAACCGCTGGGGGAGGGCCAACGCAGCAATACGGCAATCGCCATTACAGCCAGCGGGGGAGAAAGGCAAACATGGGAAGCCGCCATTTTTTGTAGGCGGGGAAGAAGACGAGCGCGGGAAACCACCATTTTGAAAAAAAAAAAGTTAAAGAAAAATTTCTTTTTGTTTCTCAAGAAGAGTGCAAGGATGCCTAAGCATGGTAACATCAACGATTTCGATCCCGATGTTGAAGATTGGGCCACGTATGTAGAACGCATAGAGATATATTGTAAGACAAATAAAATATCAGATGAAGATAAAGCACTAACCTTACTAAACTCAATGGGTGCGAAGACATACGGGCTATTGAAGTATCTTCTATCACCAGCTAAACCAATGGATCAGACTTTCGCTAAAATTGTTGCTATCCTGAAAAATCATTTAAACCCCACACCGCTGATGTTAGCGGAACGATTTAAATTTTATGCGAGAACGCAACTGAAAGAGGAAAGCAACGCGGAGTATTTAATTGAACTGCGTAAGCTAGCGAAATACTGCCAGTTTGGGGAAAACCTGACAGAGGCACTGAGAGACAAATTTGTGTGTGGATTGTCGAAAGAAGGAACACAAAAGCGGCTGCTTGAAGAGAATGATCTTACACTTGATAAGGCTGTCACTATTGCAGCATCGCACGAAGCAGCAGCGAGAGGCACTGCGGAAATGCAGCTGAAGGCAGCGGTACTCAGCGTAGATCAAATGGCTCTGGGTACAACGAAATGTTATCGTTGTGGAAAGACAACACACGAGCAGAACCAATGCTGGTTTAAAAACCAGGAATGTAGAAAATGTGGCAAGCTTGGTCACATAGCTAAAGTATGCCGGTCAGGAAAGAAGACCAGCAACAAAAAGTCACCGCAGGAAAAGTGCAGAAAGGTACATAAGGTGACTGAGAAGAGTTCGGATGAACAGAATTCGGATTGAGACTCCAACAGCAAGGAACTGGGTAGTCTGAGAATTCACAATGTGAGTAAGGAAGCTGACCGACAAACTATCTGGGTCACACTGCAGATAGCAGGAGTCCACGTGAAGATGGAATTGGACACCGGATCGGCGTTGACGGTCATGAATAAGCAAGATTACAAAAAGTTATTCACACATATTCTCCTACGGGAGACGGAGATAGTATTGCAGACATACACGGGGCAAAAAGTATACCCCATCGGAAAGATAAAAGTCAAGGTGGTACACAAGGGCAAAGAACACCAAGGAATGGACATATATGTACTACCTGAGGGAGGTCCACCACTTCTGGGACGGGAGTGGATCAGGAAAATAAATATGGACTGGCACTCCCTAAATGCAATAACGGTAGATTCCGGAAAGAAAATGTCAAACCTGAACGATTGTTCAGAATATTGGATGAAGCTAAAGAGGTGTTCCAACAGGGACTGGGAACACTGAGAGGAATTAAGGCAAAAATCAAGATTGCAGAACATGCAAACCCAAAATTTTTCAAAGCCAGACCGGTACCTTATGCGATACGACCTGCTGTGGAAGCTGAGCTGGAAGGGCTTGAACGTTCAGGAGTACTGTCTAAGGTGGACCGGAGTGAGTGGGCCATGTCCATTGTTCCCGTCATGAAGCGTTCATCGAGTAACAAGCCAGGGGAACTGGGGAAGGTCCGCATCTGTGGAGACTTCAAGATCACAGTTAATCCGGTGCTTCACACGGTGCAATATCCGCTTCCGCGGATTGAGGATATCTTTGCTTCATTGTCTGGTGGGAAACACTTCACCAAGATAGACCTGGCGTAAGCGTACTTACAGATGGAAGTTGAGGAAGAGTCGCGCCAGTATCTCACAATCAACATGCACAGAGGCTTGTATCGATATAATAGACTGGTTTTTGGAGTGGCTTCGGCTCCAGCAATTTGGCAGAGGGCCATGGAGCAGGTATTACAGGGAATTCCAAGCACTCAATGTTACTTGGACGATATCCTGATTACAGGAGATGACGATGAGGAACACCTTGCAAATTTGAAACTGGTGCTCACCAGGTTGAAGGAATATGGCCTTCGAGTTAATCGCCAGAAATGTGAGTTCTTTCAGAAACGGATCTCGTACTGTGGTCATATCATTGACCAGGAGGAGCTGCACAAGTCACCTGACAAGATCGAAGCTGTTGTGAAGGCTCCCGCTCCGGAAAATGTATCCCAGTTGAGGTCGATCCTAGGGTTGATTAACTATTACCATAAGTTTCGGCCAAATCTATCCACGGTGCTGCACCCGCTGAATGCTCTTTTGCAGAAAGAAGTACCATGGAAGTGGAGCGAGGACTGTAAGAAGGCCTTTCGCAAAAGCAAGGCATTGATCACCTCAGAGGAAGTGTTGGCTCACTTCAACCCAACGCTACCTATTCGTTTAGCTTGTGATGCTTCTCCTTATGGCATTGGAGCAGTACTCTCACACAAGTTGCCAAATGGCTCGGAATGGCCAGTCGCATTTGCATCCAGGTCATTGACCTCTGCTGAGCGTAACTATGCTCAGATAGATAGGGAGGCTCTCAGCCTGGTGTGGGGAGTCAAGAAGTTTAACCATTACCTGCAGGGCCAGAAGTTTACACTGCTGACAGACCACCAGCCGTTGGTATCCATATTCAACCCTAAAAAGGGCGTTTCCATTATGACAGCGCAAAGGCTACAGAGGTGGTCCCTTTTCCTAGGGGCACACCAATATGACATAGAATACAAAGGATCAAAACAGCATGGGAATGCTGACGGTTTATCGCGCCTACCATTGCCAACGGTAGAAGAGGCGCCTACAGTGGACCCAGTGGAGATGTTCCACTCAACCATAGTGGAATGTCTACCAGTAACAAATTCTACCATCGAAAAGGAAACGAGAAATGGCCCGACTCTCTCACGAGTCTACGATTTAACGGTGAAGGGATGGCCAGCACATGGCGAACCACTGTTGCCAGCATTCTCGCAAAGAAGGGAGCAGCTGTCAGTGTGCCGAGGAACTTTGATGTGTGGATCCAGAGTGGTGATTCCACCCAAACTCCAGCATAAAGTGCTAAAGGAGCTTCACGAGGGGCATCTGGGTGGAGTGAAAATGAAGAACCTAGCCAGAGCGTTTGTGTGGTGGCCAGGTATCGATGGAGACATCGAAGAAATGACCAAGAGCTGTCTAGGATGCCAGAAGGTCCAAAATGCCCCACCACAAGCTCCTCCACATCCATGGGAGTGGCCCTCATCTCCATGGCAAAGGGTACATATCGACTTTGCTGGTCCATTTATGGACTCAATGTTCTTAATCGCGGTGGATGCACACTCCAAGTGGCCGGAGGTAATAAAGATGTCCTCCACCACCACGGAAAAAACCATCACAGTATTAAGGACCATATTTGCCAGGAATGGGCTGCCGGAACAGATCTGTTCTGATAATGGACCGCAATTTGTGTCTGAAGAATTCAGGAAGTTCTTAAAAAACAATGGGGTTAAGCACTACACGTCCGCCCCATACCATCCCGCCACCAATGGATTAGCTGAAAGGTTTGTCCAGACCTTCAAGAAGGCCATAAAGGCCATGGGTAATGAAGACATAAATCTACAACATAAGGTAGATAACTTCTTGTTGGCGTACAGGAATGCAACGCATGCGGTCACAAACCAAACTCCCGCCATGATGTTTTTCAATAGAAGACTAAGATGCCGGCTGGATTTGATCAAGCCAAACATCAGAGGGGACGTAGAGAACCGGCAATTTCAAGGCATGAATGAAAGGCCAACTAGAACCTTCCAGATAGGTCAACAAGTTTTGGCCCGGGACTACCGTACCGAGAAATGGCAGCCTGGAACTATTCGCACACGACTAGGACCGCTGATGTATACCGTGGACATTGGTGAAAGCATAATAAGGCGCCATGTTGACCAGATCATAAAGTCATCCGAAAAGGGACAACCTACTCCACAACTCTATACACCTAATGATGAAGCAGAGATACCCATAGTATCTACCTCCGATCCGGTGATACTGGAATCAGATGAACCCGACACTGGCATTCAAGCCGAATCGACCTTGCCAAAAGAACCTACTACACCACCGAAAACTACTACACCACCGAGGCGTTATCCGGACCGAGTCAGGAAGCCTCCAGAGAGACTGAATCTGTGAACTGTTGTACATGAAGTTGTGTATATATGTTATGTTAATGGGGAATATATACTGTTAAGCTAAAAAGGGAGGATTGTGGTGTATGTAACCGTTCCACCTTTAAGAGAACTATTTTAAGTGTTGCACTACTTTATCTTGGCTGCTGTATACTGTAATACCGGTGGTGACCACACCGGTATATAAGTGCTGTGTAATGATTTATTGGGCAGTTCCGCCCTGACCTTCGACTAGTAAAGACCTGTTAAAGTTTACTCTTGTGGTCTGTGTATTAATTCTCAATATAACACACAGACTTAACATGTTTTAGCCGCTTTTACACCAGAAAAGAACACTGTTAGTGGGGAGTGAGAAGATTGTCTGGGCTAGCAGGCAAAAAAGTTCAGGCAGGTGACTAATACAAAAATCATTATTAACCCCTTTGACTTGCTGGTTTACGCAATGGAAGATGATGGATTTTTAATGATATGAATAGTGTGATTAAAGCTAAACTCGTTGGAAATTGAGAAAAAGCTGAAAGTCTTGCTGTCCCACCATATTTCATCCATATTGGCAGTTTGGGTGCAAAAGGAAAATTGTTTTTCCTGGCTGATGCCAATGTTACCAGTTTGTGCACTGGCAAGTTTGGCAATAGAAGTAGCAATATGAGAAAAACAAAGGTCATATGGTTTAGCCCTTCTGAGGTCATGATAACAATATTGGACCATCTTAGTGAAGGTATTGGTTGCTTCTTACGAGATTAAGGTTAAAGAAATACACATCTTGCCATAATTGTATACCTTTTGCATTAGCTGATGATTTTTTTTTTCATTTAGATGGAATAGTCTGGAAGACAAAAATGGTAGAACATGAAGTCGGGATCAACTAACTCGATCTATGTTGGGAATCATGACAGGGACAATGGTCCAACCTCAATTGATTGCCTCAAGGAATAGTCAAGAGAGTTCTAATGGCTCTTAACACAAGGAAAAGTTAGCACTAGGAGACATAGATTGCACAGAAGGCCTACACTGCAATTTCTGAATGTCAAATGAGGATGGCATGTTTCCTCATTATGTAAGTTGTTGTGTGCAATAAATCAGGAATGGTATAATTGCGTATACATTTCTAAATTTCTCCATTCCTTTGTATTTCAACATTGGTTAAGCTCACTTTTGTCCTGCAGGTGTGAGGGGCCACTGGGCTGATTGTCTGGATCTCAGACCTCAGAAAGTGGTGCACAAATATGAGGAAACATGGAATGAGATAGTCCACTCAGCCCACTGAACCTGCACCTCTCACAGACCATATAGGGGGCAATTTTGCCAGCCCTGGGGAGGCGGGTTTGGCAGTGGGACTGCCGGGAAAATGGCAGAAACTGGGAGCGGGTACCAAACCTGACCCCAACCCGCCTCCATGCCATCTTCCCAGGAGGTGGGTCCCCGACTCGCACTGGGACCCGTCTCCTTGAGGTGGGAAGGGGACTACAGCCACTTAACTGCCTGTGAACAGATAGTTAACAGACAGTTAAGAGGCTTACCCCATTTTACCAATAAAAGTGCGGGCTTCCTGACATCGGGACACCCTGCCAGGATCAGCGAGGCGAGCAGTGGGTCTGCGGGGGTCAGTGGGTTCGAAAAGTGCGTTGTGGAGGTTAGTGATGGGTGCAAGTGTGGAGAGGTAAGTGTAAGGTTCACAAAATTCTGCAGATCCCCTCAAACCAAGAAGATTACTGTTATAAAGAATATTGGGCCAAAAAGGGGACTTAAAGTAAAAACCCCAGGATTTTGGTTATTTTAGAAAGGACATGTCCAGGCTTGTGGAAGGCTGCAACAAAAGGGGTTGGGATGGGCTTCTGTAAAACAAACAGTTTGAGTATTGGCATAGGCCAAACTGTCTGGGAATGTTCTGGGCTGTCTCAGTCATTCCACATAAATGACAATAGGCCTACGGAAGAGCAGTTCCCGCCATCAAGATTATGCATAATGCAGTACATGCCACTGATCAACAAAAGGGACCCTGACCCCAGCAGGAGAAGACAAAACTTACTAATCGGACCAAAGAGTATACAGTCATTTAAAACGAATTTAGGTTTTGATGGACCATCCCGAAACTAGTTTACACCAACTTAACCCAATTAAAAATAGATAGGATCAGCTCGAACCTGTTGAAGAATTCAAAACTATTACTGTTAATGAGTCCACCAAAATTGACAATGGGCCAGGGAAGATTTGGCAGGCAGATAAGCAAGGCCTCAAACAGTATAATTGGGGCCTGCTTTTTCAGTTAAGAGACACATCAGTTTTAGGACAATCAATCGATGGAAGGACAACAGAAGGAGAATGGAAGGAAAGGAGAAAGGAATCACGGCAACCAAGGGCCGCAAGAAACTAACAACCAACAATATTAACAACAGCTAGGTAATATTGGGCCACCGCAACCAACAAGAAACCAACCTGGAAGAAACCGAAGATTCGCAAGTTTGTTTCCACTCTACAAGCTATCCTGACTTACCCCGGGTAAGATTTGATGAAAAAGACTCTAAATCCTATACCTAACCAAAGGAAATTGGGTACTTACCCGGTAGATCCACTATGCACCTGACCGCATCAGCGGACACGCGAAGACTGAAAAACCAACGCAGGTGAAGTCTTCTACCATGTCCGGGGTACGGCAGGCCCCAACTGCCACACCTAGAGAACCCCGAAATCGCGAACCTCTACAACTGTCAAGAAAGTCGTTTGGTGAGCATTTTCCCTGGTCCTCTGGAGTCCAACCTAGTTAGTGTAGTGGTATTGGGAGGGGTGAAGTGTTTTGTCTATTGTCATTCTCCCTCGCATAATCCAAAGTGTTCCCCCTTTTAGAGTAATATGATTACTGTGTTGTGTATATTTTCTTGTCTCAAAAAAAATCCAAGTTCTTTTCACCAACTCAGTTGTCTGCTGCAATTTCATTACAACCCTCAAATAAGTCCAAAGTCTAGAACCAAGGGAGTGGGAGCAATTCGAACCACTCAGGAGTCAGAGGCAATGCTGACCACACACACCGCCCCTTACAGTAAATATGGGAGGTGAGTGAAAAGTGTTAGAAAAAGTTTCCTTACCTTTGTTTCTTCCTGCAGGCTTCAACTGTTGGGGATCCGAAGGCTCCTCATCTCCACGGCAGAGATGACAGAATAGCTGCTGCATTCTCTGATGTAACAGCCATCTGATTTCTGCTCAGGAAAGAGGTTTGGTGAGTCTTGAGTACAAGGGCTCACCAAAGAACAGAGATTGTCAGCTTTGAAAGCTGTCAAACGATGACAATTTATCTGTCAAAAATTTGGACGCTCTCTATCACTGGCTTTCCCTTAATTGGCTTGCTAAGCCCACAGGGTGGGCTTAACAAGGTCAATCAAGGGAAAATAGCATGGGTTGGCTGGACGTTATTGGGGGCGGGACTGAAACCTGACAAGCAGCAGTCCCACCCCCATTGATAAAATTCCCCCCATAATATCCATCCTATCGTGCAGCGATCTTTCATGTCCATCTGAGAGGGCAAGCAGGACTTCAGTTTAATACCTCTCTCCTCTTTGCTCCCTAAGCTGTAGCATTCTTGGCTGCAAATTTCCCAGCGGAGGCGGGATGGTGGCGGGAGAGCTGGTTTCTGGGTTCCAGTCATGAACCTGGCTGCAGCGGCTCTGTAAACGGGACTTTCCCTTGATTGGCCTTGTTAAGCCCGCCCTGGCCAATTAACAGGAAGCAGGTCTGATGATGTCATTTGATGATGCGTCATCAGCCGGTTTCCTTAAAGGGACCACGTCCACATGGAGTTTGACAGTTGTTCTTTCAGTGTTTGACAACATTGAGGTACTGCAAACAATAACAACAACAACAATTTGTATTTATAGTGCCTTTAACATAATACAACATCCCAAGACGCTGCACGGGAGTATTTTAAGACAAAAAATTTGACACCAATCCACATAAGGATAAATTAGAGCAGGTGACCAAAAGCTTGGTCAAAGAGGTAAGTTTAAAGGAGCGTCTTACAGGAGGAAAGAGAGATAGCAAGGTGGACAGGTTTAGGCAGGGAATTCCAGCGCTTAGGGCCTAGGCAACAGAAGGCATGGCCACCAAAGGTTGAGCGATTATAATCAGGGATCCTCAAGAGGGCAGAATTAGAGGAGCACAGATATCTCAGGGGGGTTGTGGGGTGAAGGAGATTACAGAGGTAGGAAGGGGCGAGGCCATGGAAGGATTTGAAAACAAGGATGAGAATTTTGAAATCGAGGCGCTGCTTAACCGGGAGCCAATGTAGGTCAGTGAGCACAGGGGTGATAGGCGAATGGGACTTGGTGCGAGTTAGGACATGGGCAGCCGAGTTTTGGATGACATCAAGTTTACATAGGTGGAATGTGGGAGGCCAGCCAAGAGTGTGTTGGAATAGTCAAGTCTAGAGGTAACAAACACTGACAAGCATTGCACAAAGGTGGCTGCTTGCACCCAGACTCTCCAATGACTACCTCCATATGCTTATGGAGAGTGTCATAGCACGCAGGGAGATTCTCTTCCCTTCCAAGGGTGGAAGAGACCGCCCCAGGACACCAACGCAGCCTTGCACAGGAGGGCAAAAGCAGGGATGTCATCAGGGGTCCCTGGCTGCAGTGGTGCCAACCTTTCAATGATCTCAGTGGATCACGAAACGTTACTGCAAAGCCACACTCAAACTCACCCTGCTGTGCCACTCAACACATCCCCATCATTCTGCCTTCCATACCCTTCTCCTGCACATCCTTACTCACACCAACTAACCTTGCACCTCCACCCATCCCTCTCTATCTACTTTATCACTTCCTCATCTCAATAGCCACCCCTCACACTCACCCTCATCCTACTGCAAGCATACCAACTAACAACACACAAGGGTAGGCACTTGAGAAGTTTAGCCAATGTCCATGTGAAATTTCTGGTAATGTGTTGTCATACAGAGAAATCTATTTTTCCAAAACTGCCCCTTATTGGACAGATCTGAGTGCACCTTGAGAAGTGTCTGACTGAGTTCCAGTGAATGTTCAGATATAACCCGTGGGGGAGAATGTAAAACTGGAAGGAAGCCTCAAAATAATATTAAATTGCCTCTTAACAAACCATTTAACAAGCTCAATTGTATTGCCCCCCGCTTGGTGTCGGGACAGTTCTCTGCTGACTGACCCAACACCTGGACTCACGTGGAGGCGGGTTGACAGCAGGTTTCCTATCCTCTGAGCACCGGCAAATTCAAGGCTGTTGAATGCCATGCTGTCAGGTTTTGAGATCTTTATACTCTAATTTTTGTTAAAAGTAGCCTAAAATATTTACTTCATTAATTAAAAAGGAATACAACAATCATGCACACAGATTTGTGCAATATAATAATTTAATATTGTTCAGCAAATTATTTCTATATTTTATCTTTGATTACTGCATATTCTCAGATTTTGTACAAGTTTCTCTTTGATTTCTGTATTCTATCCGTGCTTTCTATATTCCCTACTTTTTTCTATTTCTAGATTCTGTAATATTTTCTTCTCTCTCTGGCCATCTGGTTCTCTACCTTTCTAAAGATTCTTTATTCTGTCTGTCTCTGCTCTGTACTAGTTTTCGCTCCTCTATCTCTCCACTCCCACTCTCCATTTCTTTTTACTATTTTCTTTCTCCCTTTCCTCCTTGGCTCTCCCTCTCTCCCTTCCCAGTTTCTATATTATTTTCTCCCTGCGACCCATGACTTTTTTCCTCCTCTCCCTTTCTCCCCAGTTTCTGTATTATTTTCTCTCTCCCCTACCTTCTTCACCCTCTCTTCAAATAAAGTTTGTTTATCGGAGGTGGACTCCTGTGCACATGTATATCAGAGCAGTCACAGTTTAATCCCTCTAGCTAATACTGGTAAGTCAACAAGAGTTTTTCTCCCTCTTCCTTCATTTCTGCTTTTCCATCACTCTCCTCTACTTCAATTTTTCTCTTTCCTTTTCTCTCATCCCTCCTTCTCTTCTGTTTCTCGTTCTCCTTCACGTATGTTTCTTTTTTGTTTACCTTCACTTCTGCTTTTCTCTTTTTGTGTTCTTTCACTTTTGTTTCTTTTTCTCTCCTTTACTTTTCTCGCTCTTTGTTTCTCCACTTCTATTTCTCCCCTATTTTTCTTCATTATTGTTTCTCTCTCTCCCTGTTACTGTTTCACTTCCATCTTCCATCTGTTTATCTTTTTTACTCTGAGCCCCTTTACGTTTTCCTCTTTTGTTTATTTACATCAGAACCCTTATGGCCCCTCTGGACATGGGGAGACAGCTGGCTAGATAGAGATTGCAAAGTATGCGCAGGGTTCATCCAGACTCCCACAGCTCAGGGGCATTTGGGGTACACGGAACTGTTTGAGGAATTCAAAAGTTGTTGCATCCAAATTTAAAGATACATTTTTGTAAATTTATTATGTGAAAATTCTATCTTTGTGGGTATATAGTGGGATGGGCGATGAACTACCTACCCCTGGCACTATATCGTGGAGATGTTTTTGCGATTGAGTTGAATGCAATTCTTTTCAGTACCATGTATGTAATATGCTTGGTGAATTACAGAAGTAGAAGAAAAGTAAAAGGTAACCTATTAGAAAGGAGAAAACAATATAATGAAACAAGTAAGAAGAAAATTGACCATTAGCTTGGTGCTCACGATTTAGATCACAGACTCGGCATTCACAACTGACAGAAACATTATAAAGATACTAAGCTCTTAATTTTCATTAAAATCCTTCATTAACACTGCAGAACATTTCCCTATTAGCCTGTATATGCTTTAATAAAATAACAGTGCTTAGAGAGAGGCATTTAATCTATGCTGACAGTGCCTTTGAGAAATCCCTCCCATGCTTTAGAACTATCAGACTTTAGCTGAATATTTTAGTTTCCAGGGAAAAGGAGAAAAAACATCTCAGATTGGAGGTAAGTGCTTCCACATTCCAATAGTTTTTTAAGTCCAGCCAGTAAGTTAATAAAGAGGCTCCATGGCAACACGGTTAAGGGCATATGTTGCAGGCACCTCCCTGCTTGTTGAATGCGTCTTTTGAGGCTGGAAGTGGCATTCCTGATTTGTTAGGAGTACTATAATGATTTATCATTTCAGCCTCAATGGAATGCTATTTTCAGAATCCTAGATCTAACTGTGCATTTAGGACACTAATGTCTATCTTTACTTCAATCACAGCTTACAGGGCAGTAAGGTCATTGCAACAACCTTTCACAATCTCAGTTCTATTTTTATCTATCATTACACAGTTTCACTTTATTGGCACTATAGTGTTTTGTGATTTATTTCAACGCCTGAACAGTAAATTACAGCTCATCATTTTCTCCCACACTCTGAGATGTGATATATTTAACCCTTCAGAACCTGCAGTCTTCAAGACCACTAGAATTCTTAAATCATAACTATTTCATAAGCACTCAATATTGTCATATATTATACTCCACTAAGATGTTTCTGCAAGGAATGGAAATTTGGGTCAATTATATTTTTGTTTAAGATTTAGCCCAAAATTCAGATTTGCTTAAACTTACGTCAGAATTTTAAAATTGTGCAAGTGAAAATGGTTTCAGTCCATAAAGGTGCTCTTTCTTGCTCCAGTTTGGCTGTACATACAAAACTTTTGCTGTTCCTTCCCATATATCAGTGATGGTTGTCTGCATCTTGAATGGTGCTCAAACAAGGTAATTGACGCTTTTGTGAGTGTTTTTAATTAATTGAGGGATGGCTATTCTAGTGGGTAGGGCCACTAGTTTGAAGGTAAATCAGCTCAGAAAGCCGCAATATCACCATGGTGATCTTTGTCTTTTGCTTCCTAGCTAATCCTCAGAACAGCAATTAATGCAGAAAACCGAGCTCCATTGATGATATTTGACAGGTAGGTATAAGCACAACCAACAGATGACATTTAGCTGTTGCCAAAAGCAACTCTCCCCATGAAATACTTAATCCAAAAGATTTTTAATATACTTGATTCCAGATCTTGGTTGTGAAAGGTTGGAAATGAATGGTTCGAAGACAAGTTGAGCCTTCAAACCACCTGTGCTACAGTCCCACAGTGAGAAATCATAGGTTACACTGCCAATAAAAATCATTCATTCACGACAAAGCTCACAGTCCTTTCAAAACACGATTAAGGATATTTATTGTGGGAAAAAAAGCCAAATAAATAAAAATGGGATTAAACACCTGAACACCCAAATGCTCTTAAAATGTGTCTGTATACAAGTTAAGGGGAAACATAAATGAAGAGGTTAAGTAGCAGAGATTTCTGGACTTGGTTTAATTCAGAGATTTGAGGGGGAATTTTTGGTGGGGTCAGCGGGCACATTCGGTGGCGGGTCAGGTGGGAATTTTTTTGTCAGTGGGTTGGGGCCCCACCGTCAAACTGCCACCACGCGCCTTTCCCAGATGTTGGGTCTGTCAGCGCTGAACAATTCTGACACGCAGCGGCGGGGGAGACAATTCAGGTCATTATGACCTTGTTAACAGCCCATTAGAAGTATTTTGAGCTCACCTTTACATTTTATGAGGTCGCGCACAGGGTCCACACTGCTCGGGGATCACATCGGATAAGCAGGTTGGGTATTGTATGACCATGGAATCATCTCATTACTTGACAGCTGCAAATGTGCTATAAAAGCTCCCATCTCACAGCTGTTCACTTTCCAAGCTCAGAAGCAGTTGTTTACTGCATTTGGAAGACAGATTGAGCTTTATGCAGGTTGCAAGTGTTTGGAGCAATCTCTCTCTCCAGTGTCACCTCACTGGAACAACCTCTCTCACCATTGACAGATCACTTCTGTCATCTCAAGTTCACCTGCCATCTATTGCATCAGCATCGGTGCCCTTGAAATTATCTTACCTTTGTTGTCAGAATCCCACCACGATCAGCCCCAAAGCCAGTAGCACCAGGCACACCAGCAGCACCAACAACAACATCAACCTTCTCTGCAACCAACAGATGCTGCATAGGACAGAGGACATCAGCACCCGACCACATTGCTGCCCGGGAGGCCAGGGATGGCCTCACCATGGCCACATTTGCTTCACTTGATGCTGCACACCCTGGCTGCCACATGATGTGCCAGGTTGGCACCACCCCACACCAACATCATAAAGCATCCCTACAATGCCCAAGCCATTTGTTTCACACTCATTACCATTGAGGGGTGTACCATTATATCTCACCATTCACTGTAACTCGCTAAGCCACTTCCAGAGGTGCACACAAATCTGTCCCAAGAACGCAAAGTGCTGAAAATAAAGATTGCAATGTTTGACAGCACATTAACAGAAACTTTACATGAATATTGGCTAAAACAAGTGGCTACCCTTGTGTGTTGTTAGTTGGTATGATTGGACTAGGATGATGGTGAGTGTAAGGGGTGGCTAGTGAGATGACAAATTGATAATGTAGATAGAGATAGAAAGCAGGATGAGGTTGAGTGTGGCTTTGCAGCAACGTTTTGTGATCTACTGAGATCATTGAAAGGTTTGTGCCACTGCAGCCTGGTCCTCCTGACGACATCCCTGCTTGTGTCCTTCTGTGCAATGTGCAATCATTGGTCTTCTGGGAAGGTCTCTTCCACCCATTGGAAGGGAAGAGAACCTCCCTGCGTGCTGGGACTCCCTCCATAAGCATATGGAGGGAGTCATGGGAGAGCCTGAGTGCAGCCCTGTGCCTTTGTGCAGTACTTGGCAGTGTTTGCAGCACCTCAATGCTGTAGAACACTGACAGCATAAATGTCAAAATTAATTTGCACATAGTTCCTTTAAGGAAACTGGCTGATGACGCGTCATTAAATGACGTGTCATTGAATGATGTCATCAGACCCTCTTCCTTCAATTGGCCGGCAAATGCACTGGGTGGGCTTAACAAGCCCAATCAGGGGAAAATCATTTTGGACTGTGGGCTGGAGCCAGCAGCGGGGTCAGGACCCGCCACCGAGATTGCCCGCCACAGACCCGCCGAGGTCCGTAAAATCCAGCCCTTGAAATTTGCAGCTAATACTGCTCATATGGGAGTATAAACTTTTAAGTGTAATTTTGTTATTCATTTGATTTACTTAGTTCCTGTCACTTGGAATATTTTTCTATACTTTACTTAGTCGCTGAAGTAACCTGAGTCACTGCTTTGAAAACAACAAATTTTAATACTTCATCAGTAGTTTATATTTCAAGCTCTGTGACACATCGCACTATATACATATTCTGAAAATGTAAATAAATATTAGATTGACAGGTTAGTAGCAGCTTAGTGACAAGCCTGATTATCAGCCTCTCAGGCCTGTAGCCTGGCCTTGATGATTGAGATATTCTGGTTGCCTATCGAGATTGGCAGATAGAAGGTTGCGATTGGACTGAAACATCTATCAGGTGGGGTTGGAGGGGAACATGAAGAACTCAGAACTCAGCCCCTTTTTCCAGGCCTTTACACTCAGGGAACTGAACCTTCTCATGAGACCAAGGAGCCGTAAAATTGGCCCTGTACTGCAGTTTGGAGAACTGAACACAGAATTTAAACCTGCCAAACAGAATTTTCAGGATGTCAGACAAAATAGGATCATCGGCCTAGAAATTCAACTGCACCCAGAAATGGGCGCGCTGGTCGGGGGTGCATACTGCATGTGCCTGTTCATGTTGACTCAGGCAGCACAGCAACATCCGTCCTGCCTGCTGATTATAATCACACAGGCATGCAGCCAGCACTACCAACACTATTCGTTGGCTGCATGCCTATCTGGGGGCCAGATAAAGGGTGTCTCTGATGTCACTTAAAGGCAAGCAGCACCTCTTAAAGGCTGCAGAAGGAAGGAATCACTTGAAAGAAGAGAAATGGCTGCAGAGCTCTGAGAGGGCACTAAATTTCTCTGATGCCTTGCTGGATTCCCTGGTCCATGCAATGAACAGGAGAAGGGACATCCTCTTTAAACTGTGGACAGGAAGCCCACTAGGCATGAACTCAGAGGGCAATGGGAATAGGTCGCAGAGCATGTGACACCAGCAACTTAGTACCCAGGACATGGTTGCAATGCCAGAAGAATCTCCATGACCTCACTAGAGTTGTGAATGTAAGAATACTGCTCTCTTACTCTCTGCTCACACCTCCACAACCTCCAAACTCACTGCTCACAATACTCTCACACCCAGCTCCCTTCACTCTCCTACCATTACTGCACTGTGCTTCACTACACCTCCTTCTCCTCACACTCACACACATCACTAGTCTTACTCTCACTCCCCTACCCCTCACATCTGACACACTGTAAACAAGCTACTCCACCATGACAAGCACATTCTCGAAACACGTCACAAGATTGTCACTAACAGGCTCCCTTTCTCCTTGCAGGAGAAGGTCATGCACAATCTGCACCAAGAAGTTGCCACTGGAGGAGGCCAAGCCCACTTGCTTACCCTCTTCCCCCCTCAAAGAGAACATACGGGCGATCACAGGCAGGGGGAAAGTCTGTGATGACTAGTAATGCTAGAGGAGACATCGCACAGGATTTCTTCATGTCTTATTCTCTTTTTTCCTTCTGACTTCTACACACTACAGGTGCTTTTCCCAGCAGCCTCTCCCTCCTCTCCCTTCACACAACAAGCTAACCCTTCTCCCTCTCTTTCATTTCTGGTGCTGAAGAAATGGAAGAGGAGACCAGCTTTCCAGATGATACAGCATTCTTCAATTTCATCCTCGCAAGCACCAGCTCAGATACCAGCACCACATGTACTTTACAGGCTAGGTTAGAGGAGTGGTCATCATGTATTGAATTACGGGCACAAGTGCATAGGAGCTAGGGCAAGGGGATAGGACACCACGGGTAGCAGCTTGCCGGAATGTGATGTTGCATATTGTTGAGCTGTAGAGAGTTCAGTTACTGGCTTTTAGGGCCCAGCCCAACAAAGAAGGCTCATAAACTTACACCAGGATGGGCAGAATGCTCAGCACTATTCAAAACACAGAGTTGCCAAACCGTCATGGATCATCTTTTGACAGCTCTCACACCTGCCATGGAAGCTCAGATAGCTGACATCTGGCTTAGGTGGCAACTGTTAACAGGAGCTTCCAGAGCCTCACTTCACTCTTGCATTCTGTAGTGGTCTTGGCTCTATCCGGACAACAGTATGGCTGCTCCTCTGCCACCCACTCCACTGGTGCTCTTGTTAGTGCTTCACAACCAAATGGGCCAGATTTCCCCGGCCCACACTGAGATGCTGCAGTCTGTAACCAGGTCTTCAAGCCCCGAGCTGCTGAAGGTTGTCCTCTGCGATCATCTGAAGTGTCCTCAATAGAAGAACAGCAGCTTTCCACCTCCCAAGCTGTACCTATTGGGGAAACACTTCATAGGAGTATCAGGATAAGGAAAGGATCACGGAAGACAGGTACTAAAGGTTGGCACAAGGGTGACTAGTCATTTCTTTTGTTAGCTAAGCCATATGCTGTGACAGTATTTGTTTGATAAATTTGATTTATGAGGTGAGGGTTTTTTACTGCTGGTTAATGTTACTGGACAAGTTCAGCATGTGGTGAGTCATTTGCTGAGGAATTTCAGAATCAAAAACAGGTCCTGTAAGAAGGACCCTAATTTAAATAAGATATTCAGCTCTTAACATAATTCTGACATGTGCCCCTGACTATACCAATATGGTATTGAATTGCCTACACCAATATGGCAGGCGGCGCACTTCAAACTTGTAATGTGTGTGCTCTTCCTGCCTGCCATATTGGAAGCTTAGGAGGCCATTTAGCACCTGAAAAACAGGTGCTGCGTGATAGAATTTCTAGGCCATAAACTTAGGATTGTTAATAGAAAAATAAAGGAGGGAAGTAAGAAGTTTCTTTCAGAGAGTTATTAAAATGTGGAATATTTTGCCATAAGTAATTATTGAGGCAGAGATTATAACATTATTTAACATGGAATTTGACAAGTAGTTGAAAACGAAGAATATGAAAGGATGGGGAGAAGGACAAAGAAATGGGATTAAATTTGAAAGCGAACACCATCAAAGGTCTGATGGGGTGATGATCTCCTTTTGCGTTATATCTTTGAAAAGCTGCTTCACATAAAGGTAAGAGAGATATTACAGCACCAGGACTAAAACAAAATTAACCTTTTTTTCTATTTAATGTCTTATATTGAACTTTAATTATCAAACAGAATAATCAGTATTCAAGCTTTCAACACAGAACTCAGTGGTGCATTTGACTCAACTCACTTGGGCCAACATGTTGATGAGTTATTTGGTTCTGCTCATTTGTGGGATAAATATAATCATTAATGGATTAACACTGGGAATTCTCAATGTATTTGCATCGGCTTTGAAACTGGGGCACTTGAGTGTCACAAGACTATTTGATACATTTGCATCAGGCTAGACTGGGAATGTAGAAATGACTCCCTTTTTCTTTGGTTATAAAATAAATCATTTTTCATCTAGATAGAAAAATATTGTAACAAAAATTATCATTGTGAAAGTAGGTGCAGGTTATTTAACATTGCAGTAACATGATGGCTTGAAGGTTTATCAATTGTGTAGACCTGCAATTCAAACATCCATTCAGAATTGATTGAAAATTGGAATATAGTGTTTTAGTTTCATAGTTATATATGTTTCATAGTGAATTTTAGCATAAATTACAATGTCAATCTTAACGCAATACGTTAGAATATGTAACTTTTTAAAGCCTGTTTGAATACTCATATGATGCATGCACCAGCATAATTGGTGGAGGTTAACTTTCAGTCTATTGTGTTTGTTGCATTTCTTAGTATAAAAATGTGCAAAGTGTCAGGCCAATAAACGGGTCATTTTATTTTCTACTTACATGAATTGATCATAGTTGCTCTTTTAGGGCATATTATAGTGAAAGCCACATTCTAAAATTAAACCCTTCTTAAAAGAAAAAAAAGGCTATTTCAAAACTATTCCTTATTGGAGGTTGTACTTTCACTACTTAATTTGTAGAATAATGGAGATCTGGGGATGATCACATTGTAACAATTTCACCAATGGGTTTAAATACCATTATAAACCATTGTAGTAAAGTCAAAATAGTTTTTTTTTCCTTTCCCATTAGGTTTTCTCCCAAATCCATCTCCTCTACTTGAAGGGCTTAGCCCCAAAATTCCTTTGGGTAAGCGATAGAGGAAATCAAGATTTCCACCTAAGAAGAAGCAGGAATTTGGGGTGGAACCCAGTTATGCGAGGATTCTGCGCATTTGCACTGGTACTTTAAATCCTGGCGGGACCATGGCTGGATCTTTCTATGTCAAGTGTGTTAGGCAGTTCCTGAGCTTCCCTGGGAAATTCTTTCCATTTTGCCCTTAGATCATTTCAGTGGAACTGGTGTGAGCACCACTAAAAACAAAAGACTTGCATTATATAGCTCCTTTCACAACCTCAGGAGGTCTCAAAGTGCTTTACAACCAATGAAGTATTTTTGAAGTGTAGTCACTGTTGTAATGTAGGAAACACAGCAGCCAATTTGTGCACAGCAAGGTCCCACGAACAACAATGAGATAAATGACCAGATAATCTGTTTTAGCAATGTTGGTTGAGGGAGAAATATTCACCAGGACAGCGGGGAGAACTCCTCTGCTCTTCTTCAAATATTCCCATGGGATCTTTTATGTCCACCTGAGGGGGCAGACATAGCCTCAGGCTAACGTCTCACCCAAAAGACAGCACCTCTAACAGTGCAACGCTCCCTCAGTACTGCAATGGACTGTCAGCCTAGATTCTGTGCATAACTTTCTGGTGAACTCACAACTTTCTGACTCAGAGACAAGAGTGCTACCATTGAGCCATGGGTGATATTAAGGCCCCAGAAGTGCCAGTCAAAAAGGCAGTTGATCCGAGAACAGATCAATTACCTTTAAAATGACTGCAAATTGCTTCCTTAGGAACAAAAACATAGTTTATATCCTGCTTTTTATTAGCGCAGACATTCCTTGTCTGAAAGGTTAGATGCCGCTCTGAAATCAGCTGGCCGATCGGGTGGGCACCTTAGATGTAACCTTGCGGACGCAATGCGCACACTTTAATCAATTAAATGACCCCTTCCTTGAGATCTGGGATGATGTCTGCAGTGGGATAGGGTTTCCTCTCCAACGCACCTGGTGTTTTGGGGCCCTGGACTCTTTGCTGGAGTTATAAAGATTTCTGGTTAAGGGGTCTGCACCCTATTTGCATTGCACTCAAAATTCTGGGCTTCCTCGGGGGCAGACAGAGTACATGCACTTGATTGTGGCCAATGCCTCTGCTATTTTCACCTTTGCTTCTTTCAGCAACCTTGAACGCATTCCATCTGGACCAGGTGACTTACCAACTTTCAGTAATGCTCATTTTTTAGGACGTCTTCTCTATCCATTGGCCCAGAAATTCAGGTCGGGGGCTTCCTGCGGGTGTAAGCCCCCAACCTGCACTTACCTAGCGCGCCGGCCATTGAGCTGTGGGCCCCCATGAAATTCCGATCCGGGGCCTGCTCCAACTGCCGGCGCGCAGTGCTTGCATATCCCAGGGGCGCAGTTAGTTCGATGCGTCCCCTGGGATCATGTGGGCCACGGGGAGCCAATCGGAGCAGGGAATGCCCATTCATAAGTTTGACCTGTCAAACCTTATAAATACTACGGGCCCGAAAACATCACTAAATCTTCAAATAAATTTTTAAAAAACATCACATTTTTTAAATAAACTATAAATTGTGGCCCAGTCTTCTACCTCGGCATTAAAATCGTTGATGTTACCACGCTTAGGCATCTTCCTCTCTTTCTGATACCACCCCGAATTATTTCTTTAACTTATTTTTTTTTTCTAAGATGGCGGTTTTCCCGCGAAAATGGCGGTTTCCCGCGCTTATCTTCTCTCCCCGCCCACTTCAATGGCGGTTTCCCGCTTCTGTCTTCTTCTCCGCCTAATGGCGGCTTCCCGCGTTTCTTCCCCTGGCGGGAGGGGTACACTTTCCCCACGGGCGACAGCCGCTGGTTTTCAGGTTCACAGCCTGCGCGTCGGCTTCAGTGCTTTCCCTTTTCTCGGCAGGGCAACCGGCGCTGGGTACACCCCGTTGACGGCGAACAGTTTCAGCCGCTGGGCTGGCTCTCGCTCAGTTCCCCTTGCTCGGGCTCTGTCTCTCTCCCGCTCGCTCGGCTCTACCGGCGCTGGGTACACCCCGTTGACGGCGAATAGCTTCAGCCGCTGGACTGGCTCTCGCTCAGTCTCCCTTGGTCAGCTCTGCCTCTCCCGCTCGCTTGGCTCTACCGGCGCTGGGTACACCCCGTTGACGGAGAACAGTTTCAGCCGCTGGACTGGCTCTCGCGCAGTCTCCCTTGGTCGGCTCTGCCTCTCCCGCTCGCTCGGCTCCCAAACGCCTCTCCCAGCCATCTCACAGTCCGGTGCTTCCCTCCCCGGCTGCGGCTGAGTTTTTATATCTTCCCGCGCCTACGCTCCCGGTCGCAGCGCTTCGTGGCTTCGGTCGCTGCCCGGCCTTTTTCGCCGGTCGTGGTCTAGCTGTCTCACGACGCCGTTGCGTCCCCAGCCTGTCTGTACTGCGGCTTCCTTGCTCCACGCTGCCCCAGTCTCAGTGCCTCTGGGCCCGACTTCTGTCCGGCTCCTTTCCCCCTCGACCGTGGTCGAGTGCACCGCCCTTATCCTCCGATTATTCTTTTTACTTTTCCCTTACTCACAGTCACCGTGGCCGCCTTGCTTCTCGTGCTGATCGGCTCACTCTTCACCGTGGCAGAAGGGACAGTCAGTGCCTGTTGCTGATGGAAGTCTTTGTCTCTGAATCCTTCCTCCTTTCCAGCTCTGCAGACTCGAGTTTTCTCCCAGCAGAATGACGAGGGCGGTTGCCTCTTCTCGACGCTCGTTAACTGCTTCGGAATTATTGTTGCCGCAGGGTACGATCGGACTCGTCGCCACTGTAAAGTCTGTGGGTTGTTTAGTTAATTAATATACAGACTCCAAGAGTAACTTAAAACAGGACTTTACTATTCGAAGGTCAGGGCGAATCTGCCCAATAACTCCTGGCACAACACTTATATACTGGTGTGGTCACCGTCGGTATTACCGTATACAGAAGCCAAACAAAGTAGTGCCACACCTAAAATAGTTCTCTTAAAGGTGAACGGTTACATACAATAGTTCTCTTAAAGGTAGACGGGTACATACACTACAATATTCACTAGCACGTGGCACTGGGAGGTAATCCTGAGATTACAACCTTTGAGGTCCTGTTTTTTAATCTTTTTCTTAGCTCCAGAAACTCTGCCGGAAGGACCTCAACACTTTTTCTACCTATGTCATTGGTTCCAACATGGACCATGACTTCTGGCTGTTCCCCTTCTCCTCACAGAATGCCTTGCACTGCACGGTGATATCCTTTACCCTGGCACCAGGGAGGCAACATGCCATTCAGGAGTCATGTTTGCGGTTACAGAAAGACCTGTCTATGCCCCTAACTATTGAATCCCTTATGAGTACTGCTTTCCTAATCTTTCTTTTTCCACTCTGTGCAGTCAAATCTCTCGTGGTGCTGGGGGTTTGATTCTTACTGCATTCCTCCAAGGAGTCGTCACCCTCCTTTGTATTCAAAACTGAAAAACAATTAGCGAGTACCACTGGCTTGGGGGATTCCAGCACTAACTGTGCATTCCTCCTATGCTGTCTGGTGGCCACTCACTCCCTCACATCCTGCAACTTCTGTGGCAGTGTGGTGACCACCTCCTGGAATGTACAATCCAGGAAAATCTTATACACCTGGAGGCATTATAGTGACTCCAGCTGCTCCGAAACTCCAAAATTCATCTTGCCATCTACTGTCACTATTTCAATCAATTTCATTTACTTTTTAAAATGATTAATTTATTGTTGCATGCAATCTCTTTCCATTGCCTCTTTCTTAGCCCAATTGAATTCTCTTTTGCTCTCTCCAGAACAATCTGAGAGGTTAACTGACCTGAGAGGTTAACTTGTTCTTTGCCCAGAATCATTAGATAGTTTGGCCCAATAAAACCCTCAGAGTCCCAATAACAAAATTGTTCTTCTAGGTGGAAGAGGTCGCGGGCTTGGGAGGTGCTACTGAAGAAGCCTTGGCAAGTTGCTGCAGTGCACCTTGTAGGTGGTACACACTGCAGCCACTGTACGCCAGTGGTGGAGGGAGCGAATGTTTAAGGTGGTGGATGGGGTGCCAGTCAAGCGGGTTGCTTTGTCCTGGATGGTGTCGAGCTTCTTGAGTGTTGTTGGAGCTTCACTCATCCAGGCAAGTGGAGAATATTCCATCACACTCCTTACTTGTGCCCTGTAGATAGTGGAAAGGCTTTGGGGAGTCAGGAGGTGAGACACTCGCCACAGAATACGTAGCCTCTGACCTGCTTTGTTGCCACAGTATTTATGTTAAGTTTCTGGTCCATGATAACCCCCAGGATGTTGATGGTGGGGGATTCGGCAATGGTAATGCCATTGAATTTCAAGGGGAGGTGGTTAGACTCTCACTTGTTGGAGATAGTCATTTCCTGGTACTTCTGTGGCGCGAATGTTACCTGCCACTTATCAGCCCAAGCCTGAACATTGTCCAGGTCTTGTTGCATGTGGGGATAGATTGCTTCATTATCTAAGGAGTTGTGAATGGCATTGAACACTATGCAGTCATCAGCAAACATCCCCACTTCTGACCTTATGTTGGAAGGAAGGTCATTGGTGAGTTGCTGCAGTGCATCTTGTAGATGGTACACACTGCAGCCACGGTACACCAGTGGTGGAGGAAGTGAATGTTTAAGGTGGTGGATGGGGTGCCAATCAAATGGGCTGCTTTGTTCTGGATGGTGTAGGGCTTCTTGAGTGTTGTTGGAGCTGCACTCATCCAGGCAAGTGGAGAGTATTCCATCACACTACTTACTTGTGCCTTGTAGATGCTGGAAAAGCTTTGGGGAGTCAGGAGCTGAGACACTCATCGCAGAATACCTAGCCTCTGACCTGCTCTTGTTGCCACAATATTTATGTCCAGTTAAGTTTCTGGTCAATGGTGACCCCCAGGATGTTGATGGTGGAGGATTTGGCGATGGTAATGCAGTTGAATGTCAAGGGGAGGTGGTTAGGCTCTCGCTTGTTGGCTGGCACTTCTGTGGCGCAAATGTTACCTGCCACTTTTTACATCCAGGTCTTGTTGCATGTGGGCATGGACTGCTTCATTATCTGAGGAGTTGTGAAAGGCGCTGAACACTGTGCAGTCACCAACAAACATCCCCATTTCTGACCTTATGTTGGAGGGAAGGTCATTGATGAAGCAGCTGAAGATGGTTGGGCCTAGTACACTGTCCTGAGGAACTTCTGCAGCGATGTCCTGGGGCTGTGATGATTGACCTTCAACCACCACAACCATCTTCCTTTGTGCTAGGTATGACTCCAGCCAGTGGAGAGTTATCCCCCCCATTGCCATTAACTACAGTTATACTAGGGCTCCTTGACACCACACTCGGTCAAATGCTGCCTTGATGTCAAGTGCAGTCACTCTCACCTCACCTCTGGAATACCGCTCTTTGTCCATGTTTGGACCAAGGCTCTAATGAGGTTGGGAGCCGAGTTATCCTGGCGGAACCCAAACTGGGCATCAATGAGCAGGTTATTGGTGAGTAAGTGCCTCTTTTTCTGAGTGGAAGGCAGTGACTAGTGGGGTACTGCAGGTATCGGTGCTAAGACCCCAGTTATTCACAATATATATTAATGATCTAGACAAGGGAACTAGATGTAATATCTCCAAGTTTGCAGACGACACAAAGCTGGGTGGGCGTGTATGCTGTGAGGAGGATGCAGAGAAACTCCAGTAAGATTCTGACAGGTTGGGCGATTGGGCAGATGCATGGCAGATGCAGTATAATGTGGATAAATGCGAGGTTATCCACTTTGGTGGCAAAAACTGGAAGGCAGATTATTACCTGAACGACAATAGATTGGGAAAAGGGTAAGTGCAATGAGACCTGGGTGTCCTTGTGCACCAGTCGCTGCAGGTGCAGCAGGCAGTTAAGAAGGCAAATGGTATGCTGGCCTTCATAGCGAGAGGTTTCGAGTACAGGAGCAAGGATGTCTTGCTGCAGTTGTACAGGGCCTTGGTGAGACCACACCTTGAGTATTGTGTGCAGTTTTGGTCACCTTATCTGAGAAAGGATGTTCTTGCCATGGAGGGAGTGCAGCGAAGATTCACCAGACTGATAGCTGGGATGGCAGGAATGACGTATGAGGAAAGATTGGGTCGATTAGGATTATATTCGCTAGAGTATAGAAGAATGAGAGGGGATCTCATTGAAACTTATAAAATTCTAACAGGACTAGACAGACTAGATACAGGAAGGATGTTCCCGATGGTGGGCGAGTCCAGAACCAGGGGTCACAGTCTAAAGATAAGGGGTAAGCCATTTAGGACAGAGATGAGGAGGAATTTCTTCACCCAGAGAGTGGTGAACCTGTGGAATTCTCTACCACAGAAGACAGTTGAGGCTAATTCATTAAATATATTCAAGAAGGAGTTAGATATATTTCTTAAGGCTAAGGGGATCAAGGGATATGGGGAGAAAGCAGGGACATGGTACTGAATTTAGATGATCAGCCATGATCGCATTGAATGGCGGAGCTGGCTCGAGGGGCCGAATGGCCTACTCCTGCTCCTATCTTCTATGTTTCTTTGTTTCTATGTTTGATAACACTGTTGATGACACCTTCCATCACTTTGCTGATGATTGAGAGTAAACTGATGAGGCAGTAATTGGCCTGGTTGGATTTGTCCTGCTTTTTGTGGACAGGACATACCTGGGCAGTTTTCCACATTGTCGGATAGATGCCAGTGTTGTAGCTGTACTGGAACAGCTTGGCTAGATGCGTGGATATTTCTGGAGCACAAGTCTTCAGCATGATAACTGGGATGTTGTCGAGGCCCATAGCCTTTGCTGTATCCAGTGCGCTCAGCGCTCTGATGAAGTGTCATCGACCTGAAACATTAACTCTGTTTCTCTCTCTACAGATGCTGCCTGACCTGCTGAGTATTTCTAGCATTTTCTGTTTTTATATCAGAGACAAAATGAATCTGTTACAGATTGCTAATATAAACATCAACTGCGGAGAATCATGATCTGCTGTATGTAAGGCGAGATGTTACTCCTATTGGTGTTAAATATCTTCCTCCAGACAGACAGCAGTGGAAGAAGTGGGATACCTCAAGTGGGACCATACACAGGAGACTAACTCTAACTAGAAATCGTTCCTCAGTAAACACCTCGCTAGAAAGTGTGTTTCACCGCTTAAATTAAAACTGAATTTTTGGTGCTGATTGAAAAATAAAAGTAAAGTTGGATATTTGATTTAAAAGGAAACTGGTTGCGCTGTTTTTAGTTGGTGCACCAACAACACTGCCTGTCGAATAATAGCATGTTAGGTAATGTTCACAAATCCACTCATGATGAGATTCGCATCTCAGACATCTGCTAATTCTGTCAGCAACTGGCTGCTTGGAGCAGGCAAAAAAGAACAGGCCAAATTGACTCATCCTATAATATCCTCTTCTTCCCTGTGGAAGCTTAAAATTGAAGTTCTTCCGCCAGTCCTCCAATAGATAGTCAAACTGACAGATGGACTGGGCAACTAAAAATAAGTGAAGCATTAGGCAGCACATTTTCATTTTTAAAACAGCTGGATCTAAATCTCAGCAGCAGGCTTGATTTCTCAATTTTAACAAAATGGGCTATTTCAAAAGTGGAATAAAACACTGCAAGAGCTGACAATTAAACTTTGACACACCATACGAGTATCAACACTGAGAAATTTTATTTTTCAAGTGGAAAGGTCTGATTTTTGAACGAGAAGGGGATGTAATGTTACAGTTGTCAACCATTTGATCGTTCCTCCCTGCCCAAAAAATAGATCCAGCTTATTTGCGATAACAAGAAGGGGCAACAGGAAAAAAGATTGCGGGCCCTGCTTACATCTCTATGCTGCAAGTATACCTGCATCATGCAAAAAGGAGTGCAGATCCAGTGGTACCAGGTTCTGCCCAGAATTCTCCCTCCAATCACTCTTCCTCCAGAATGCATGGGCCTAGAAATTGAGGGACTTATCGTTCTTGTTAATGTCCATTTCGTGGAAAAAAATGGCATTCACCTCGCTTCCGCCCACCTCTGGCACAGGACTCAGCGGCCATCAGTTTGGTGAGGGCCATAGCACTGCCACTAGTGGCGTTGGCCCTAGCAATGCAAATCAGCAGAGCATCACGTCAGTCAGCGTGCAACTTCGACTTGACGCCACGCTCTGCATACTTCAACCTTTGCGCTGACTTTAATACTGGGTCCTAAGCTCGCTCAGAAAAGCAAGCATGCAGCAGACATACAAAGATGCTGTCAGCGCTACTTAAAGTGACACACACATCATTAAGGTGAGTTTGGATTTAAGCTTTAGAACTGGATTTTTAATATTTTATTAAAGTAGTGGCGTGGTGCAACAGATTTTAAGGGCTTGATTTTATCAGCCCCGAGGAGGCGGGTTTGGAGGCGAGTCAGTTGGTAAAATCGGGAAAAAAATGGCTTCAGACACCCAACCCACCTCAATCCCGCTCCCACGCGATTTTCCTGAGTGTCTGTTCAGCTGCTCCCAAACTGACTTGACTCCAACTGGTGGGACAGGTAGTTAAGGCAGTTAAGAGCCTGTTAACTGCCTTGATAATCCTATTTTGACAGAGGTTTCCCATTGTCCTTCCTCTGGCTCCTGTTTCCCATCTTGTCAGAAACAATCCTGCTGCAAGGAGACGAGTTGGTAAAGGACATGATCTGTAGTCATTATTGGGGCAGAACTTTAAAAGCACTTCTGTAACATGGCTGGCATTCAAATGCAACAACTTTGTTGTTGGAGGTTTGGGATGAGATTTTGCAAATCTACTGACCCTGTGACTGGTCAAGCTGACACACATCTGCTGTTTGAACTGATTGAAGTAATTTCAGGCCATTTTGAGTGTGCGCTTGCAAGCTTCTTGCCTCAACTGAAATCTATAACAACCGGATGGGAACCATTTACATCCTCTCATCCTGGTCGTCAGATTCAGAGGAAGAGCAGCGTGGCTTAGTGCTGCCGGATAAACAAGTGGTTCAGTACACAGCCTCCTTGGAGGAAGATGAAGAGGAAGATGAAGAGGACGAGGAAGAGGACGAGGAAGAGGATGAGTAGGAGGATGGGGAGTGATGCCTGGCAGGGTCGGATGTGGCCAATCCAGCAACAGACGAACACATTGCTGGCCATCAGTCAAGGGATGCACTCATCCATGCCAGATTACGTAATCTTACGCTTCAACCACAGGTGGCTGGTACATGGAGATGAATATAAGTCTGACATTCTCAAAACCCCAGGCATCATCTGTCCAATAAACAGTGGTTTGTGCTCAGTGTTACCACCAACATTCTAAATGGAATTCTCCCTGAGCCCTCAGTCTTGAACTTCCATTTCTCAGAACACAGAGTCCACACTTCAGGTGATCTTAGCAGATCATTAAACCTTTTTCCACACTGAACCCATGTGCGTCTGCACCCAGACCTCAAACTCACCTCCTCAGCAATTTGCAGCCAAGTTGCCTTGGCTTGCTGAGGAGGCATCCTCCTGCCATTTCCAGGGAAAAGGAGCTCCTGACATCCTCTAACTCCCTCAACAAGAGCATGGAGAGAGCCTTCATTGAACCTGGGTGCAGCTTTAGTTATTGGGGCTGCCGTCATGCAGCAGCTAGCACCTTTAAGCAAAAAAAAACATTAATATCACTAAGCCAATGATTAGAACAAATCTGGCATCTTTTTCATTTCATAGTCAGATTATAAATTGATATATAACAAAAATCATAAAAATCTTTCTGGAAAAATATGACCAGCAATTGCATTCATTAAATTTTGTTCAGAAAGACGCTGTCAACTCCCCTTTCTATATGTTACAGCATCAAACCATCACATTGACATTTTTCCCAAAGGGGACATGGCCCCTTTAAATTTTCTTTCAAACAATGCATCATCAGGTGCGAGAAACTGACAGCCTCCAAGCAATTGTCTGGAGGGACCCGCATGTCAGCCGTAACGAGGGCAATCAACGCAAATTCATAAGTTCTGGGAGTCGGTTGCCGGGAGCGGGTTAGAAAGCCTCCGAGCAGCGGACCCACACTCAAGCCACCTCCATTAGTAAAATCGTGGCCTAAAAGTTTTTAAAGTGTGCAGAGAGCGCTGCTGGATGGTCACAAGGCACCAGTTGGTAAAGGAAGGCCTTTGAGAAGACAGAAAATGCTGGAAATACTCAGCAGATCAGACAACATCCATGGAGAGAGAAACAGTGTTCTTGGCCTTGATTTTCCAAGCCCTGAGGAGGCGGGCATGGAGGCAGGACAGACGGTAAATTAGGAAAAAGTGGGGGTGGATGGCAAACCAGCCCCCATCCCGCCTCCATGCCCTTTTGCCAGGAGGCGGGAAGATGTGCTGCTTCAGGTCCCGTCTCCTGGAGGCGGGAAAGGCATTTAATCCTTTTAACTGCCTGTTAACAGACAGTTAACAGGCAGAAACAAGGATTAGTGCCATTTTACCTTCACAGGTGACGGCTTCCCGATCTCACCACCACCTTCTTAAGGGTAATTAGGGACAGGCTTTGCCAGAGATGCCTACATCCCATGAACAAATAATAAAGCAGAGAATAACTTCATGATAAAATGTTAATTCAGACATGATAAAAGATTGGCCCGGAAATTCGGGTCGGGCGCTTCCCGCGGGTGTAAGCCCCCGAACTGCACTTACCTTGCGCGCCGGCAGTTGAGCTGCAGGGCGCCGTGGAATTCCGCTCCGGGTCCTGGCCCAGCTGCCGGCGCGCTGTGCTTGCGTGTCCCAGGGGCCTAGTTAGTGCGATGCGTCCCCTGGGATCACGTGGGCCATGGGCAGCCAATCGGAGGAGGGAAAAGCCCATTCATAAGATTGACAGGAAGACCTGTCAAAACTTATAAATACTATGGGCCCCAAAATAGCAGTAAACCTTCAAATACTTTTTTTTTAAATCACACTTTTTAAATAAACTATAAATGACATTAAACAACTATTTTAAACAATAATTTAAATTTTTGAAAAAAATAATTTTATATTCTAACGGGGCTAAAAATAAACTTACCTTGCTTCAAAGTATTTAAAAATAATAAACCTGTGGAAAAAATGTTTTAATTTTAATTAATTGACCACTTACCTTTTAAAAAGCAGGCCTTATGCCTGCTTTTTAAACGTGTAAATCCTGCTGGCTTAACCTCGCGTGAAAACCTGCAAAAAAAATGTAAGTTTGATGCGCACGCGCAGCCTCTCCTGCGTGCGCGTTCGACCTCTGAACCCCTTCGTTCAGAGGATCGGAAGTGCCGGTTTCCCGCGCATGCGCAGTGCATGCAAAAAACCGGCACTTCCATTCGGCCTACGGGTGAGTGCCCAGCGCGTACTCACCCGTGGAGACCCGAATTTCTGGGCCATTATCTCCATATTATTTTATGGCTATAACATTAACATTTTGTATGTGGTTATTAAAAATCCTTCTTATGCATTTAATCTATTTCAGGATATAATTAGGATATTGTTAAATTTCAGCTTTTGATGTGCTTGCTGGGTATGACCAACAAGCTTTTTTGTTCAAGTCCCACCAAAGAATTCAGGACCTACACAGTTAAATTTCAATGAACAGACAACTTTTGATTCTTTATTGCCGTGAACACAATATTGCGCTGTGGAAGGCTGTCACAGTTGTAACTGACAGTCCCCAGCAGGAGCTAAAACATTATTGGCAGTAATGTCTAATTTTCATATGAAAAAGTTTCCACTGTTAGGACAAAGCAGCATGTGGTTAACTGATGAACTCACAGCACTTTAATAACAAACATATTTTTTTCTTTATATCTGTGCCAAATTAAAATGATTGCAACTTTGGTTTTTCTCAACAAAATAACACAGAATAGAACTCAAGTTACAAAGTTTGCTCAGAATATTAGCAACTACAAGACCAATACATCACAGAATATCCTTCAGTTAAATCTATTTGTACAAAAATCTAATGTCAAAAAATCCTGAGAGTTAATATATCGACTAATCCACCTCTTTAAAGATCCTCTCCCTCCACCACCAGTGCACAGTGCATGCAGTGTGTACCATCTACAGGATGCACTGCAGAAACTCATCAAGGCTTCTTCGACAAAACCTCCCAAACCCACGACCTTTACCAGCTAGAAGGACAAGGGCAGCAGACGTATGGGGACACCATCACCTCCAAGTTCCCCTCAAAGTTAAACACCGCCCTCACCTGGACATATATCACCCGTTCCTTCATCGTCGCTGGGCCAAAATCCTGGAACTCCCTCCCTACTGTGGAAGTACCTTCATCACATGGACTGCAGTGGTTTAAGAAGGTGGCTCACCACCACCTTCTCAAGGGCAACTAGAGATGGGCAATAAATGCTGGCCTTGCTGGAGATGTCCCTATCCCAAGAATACATTTTTTAAATAGCCATTTTTATAGCATAATATGTTAATTAGTAATAACAACAGAAAATGCTGGAAATACTCAGCAGGCCAGGCAGCATCCGTGGAGAGAGAAACAGAGTTAATTAGTAACTTTTCTACATTCTAGCCTTTCATATATCATTGGTTTTCCCTTTACTTAAAAGTTTTAGAGAATCCTGTCAGAGCCTCGTGGACTCTGAAGGAAACCACTCTATTTATCTACCAGAAGTCAGTCAGAGCCTAAAGAAGAATTCCACAATTCTGAATGGTTTTCAAATAAGCTTCCACAAAAGGATGAATTTTTATGAGAAAATGCCTTGCATTAAAGCTCCATTTGGATCTAGGAGCACCAGCAGCATTATGCCATCTGCCTATGTCAGCATCTTCGAATTGGCCAAACAGCAGTAAGAAGTGTCACAACTGGGACGTGCAGGGCCAAGAATAGAGCAGCAACACAGCCAATCTGTGCAACCATAACTCCCCATTAGCTCTTGCCTGAAGAAAGGAGACTTAAAACTGAGCAAATGCCTCCAACGTCATATAGGCAGGCCTGAACAGCATGGCTAGGATTGGAACACTCCAACTATCGTTCTGAGCTCTCTTCAACCAAACATCTGAAGCCATATCACCCAATAATTAAATTCTAGACCAAAGGTGCTATTAAGTTCTCAGCCTAAATATCACAGTCCAAAGATCACATTAAAGCTGTAAAAGATAGGGCATGGCATTAGCATTGAAACATTTTTCTTACATGCCTGAAAATTTAGGTAATCACTCCACTACTTTTTAGTGAGCCACCAAAACTTTTCCTAACTTTAAAAAAAATTTGTTTATGGGATGTGGGCATTGCTGGCAAGGCCAGCATTTATTGCCCATCTCTAATTGCACTAAAGAAGGAGATGGTGAGCCGCCTTCTTGAACCGCTGCAGTCCATGTGGTGAAGATATTCCCACAGTGCTGTTAGGTAGGGGGTTCCAGGATTTTGACCCAGCGACGATGAAGGATCAGCGATATACTTCTAAGTCAGGATGGTGTGTGACTTGGAGGGGAATTTGGAGGTGATGGTGTTCCCATGCACCTGCTGCCCTTGTCCTTCTAGGTGGAAGAGGTTGCGGGTTTGGGAGGTGCTGCCTAACAAGCCTTGGCGAGTTGCTGCAGTGCATCTTGTAGATGGTACACACTGCAGCCATGGTACACTGGTGGTGGAGGGAGTGAATGTTTAAGGTGGTGAATGGGGTGCCAATCAAGTGGGCTGCTTTGTCCTGGATTGTGTAGAGCTTCTTGAGTGTTGTTGGAACTGCACTCATCCAGGCAAGTGGAGCGTATTCCATCAAACTCCTTACTTGTGTCAAGGGCAGTAACTCTCACCTCACCTCTGGAATTCAGCTCCTTTGTACATGTTTGGACCAAGGCTGTAATGAGGTCGGGAGCCGAGTGGTCTTGGCGGAACCCAAACTGGGCATCAGTGAGCAGGTTTTTGGTGAGTAATTTATATTGCATTTATATGGCGCCTTTCATGACCCCATATACGATTATGTTAGTCCATCATTTAGACACTGTCGCTTTTTCAGTAACAAAAATCTTGCAACCTAAAGCACAGGTGGTGGGTGGAGAAAGCGCAGGAGATCCAGCAGTTAGCCGACAACCACGACGTGCGTGGATTCTTTAGCGCATTCAAGACCGCCTAGGGTCCAAGCACCCAAGGTCCTACCCCACTACGGACCAAGAACGGAGAGGTACTCATCAAGGACAGGGAGGCAGTCAGTGCCTGCTGGAAGGAGCACTTCAAAGATCTCCTTAACCAAGACTCTGTCTTTGACGTGAGTGTCCTCAACTCCATCCCGTAGCATGCTACCCGCCACCATCTCAGCACAACCTCAGCCCTGCATGAGGTTGAAAAGGCCATCCAACAACTGAAGAACAACAAGGCCTCAGGAGCAGATGGAATCCCTGCTGAGGCACGAAAGCATGGTGGAGAAGCACTACTGGCACAAATTCATTAACTAATTTCTCTTATCTGGAAGGAGGAGAGAATTCCAGGGGATCTCAGAGATGCCGTATTGTGACCATCTTCAAGAAAGGTGACAAGTCCGATTGCGGTAATTACAGAGGAGTTTCCCTGCTGTCTGCCACAGGGAAAGTCACTGCAAGAATCCTCCTCAATCACCTTCTTCAAGTGGCTGAAGATCTCCTCCCAGAGTCGCAATGCGGATTCCGCCCACTAAGGGGCACAATGGACATGATCTTCACCATGCGCCAATTACAAGAGTAATGCAGGAAACAGCACCAACCACTGTACATGGCCTTCTTTGACCTCACAAACATCTTTGACACTGTCAACCGTGAAGGATTATGGAGTATCCTCCTCAAATTCGGCTGCAATCAAAAGTTTGTCACCATCCTCCGCCTGCTTCATAATGGCATGCAAGCCATGATCCTGACCAATGGTTCCACCACCGACCCAATTCAAGTACGGACCGGGGTCAAACAAGACTGTGTCATCGCACCAACGCTCTTCTCGATCTTCCTTGCGTCAAGGCTCCATTTGACCCTCAGTAAGCTCTCCGCTGGAGTGGAGCTATTTTACAGAACAAACGGGAAACTGTTCAACCTCTGCCACCTCCAGGCTAGATCCAAGGTCGTCCCTTCCTCTGTGATTGAATTACAGTATGCAGACGACACTTGCATCTGCGCACACTCGGAGGTCGAACTCCAAACCATCGTTAACACCTTCACCGAAGCATACAAGAGCATGGACCTTACACTAAACATCCGTAAGACATAGGTCCTCTACCAACCTGCCCCTGCCACACAGTACTGCCCCCCAATTATCAAAATCCATGACAAGGCCTTGGACAACATGGACCACATTCCATACCTCGGGAGCCTACAGTCAGCAAGGGCAGACATCGATGACAAAGTCTAACACCGCCTTCAGTTTGCCAGTGCAGCCTTCAGTCACCTGAGTAAGAGAATATTTGAAGACCAGGACCACAAACCCAGCACTAAGCTCATGGTCTACAGAGCAGTAGTAATACCCGTCCTCCTGTATGCCTCAGACACATGGACCATGTACAGCAGGCACCTCAAAGCACTGGAGAGGTACCACTAACACTGCCTCCGCAAGATCCTGCAAATCCATTGGCAGAATAGATGCACCAACGTCAGTGTTCTGGCGCAGGCCAACATCCCCAGCATCGAAGTGTAAGATTTGCAAAATATCTGCATTTCCCCAAAGGCTGTTATGAATAAACGGGACCCTGCATGGACTGTTTAAAATCAAAAAGGGTACCCAAGATGGCGTCCGTGCCTCCTGGCAGCAAGCCTGTGAGATTTTAAAATGGACTCTGCAACGCAGACAACTTGGAGAAATCGAAACCAAGCTGTAGGCTTCTGTGAAGAGAGACAATGTATTTTGGAACCAGACAGGACTTTGAATTATGCATTAGACCAAATTGGAGGCAAATTATCAGAAACAGATTAACAGAGCCATTGAGGTCAGACAGGCCCATCAAGGAACTTTCAGTACAATACAAGTCAATTATCAGGCCGGTAGATGCGATTACCAGCCATCTAAAACCAGTTAGTATGGATTGCTACCATTATTTAAAATAGCCCGCCAAGATTAAAACAAAGAACCAACCTGATTTGGCGCGCAGATAAGGGTTTTCGACGAAGGTATAATTGAAGGCACCCTTGGGTAGCAAGGGTGTTCGGAGTTCGTCGGGTGATTCGGTTCGTGTTCGCTGTTCTTTTTGGTTGGTGTGCTGGTGCTGCTCTTCAGCCCCTCGCCCTCGTGGCTGCCGCTCTTCCCCCGTCCCACGCTTACCCCCTGGCCTTGCCCGTCCCTTTTCCCACACCATCTGGAACTAGCCCCGCCACCGGGTCGGGTGGACACGGACAATTCAGGCCAGGCCAGGCGGGATGCGACAAGGGGAGGAGGGAAGACCACCGGAGGGAAGGCCACCTGAAGAAGACTGGCTGAAGAAGGCCAACTGAGGAGATGAACTGAGGGGAGGCTTCGAATTATCGGGTCTTCAGCCTCAGCCGACCTTTGAATAACTGCACACCAACTCAATCTGGTGGCTGTCGACGAAGAATCATCCCTGCAAGGTAAAGTACCCAAACAGAGACTTTAACTTTGAGGTACTTGAACCTGGACAATGCCCTTGCAGCGTCTGGAGGCCACGTGATGATGGCAAGCTCCAGAGAGCACCAAGAGCGAACCCCGAACCCAACTGCTGTTTTGGGTCTAACAAACCTTTTGATTGATGAGCATGAAGTTCTGACCCCTCATAGCTTAATCTAGTTAGGTATAGGGGGTGGGATAAGGATAAGGGGATTGTTAAGATAGTTGTTTTCCCTCGATGTGCCGTGTGTTCCCCATTCCCTGTATAAGTATAGTTATTATTATTCTTTTGCATTTGTATTTTTGCCTGTAGAAGTGTACAGTAGTAATTTTTCCCATAAGATTGTATCAAGTATTTCCTCTTCAATAAAATCTTGGTTTTGTTTGCATCCAACCACCTGCCTACTCGAGTCTTCTCTGTACCGCCGCCTTGTACCTAAGTCCAGTGTCTAGAACCCAGGAGTGTGGGAGCAATTCGAACTGCTCACAAAACTGTCAGGGGCATAACTGACTGGGCGTACGTACGCGCCAAACAACACCACCACACGGCCACCCCCTACAGAAGCTTTGACCACGCTCGATCAGCTCCGATGGATGGGTCACATCGTCCACGTGCCAGATACGAGACTCCCAAAACAAGTGCTCTACTTGGAGCTCCGACATGGCAAGAGAGCCCCAGGTGGGCAGAGGAAACGCTTCAAGGACACCCTCAAAGCCTCCTTGAAAAAGTGCAACATCCCCACCGACACCTGGGAATCCCTGGCCCATGACCGCAAAAAGTGGAGAAGAAGCATCCAGGAAGGTGCCGAATACCTCAAGTCTGTTCGCCGGGAGCAAGCGGAAGCCAAGCTCAAGCAGCGCAAGGAGCGCACGTCAACCCAAGAACCCCACCCACCCGACCCTTGAACCACCGTCTGCCCCACCTGTGACAGAGACTGTAGGTCCCGCATTGGACTCATCAGTCACCTGAGAACTCATTTTTAATGTTGAAGCATGTCATCCTCGGATCCAAGGGACTGCCTAAGAAGAAGAAGAGAGGAGAACAGAGCAAAAGATATCACATCACCCTATTGCACCCTCTGTAATTGGGGCAATGTTTTCTCCAAACTGATTGCATCATTCCCATCAACAGGTATCTGTAAATGCAAATGGGACATACAGCTATATGAGACATGACATGTGGGAAGTGTAACATGCTTGGGTGGAACAGATAACTTTGGACCTATAGTTCCCAAAGCTCTCCAGCACTGGGGTTTTCTTTGCATCATGTCTGGGCCTGTTGTAGACTAATTTATAGAGATTGATTGCTATAACTAGTCAACAACTTCATAATCCTTGTATCATGTGACAACTCTTGTCAGCCATGGCTCAGTGGTAGCCTCTGTGTCAGAGAGCTGTTGGTTCAAATCCCGCTCCAGAGACTTGAGTATAAAATCTAGGCTGATACTCTAGTGTGAGTATGGAAGAAGTCATAGGCCTAGAAATTCAGTATAGCCACTTTTGGGGCGGTAAAGTCGGGCGGCCGCTAAAGTTTGCGCCCGCCGGCAAGTGGAGGCCACTTCACCGATATTCAGTAGCTTTGGCCAAGGAGTTTGCTCGAGCGCTAAAACTGGCGATGCACGGCTATCTTTAGGCGCTAAGCCGGCGGTGCAGACTGATACCACCAAGGCCGGGCGCAGCGCAGGTGCGGTCATGTTTTGATTGACAGCAGACACCCTGGCGCCGGCCAGCTCTTAAAGCGGGAAGGGTCGACTTGGTCTGCTGCCACGCCCTGGATACTGCAGCCCTCCAGCTAGGCCTAAACACTGCTGCTGGAGAGAAATAGTGCCAGGAAGGATGCAGAAGGCCCGTGAGCGAGCGCAGCGCTTCTCTGCCCATGATTTAAAGGTGCTGGTTAGGGCTTTGGAGAGGAGACGCCATATCTTGTTCCCGGACAGTGGCAAGAAGCCTGCCACCAGGGTGTACAGGAGAGCCTGGCGGGATATCGCCCAGAGGGTCACAGCCCCAGGACTGGTGTCCAATGCCGGAAAAAGTTTAACGACCTCACTCGGATTGTCAGGGTGAGTACCCTTTCCAGTGTCCTCCTCATCCTTGCATGTGCACCTCACATTATGGGCAAAGGGACCTCAAAGCCCTAATGGCCAGCCCTCATCCAGCAGCTATGGCACTGGCATGAACATCAATAGCACTTTCTGCACTTTACACACTGGCCAAGCTATTCGACCATGGGAGGCAGTGCACACAACAACAGGGCACCACACTGTACTTAGAGGCCGTCCTTTCTCTTGCAGGCCAAGCTGGCCCAGAATCTGAAGAGCCGGACTGTCACCGGGGGAGGCCGTCCCCAGTTCCAGCAGCTCAGTGACCTGGAGGAGCGCGTGGGTCGACTCATGGGTGGCCGCCTGATTGGCCCCATTGCATGTGGAGATGCCGACCCTGTGCTGGGCCCCAATGGTAAGGACATGACCTTTTGGACCTCTCTCGTTCCCCTTGCGCTTCAGATCTACATCCTTTGCCACTGTCCGACCAATGCGCAGAATGCCACCACTCATGCCTCCCTCACTGACGCCCTGTCCTCACTCTAAAGCTACTCTTGTGCCTTCCTGCTTTCAGCTGGTGAGGAGGAGGTCCCTGAGGCTGCGACTGACAGTCCCTCGGAAGAGGAGGACGAGGAGGAGCAAGAGGAAGGCGGCCCATCGGGGGAACCATCATCCGCGCCAGGGGATGGCAATGGAGGGGACACGTCTTCCCTGGAGGAGAGCCAGGGGGAAGTGTTGCAGGGGAGTGTAGTTGCTGGGCCCAGTGGCGTCCAGCCACGCGGGAAGGGTCGGGCAGCTTGGCGGCCTTCTCCCCAGAGGGAGAGTCTGGCCTCCAGTCCAGAGACGGTCCTCGCCCAGGAGGTGCGCCTCCTTGATCAAATGTCCGCGGACTCGGATCGTCGGCACACCGAGTTCATGGGGATTGTGGCACGGTTGCCTGAGGCCATCGAGTCCCTGGCTCATAGTGTGTCCGATTTCGGGGCCTCACAGGCCAGGGGTTTCGAACAACTCGCGGCAGCACAGGCCAGGGGTCTCGAACAATTCGGGGCAGCACAGGACGCGAGTCGGGCCGAATTGAGGGCAGCACAGGACGCGAGTCGGGACGACTTCAGGGCAGCACAGGCAGCGAGTGGACAGTTGATCAGTGGTGCCGTGCAGTCACTGGCTGGTCTGATGCGGGCACAGACCAGGGCAGTACGGGCACTCACTGCTGCCACACTCGCTGTGTCAGGCAGGCATCGCCAGGGCACCCGCCGTGCTGCAGCAGCACAGCGGTCTGGCCTTCAGCAGATTGCTGCGCTTGCTGCAGTGCCAGCCCGGCCGAGTGCCAGTGTCTCAGGTGAGCAGCGAGCGCCTGGCATCAGCCAGCTTGCCCCCATTGCTGCAGCCACCACTGCCACTCCCCCAGTGAAGCTGCCACGAGCTGCTGGAGAGACTGATGCTGGCCAGCCACAGCTGCAGCAGTCAGCAGCCGGCCCCTCGAGGGCCAGAGCTCGTCTAGGCCGACCCCCAAGGGCATCTGCCGTCATGCAATGTGCCCCTCAGGAGCCTTCCCCCAGCCTTGCAGCACCCACAGGGCCCAGGTTGAGGCGGAGCAGCAGGTCGGCCAGGGGCCGGAAAAGGCTGGACAAGGACTCGCCCTCTCGGCACACAAAGTAGAGTGTGTTGCCAAATGTTTTTTTATATGGGGGTGGTTGTGTTGTCTATGGGGGGGGTTGTTTTGGTAAGGCTGAGGATGAAGGCCATTTGGATGCAAAACTTTTGTTATTCCTCCCCAGGTTGTGGGAGTGAGTCATGTGTTTGACTGTTTTTTGGGGGTGTTGTCTGTTTTTGGGTTTCATGTGGGAAGGGCCCTGAGTTTGTTCAATAAAGATTTTTCTTTATTCAGCTTGTCCATGTGTGATGTTTGAAGTGGTTGTTGCGTTAACCGGCTGAGGGCTTGCGGAGCGGCTGCATTCATGTCCCTTCATTGCCACAAGCCATTCCCTGACAGGGGGCCTAGAAGTGTCGTTCAATAAGCCGGCGACGGACGGCCCTTGGACCTTGTGGCTCCCTCCTGGGCTGGTACTCCTCCTCCTCCTCCTCCTCCTCCTCATGGTCCTCCTGCTCCTCCTCCTGAGGTGGTGGTCCAACGTGAGGTGGCAGTGCCTGAGTCCTACGGATAGCCAGGTTGTGCAGCATGCAGCAAACGACGACGAACTGGGAGACTCTATCCGGCGAATACTGCAGAGATCCGCCGGAGCGATCCAGGCAGCGGAACCGTTGCTTGAGGACGCCAATCGTTTGCTCTATGATGTTCCTTGTGGCTTGATGGCTTTCGTTGTATGCCTCCTCAGCAGGGGTCCTGGGCGCGCGGAGCGGGGTCATGAGCCATGTACACAAAGGATAGCCTTTGTCCCCGATAAGCCATCCTCTTGGGGGAGGCTGTGCCTGGAACATGTCAGCCACAGTAGTCTGGCGCAGGATAAATGCATCGTGGCTGCTGCCTGGAAAGCGGGCATTGACAGCTAGGATGCGCTGCCTGTGGTCACACACCAGCTGTACATTGAGGGAATGGTAGCCCTTCCGGTTGCGGTAATCCTCGGCATTGTCGATAGGTGCCCGCAAAGCCACATGCGTGCAGTCAATGGCACCCTGCACCATGGGGAAGTCGGCGATCCTCGCAAATCCGACTGCACGCTGCTCCTGCCTCTCTAGGGTCATGGGGAAGGAGATGAATTGGTGTCTCCTTGTGAAAAGGGCATCGGTGACCTGCCGGATGCAGCGATGCACGGCGGACTGGGATATGTTAGCTATGTCCCCAGCAGCGGCTTGGAAGGAGCCGCTTGCATAAAAGTTCAGAGCCACCGTGACCTTCACTTCCACCGACAGAGACGTCCTGCACATCAGCTGTGGACGCAGATCTCTGTGAAGCAGCTGGCAGATCTCTGCAACCACCTCCCTTCTGAAGCGCAGCCTCTTAACACACTGCGCGGCAGTCATGGTGAGATAGGCACCTGCTGGCGGTATTCCCTGAGTGGGTAAGGCCTATGTTGCCGACGCCTGATGGCCCCTCTGCGTCTAGGCATGGCTGCCCCTCTCACACTGCGTCTGCGAGCCCTTCGCACATAATGCTGGAACTGAGGGTTGGAACCCCATGCAGCCCCCATAATATACTTGCAAACAATGAAATCACAATGAGGCAAATTTCCAAGCTCTGGCCAGAAGCCAAAAATACCTCTCCTATGTTGGGCCAAATCAGTAAGGTCTCTTCCTTGGTCTCTGTCCAGAAATCCGTTGCACATAAGTCATTGCAGCAAAATGGCTGGCCTTTATAGTTCAGTGTAAGTGCCCTTTAATTAGCGCTCCCCGAGGCCCGCAGGGCCTCTGCTGCGTTCCACTTCACAGTTCTTAACACCGCCATGCCCACATTGGGCGGGCACGGCTGAAGTTCCGGTTTGGGGCACACAAAGGGCGTTGCACGACGAAATGACGTCATAAGTTGCGCGCGCAGCTGAGCGCGCGCAAACACTTTGCGCCGGCGCTAAATGTCTACTGAAGTTGGGCGTAGGCGCAGATCGTCCTGCGCCCGGCCGCTAAGTGCCTAGCGCTCGAGATCTACTCCTCCTAAGGCGCTAACGGCTGGCGAACGCAACTGATTTTCTAGGCCATAGAGTCATAGAGTTATACAGCACAGAAAGAGGCCTTTCGGCCCATCGCATACGCGCCGGCCATCAAGCCCTGTCTAATCTAATCCCATTTTCCAGCATTTGGTCCATAGCCTTGTATGCTATGGCATTTCAAGTGCTCATCCAAATGCTTCTTGAATGTTATGAGGGTTCCTGCCTCTACCACCCTTTCAGGCAAAGAGTTCCAGATTCCAACCACCCTCTGGGTGAAAAAGTTTTTCCTCAAATCCCCTCTAAACCTTCTGCCCCTTACCTTGAATCTATGCCCCCTTGTTACTGACCCCTCTACTAAGGGGAAAAGTTCCTTTCTATCTACCCTATCTATGCCCCTCATAATTTTGTATACCTCAATCAGGTCCCCCCTCAGCCTTCTCTGCTCCAAGGAAAACAACCCCAGCCTGTCCAGTCTTTCTTCATAGCTGAACCGCTCCAGCCCAGGTAACATCCTGGTGAATCTCCTCTGCACCCTCTCCAAAGCAATCACATTCTTCCTATAGTGAGGCGACCAGAACTGCACACAGTACTCCAGCTGTGGCCTTACCAGCGTTTTGTGCAGCTCCATCATAACCTCCCTGCTCTTATATTCTATGCCTCGGCTAAGGAAGGCAAGTATCCCATATGCCTTTTTAACCACCTTATCCACCTGTTCTGCTGCCTTCAGGGATCTATGTGCATGTACACCAAGGTCCCTCTGATCCTCTGTCTTTCCTAGGGTCCTACCATTCATTGTGTATTCCCTTGCCTTGTTAGTCCATCCAAAATGCATCCCCTCACACTTTTCAGGGTTAAATTCCATTTGCCACTGTTCTGCCCATCAGATCAACCCATCTATATCGTCCTGTAGCCTGAGGCTTCCCTCCTCGCTATTTACCACCCCACCAATTTTCGTGTCATCTGCGAACTTACTGATCATACCTTTTACATTCACATCCCTATCATTAATGTAGACCACAAACAGCAAGGGGCCCAGCACCGATCCCTGCAGTACCCCACTGGACACAGGCTTCCAGTCACAAAAACAACCATCCACCATCACCCTCTGCCTTCTGCCACTAAGCCAGTTTTGGATCCAATGTGCCAAGGCACCCTGGATCCCAAGGGCTCTTAACTTCCTGACCAGTCTCCTATGCGGGACTTTATCAAAAGCCTTACTGAAATCCATGTAAACCACATCCACTGCACTACCCTCATCCACACACCTAGTCACCCCCTCGAAAAATTCAATCAAATTGGTCAGACATGATCTTCCCTTGACAAAGCCATGCTGGCTATCCCTAATTAATCCTTGCCTCTCCAAGTGGAGACTAATTCTGTCCCTCAGAATTTTTTCCAATAATTTCCCTACCACTGATGTTAGGCTCACTGGCCTGTAATTCCCTGGTTTATCCCTACTACCCTTCTTGAATAATGGTACTACGTTAGCTGTTCTCCAGTCCTCTGGCACATCCCCTGTGGCCAGAGAGGTTCTGAAAATTTGTGTCAGAGCCCCTGCAATCTCCTCCTTTGCCTCACATAGTAGCCTGGGATACATCTCGTCCAGGCCTGGGGATTTATCCACTTTTAAGCCTGCTAAAACCGCTAGTACCTCCTCCCTCTCGATGCTAATATGTTCAAGTGTATCACAGTCCCCCTGCCCGATTTCTATGTCCACATCATCCATCTCCATAGTGAACACAGATGCAAAAAATTCATTTAAAACCCGACCTACATCTTCTGGCTCTACACACAGCTTGCCACTTTGGTCCCTAATGGGCCCTACTCTTTCCCTAGTTATCCTCGTGCCCTTAATATACTTATAAAACACCTTAGGATTTTCCTTTATTTTGCTCGCCAGTGTTATTTCATGGCCCCTCCTCGCTCTCCTAATTTCTCTTTTAAGTATCCCCCTGCACTTTTTATACTCCTCTAGGGCTTCTTCTGTCTTTAGTCCTGCCAAAAGCCCCCCTTTTTTTCCTAATCCATTCTCGTATATCCCTTGACATCCAAGGTTCCCTGGGCTTGTTGGTGCCACCCTTGACCTTTACGGGAACATGTTGCCATTGTACTCTCTCAATTTCCTTTCTGAAAGACTCCCATTGCTCCGATGTGGATTTTCCTTCAAGTAGCTGATCCCAGTCCACATTGGCCATATCCTGCCTTATCATATTAAAATCAGCCTTCCCCCAATTTAGAACCTTTATTTCCGGTCCATCCTTGTCCTTTTCCATGACTACTTTAATCTCACCGAATTATGGTCACTGTCACCAAAGTGCTCACCTATTAACACTTCTACCACTTGCCCGGCCACATTCCCTAGAATTAGGTCCAGTACCACCCCCTCTCTTGTAGGACTTTCTACATGCTGGCTCAAAAAGCTCTCCTGGATGCACTTTAAGAATTCTGCACCCTCTAAGCCTTTCACACTCTGACTATGCCAGTTAATATTGGGGAAGTTGAAATCCCCCACTATAATTGCCCTATTATTTGCACACTTCTTTGAGATTTGCCTACATATCTGTTCCTCTATCTCCCCCTGGCTGTTTGGGGGCCTAAAGTACACTCCCAGCAAAGTGCTAGCCCCCTTTTTGTTTTTAAGTTCAACCCATATGGCCTCATTAGAGGAACCTGTTAATATATCATCCCTCCTTACAGCAGTAATTGTCTCCTTAATTAATATTGTGACACCCCCTCCTCTTTTACCCCCCCTCTGTCTCGCCTGAAGATTCTATACCCCGGAATATTGAGCTGCCAGTCTTGCCCCTCCCTCAACCATGTCTCCATGATAGCAACAATATCATACTCCCTTGTCTTCATCAACAACTTCAGTTCATCCACCTTATTCGTAAGACTCCTTGCATTAAAATAAATGCCATTTAGCCTTGCCCTACTCCCTTGTGCCGTTACATATTTGTCAGAGGTGCCATCTTTCAGATGAGATATTAAACTGAGGCCCCATTTGCCCTCTCAGTTGGACGTAAAGTATCCCATGATACTATGTTGAAGAAGAGCAGGGGAGTTCTCCTTGGTGTCCTGGCCATTATTTTCCCCTCAATCAACATCACTAAAACAGATTATCTGAGCATTATCACATTGCTGTTTGTGCGACTTTGCTGTACACAATTGGCTGTCGCGTTTCCTACATTACAACAGTGACTTCTCTACAAAAGTACTCCATTGGTTGTAAAGTGTCATGGGACGTCCTGGGGGTCATGAAAGGTGCTATATAAATGTAAGTCTTTCTTTTTACCATTAAAGTTGAAGGCAATTTAGATGGACCTTGGTCTTTTTTCATCTAGTAATTCTTCGGTTCCTACTATCCTTTCTTCCTTCTTACTGGCTTGTTAATTACTAGCTTCATGTAAGAGGGAATGCATGTTACCCATTTTATGATGTCTGTGTTTTTTCTAATTTAAGTTTATTTAACATGACATTAAAAAGGATTAAAAACTCGTCAAATGTAGCAAATGCATTTTTGCCACGTCAATCAGACCTCTTCCAGGACAGAAGTTTGGAAATCAAGTAAAACTTGCTTGAGGAAAAGGGAAGTTTAATATAATTTACTGAATACTTGTGTTACTATTATTAACAATGAATTCTGTCATCTAATTGTAAGGCTCACAAAATTATACAAATTCCCCCAAAGTATGAAAGAAGAGATATTGGACTGTTTGAAATAATATTGGGCCAGAAAGGGGCTTAAATTCAAAACCCCAGGAAGATTTGGTTTGTTTAAAAGGCATGTTCAGGCCTGTGAAAAACCTGTGACAAAAGGAGGTGGGATGGGCCCCCGAAACACAGGCAGTTTGAGTATTGGATCATCTGGGAATGTTCTGGGCCATCCCAGTCATTCTACATAAAGACAATAAGCCCACTGAAAAACTGTTCCTGCCGAAACTCACAGAGCCACCAAGTACATGAATAATAGAATACATGCCAAAAGTCAACAAAAGAGAACCTGGCTCCAGCAGGAAAAGACAATCAAACAGCAGATTAAAACCAAATCAGAAAGATTTCCAAAACGCTTTACACATTTTAAACTGATTTCAAGGCAATCCCGAAACCAGTTAAAAGCCAATTAAAAATAGATGGGCCATCCCCGAAAACTCGATGAGGATTGAAACATATTAAAATTAATGAGCCCGCCAAAATTAACTAAAGAACCAGAGATTTAACGGTCAGATAAGCCAGGCCTCAAAACAGTATAATTGAAGCCTGCTTGTTCAGTTCGACAGAGAAAAGGTAGCACGGTAACATCCAGGATAGATCAAGATCATCGATGCATTCGAAAGACAGTACAGGTCAATCGGAGACTTGAAGAAAGAAGAACAAAACAGAAGGAAAAGGAAATCACGGCAGCCAAAGGCCTCAAGAAACCAACCACTACCAATATTACCACCAACCAGGTAATATTGGGCCATTACGGTCAACATGAAACCAACGACCGAGAATTCGAAAATCACAAACTTGTTTCCACTCTACAGGCTAGTCTGACTTACCCCATGGTAAAATTTGACACAAAAGACTCTAAAAACTTTACCTAACCAAAGAAAATTGGGTACTTACCCCATAAATCCAACTACGCAGCTAACCGCATCAGCGGACAGGCGAAGACTGAAGACCCAACGCAGGTGCAGTCTTCCACCACGTCTGGGGTCCGGCAGGCCCCAACCGCCACAACTAGAGAGAACCCCGAAATCGCGAACCTCTGCAATCTGTCAAGAAAGTCGTTTGGTGAGCATTTCCTGGTCCTCTGGATTTCAACCTAGTTAGGATAGTGGGGTTGGGAGGGTGAGGTATTTTTGTATATTGTAATTCTCCCTCGCATATTCCAAAGTGTTCCCCACCCTTTTAGAGTATAAGATTTATTGTATTGTATATTTTCCTGTCTCCAAATAAAAATCTCAATTCTTTTGACCAACTCAGGTGTCTGTTGCAATTTCATTGCAACCCCCAAATAAGTCCAAAGTCTAGAACCAAGGGAGTGGGAGCGATTCAAACTGCTCAGAAAGCTGACCACACACACCACCCCTTACACTACTTTAATATCTTGCATAAGCGAAATTAGGAAATGCTATAGATTATTAGAACAAAAAGAGGAATTTAATATGACATTTGATGAGAAAATGAAAGATTATATAAAATGTTGCCTGTTTTTATTTATGCTGAACTAAAAGTGAAAAGTGGGTGAAAGGGAGAAACCGTGTTATCTAGTACTGATAGTAAATCAGAGGTGGAAATAGAAAGTGCAGTCACTGAGGAAAGCTTTTGTGCCAATCATTAGACTCAATGCTGTATTAGCAGAAGCAAAGGATAATAAATAGATTGACTAGATTTTGGAAAACCTTTTTTTTAAGCAGTACTGTTTGCTTATGCAAGTTACCATACAGGATTGGAAATAAATCCTTTCAATATAGAGATAAGCAATACATTTTTGAGGGCCATACATATCCAGAAATAGCATGATGCCCATAATTATAACCTGCAGTTCTTATACAATAACAGAGGACAATCCACAAGCGTACATTTCCCACAATCCATCAAGTTGTCCTAAATTTCATTCTGATCTGTTAAGTCCCAAACAATCCATTCCAACCGTTGTTGTGTTACCAAACTGTTGGGTAGGTCTATTGTATTGACAGTAATTTGACATTGGTTTCCCCAGTTTATTAGATGTGACAATGCTGCCGTAGAAAAGCAACAAAAAGAAGTCAGCTCCTTGCCAGGGAAGGGAAATGAGAGGGACAGTTAATCCTGGGCTGCCCTTTTGCAATCCTTAGCAAGTGGCTCAACAGCAGCAAAGGTGGAAGCCTGAGAGCATGCTGACTACCTGGTATTCTGATTACAATTAATTCATGGTCTTCCAGTCCTTCATGTCAGTTGTCCAGGTGCAGAAAGAAAGGGAACAAGTAATGGGGTAAGACAGAAGGGAATATTCCCTTATCCAAAAAAGTAATAAAATAAAACAGAAAAAATTACAATGCACAGAAGAGGAAATTCAAATAAGTTCCTGGCTATTTTAACTGCACTCAATTGTACTAAAGATTAAGTAACACATTTTACAAGTAAGAGAAGTGGCAGGAAGTGATGAATTACTCATTCAAAGCTTTCACTAAATAACTTATTGGCTGCATTCTTAATCTGCTAACTTAAAGGCTTGGAGGTACTGTACTGGCCACGCTAGACGTGCTCCTATCTAGCTATCCAGCAAGTTAAACACTCATTCAAAATAATTCTTCTCTGAAGCCATTTGCTGTTTTGAAGCTTTTACTTGAACAAATTTGTGAAACTGTAAACAAAGACAAAGTATGTTTTGTACATAAACTGAGTACTACACATTCGATATTACACAAGATACAAACATATTTACAACAGTAGAATAGACTAATTGTATAACTAACTAACATTTGAACTAACTTCTGTAACTATTTAATATTAACCTTTTATAAACATAGTATTATCAAAATATTACTCTGACAACATTGCTATTATGCTAAGAACTAAAGATACTCACAGATATTGCGTTTGGCCTAACATATGAAGTCAGATTACATTAGATTGTAAGTGGAACTTCTCATAGCAAATTCTCCATTACTCAAGTCAGGTTCTTCCTGGCAAAACTGCTTCCTGGGGTCAACAGGAAGAAAGGTAAGAAGGTCAAATGACCTCTCACAGGAAGAAAGGAACAAAGGTCAAATGACCTCACACAGGAAGAAAGGTCAGATGACCTTTCCAGCAAACAAACTGTTAACACAATAACCGCCACCAGAGGGTGCTATCTGCACACACAAAATGTTCAGAATGTCACATAATGTCCATCGGTCCAGAACACTCCCCGTCTGGGGTCATTAACGACTCCACATAGTCCGAACTCTACTTGTCACTGGAGTCCTCTGGCGACAAAAGAAGAACCACCTCAGAGGCGGGCCGAGAGAAGACCTTCGCTGTTCCTTCTTTGATGACTCTCAAGTCCACCTTTCTCACTCACCCGTCCTGGCTGGGATGGGAGTTCACGATGATAGCCATAGGCCACTCATTCCTTTTTACCTGATTGTCCCTCATCAAGACAACATCTCCTTCTTTGAGATCCGGCCTCTTGTCCTGCCACTTGCGTCGGTTCAGTAGTGTGTTGAGGTACTCCCTTCGCCAGCTTTTCCAAAACGTGTCTGCCAGACTCTGGACTCGTTTCCATTCTTCCTTGAAGAGTTCTCCTTCCCCAAACTCTCCTGGAGGACAAGGGGGAACACCTGTCTTCTGGGTCAAAAGCATGGCCGGAATGAGGATGAGGGGCGATTCTGGGTCTGAAGATACAGGAATGAGGGGCCTTGCATTCATCACGGCGGTGACCTCAGCCATCAGTGTGGTCAAGACCTCATGCGTGGGGCACGATGATCTACCTTGGAGAAACATGCAGTCGAGGATACGGCGGGCAATGCCGATCATACGCTCCCATGCGCCGCCCATGTGGGATGAGTGAGGTGGGTTGAATACCCAGGTGCATTTCTGCTCTTGGAGATACTTCTCCACCCTCTGAGAGCTGGAACTAGATCCATCCATCTTCAGCTCTCTGCAGGCGCAAACAAAGTTTGTGCCGCAATCTGAGCGTATTTGCTTTGCCGGGCCTCTAATTGAGAAAAACCTTCTCAGAGCGTTTATGAAGCTGAAGGCGCCCATTGTTTCTATGACTTTGATGTGTACAGCTCTTGTGGACATACATGAGAACATCAGCGCCCACCTCTTGCTGTTGGCGTGCCCTCCTCTAGTGCGGCATGAGACCACGTCCCACGGTCCGAAGACATCTACGCCTACGTAGGTGAAAGGTGCTGCTACTTGTAGCCGCTCGGCTGGCAGTTCTGCCATCTGTTGGTGCTCCGTCTTCCCACGGAGTTTCTTGCAGGTGACACATTTGAAAAGCGTGCCGCTGATACATCGCTTAGCTCCAACCAACCAGAGGCTGTCTGCTCTGATGGCACCTTCGGTAAAATGTCTGCCCTGGTGCTTCACGGCCTCATGATGGTAACGCACGAGCAGGATGGCCATATGATGACGACCTGGAATGAGGATGGGGTTGGTTGCATTTGTTCCTAGTTGAGACTGCGATATGCGTCCCCCAACTCTGAGAAGGCCGTCGGTGTCGACGATGGGATGCAGCTTCCGTAGACTGCTGTGAGGGGGTAGTTTGTGTTCTGCTGCTATGCACTTCAACTCTTCTGAATAACACTCGTGTTGGACACTCTTTATCACAAGGATTGTGGCTCTCTTGAGCTCCTCTTCAGAGGGACTCTTCCGACAGATGTGCCACCCATGGCAGTTACTCCCTTGCGTAGGCTGGGAGAAGGTATGAGCTATATGGGTTAGGCGTGCTATCGTCTTTATGAGAGTGTTCCATTTGGAGAAACGTTCGAAGCATTTGGTGCTCATCAGGTTCTTACAGATTTGAGTAACGTTCGCTGTTACCTGTGGGCGTATCTCGCAGTCAGAAACAGGGTTGAGTAGGTCGAATGACTCGTTGATTTCGGAAAAGTGTGGGAACGGATCCTGAAGAAAAGCAGGTCCTGATAGCCAAGTCGTGCTACTGAGTAAGGACGCTGTTACAGATCTAGACCCATGGTCAGCTGGGTTCAGATCTGTAGGGACGTACTTCCACTGGTCGGGGGACGTGGACTGTCGAATATGTTGGACTCTATTGTTCACGTATACGTAAAACCATCTACTTTGGTTATGGATGTATCCTAGCACCACTTTGCTGTCTATATAATATGTGATGCTGTCGAACTTCAGGTCAATCTCGTCTTCTATGAACTCTGCAATCTCAACTGCTAATACTGCTGTGCACAGTTCCAATCTGGGTATGGTGAGGTCTGGCTGGGGCGCCAGCTTGGCCTTTCCAAAGACGAAGCCGATTTTGCTTTGTCCTTCTTGAGTGGTGACCTTCAGATAAGCCACACTTGCAATGGCCTTAGCGGATGCGTCTGCAAAGACACAAAGCTCTTTGAATTGGGCATTTAAGGGAGAGAACGACGAATAGCAGCGAGGTATTCGGATCTCCTGTAAGTCTTGGAGTGAGTCTCTCCATCTGTCCCAATCTGCTTCCATCTCTTCAGGGAGAGGTGAATCCCACTCTTCAGCGCGTGTGGAGAGTTCCCTGAGGAGCAGCCTGCCTTGTATGGTGACAGGAGCTAAGAAGCCAAGAGGGTCGTATAGGCTGTTGACTGTAGAGAGCACTCCTCTACGTGTGAAGGGTTTCTTGGCGTCTAGGACTTGGAACGTGAACGTGTCTGTTGCTATGTTCCACGACACCCCTAGGCTACGCTGTAGGGGGAGGTCATCAGTGAAGAGGTCTAGGTCCTTGACGTCCTTAGCACGATCTTCAGGGGGGAATGCCTCCATCACTGCTGGTCTGTTAGAGGCTATCTTATGCAGCCTGAGGTTGGATAGTGCAAGTAGTTCCTGGGCTCGTCCGAGGGTACTGATGGCCTCTGCTTCGGTCGGGAATGACTTCAGTGCGTCGTCGACATAGAACTCTCGTTCGATGAACCCTCTCACATCACTGCCAAAGTCGTCGTCTTCTTCCTTGGCAGCCCTCCTTAGTCCGTATATGGCGACAGCAGGGGATGGGCTATTCCCAAAGACATGGGCACGCATTCTGTAGTCCACAATGTCTCTATTAGGGTCATTGTCCCGATACCACAGAAAGCGGAGGAAGTCGCTGTGGTCTTCTCTCACCACGAAGCAATGAAGCATGTGCTGGATATCGGCAGTGATGGCGACGGGCTCTTTCCTGAATCTCATGAGCACTCCCAAGAGGCTGTTGTTAAGATCAGGCCCTGTGAGGAGTATGTCGTTGAGAGAGACGCCCTGATATGGTGCACTAGAGTCAAACACCACGCGGATCTGTCCACTGCATGGGGTAAGGTAGCTTGGACGACCATTCTCCAAGATGGAAGTCTTGAGTGTGCTCACCTGAGATGGCTTGTGAGCGCCCTTGAGGCACACATCTCCAACAACGACCCAGCCGAGGTCTAGCCTTTGGGCGAAAGGGGCGTCATGTGGACCGTTGATCTGCTCCCTTATCTTATGTACCCTCAGGATGTCTCTTCCCAACAACAGAAGTATGCTTGCATGTGGGTCAAGAGGTGGGATCTCATCTACAATGCGTCTCAGATGACGGTGATGACGAGCTGCATTCGGAGTGGGAATCTCAGAACGGTTGACGGGGACTTGATTACATTCGATGAGTGTAGGAAGGGGGAGACTAATCTTCCCGTCGACTGACTCAACAACGTAACCGTAGGCCCTCCTGCCGGCTGTCTCTAAAAGTCCAGCACACGTCTTCAGCGTGTAAGGCGACGGACTTCCTTTGATCTTGAAGATGTTGAAGAACTCGGATCTTGCTAGAGAACGATTGCTTTGTTCATCTAGTATGGCATACATCTTTTCAGATTCCTGGCGACATCCTGCAGGGTACACATTAACGAGGCATATCTTGGAGCATGCTCTTGCGCTCACTCCTTCTCCACACACCTCGGTGCACCTGGATGTAATCTCCGTACCAGCAGCTCCCTCTCTCTCCCCGCCGTGCTCTGATGCGGGAGGAGGCGCTTCTGACTTCCAAGGAGCTGGGCCTGGGTGTAGTGCTGAAACGTGCCGATCACTTTCACATTCACTGCATTTTGCATCCACCTTGCAGTTCTTGGCGAGATGGCTCGTGGACGAGCAGCACCTGAAACATATAGAGTTCTCTTTAAGATATTGTTTCCGATCTTCCAGGGACATCTCCCTGAAGCCTCTGCACTTCTTTAAAGGATGGGGCTTGTTGTGGATAGGGCATTGTTTGCTCATATCCTCAGGTTTCTTCGGAGTCTTTGTGTGCTCAGTTGAGGGCACTTGCATTCTGTGGACAGATATTGGTGTCTTTCCATGTCTGTCGAACTTGTCTCTTCTGGCAAGTGCTGGGTGGGAGGAGAAGAAGTTGAAGCTGGGGTCGTTCCTGGCTTTGGCTTCTTTACGGATGAATTTAACGAACGCAGAGAATGGTGGGAACGCCACGTTGTGCTTTAGCTTGAACTTTGATCCAAACGTTATCCACTTCTCCTGCAGGTTAAATGGAAGCTTCTCAATGATGGGACTTACCCCTCTGGAAGTGTCTAAGTACGATAGACCGAGTAGGTAGCCGTCCTGCTTTGCGGCTTCGAGTTCCGACAGCAGATCTCCAAGGTCGCGGAGCTTCTGGGGTTCCTTACTCGTCAACCTCGGAAAGTTCGCCAACCTGTCAAAGAGAGCCCTTTCAATGGCTTCGGGCAAGCTGTAGCTTTCTTCCAGCCTCACCCAAGCCTTCTTCAACCCCTCTGGCAGCTGCCCCACATTGGCCGCTTTTATCCTGCAGGCCTGTCCGGCGGACTCTGGGTCGAGCCACTTGATAAGGAGGCCGAGCTCTTGTCCTGCTGACAGGTCTAAGCCCGATATGGCATCGTGGAAGCAGGACTTCCAAGCCCGATAATTCTCTGGCCTGTCATCAAACTTGATTAACCCCGAAGTCACCAGCTGGGTACGTGCAAGGTATTTGGCGAGGTCGTAGGTGCTGGGACCTGGGCCAGGGTTGCTTGATAAGGAGGCTGAGCTCTTGTCCTGCCGACAGGTCTAAGCCCGATATGGCATCGTGGAAGCAGGACTTCCAAGCCCGATAATTCTCTGGCCTGTCATCAAACTTGATTAACCCCGAAGTCACCAGCTGGGTACGTGCAAGGTATTTGGCGAGGTCGTAGGTGCTGGGACCTGGGCCAGGGTTGCCTTGGCTGGGGGCTCTGTTGGGGGTCTCAAGGGACCGAGAGGGGATTTGCCTCCGACTTTCTCTATTCGGCGTCCTATTCCTTTGCACCGTGTCTTCAGTTCTGCTGGGGGAGACTCTGCGGCTTGCGGCACGCCGTCTGCTTTGACGTCGGTTGGCAACTTGTGGCATGTTATACGAAGTGTTTGCGTCTGTAGAGATGTGCGGGACTCCATCCCTTTCTCCTGTAAACTGTATGTCGGCATGGTCGCTCACGTAATCTATGGTGCGCTGTCTCGGGCTCTGCCACGGAACGGGAATTAAAGGCTTGTAAGCTGTCTCGGGATCAGCTCCCTCCAAAATTGCCTCGAATACTTGTGTCTCGGCTAATGCAGCATCTATCTCTTTTTGTTGCTGCAGAGCATCTAATGTGGCTTGGAGACGGGCCTGTTCAGCCTGGCGTTCCACTTGGTGTCGGGCCTGTTCCGCTTGGTGTCGGGCCTGTTCTGCTTGGGGTTCAGCTTGGAGTCAGGCCTGACTTACTTTTATTTCTATTTCACTGTCCATATGCGCAGCTCTGGCTTGAGCTGCTCCTAGTGTAGCCCGTGCTTTGGCGATGGCTATGCTTACTCTAGAACCACCCGGTGACCGTGAACCAACTTGCGATCTGTAGTAACCAGAGCTTATAGACCGATTGTCACGTTCTACAGTTTCGTCTGCCTGTTTAAGGTCTTCTACTTGCTGCAAAGCATTTTCGCTATTATCTTCTGACATGTTGATGTGAGGTAGATGTGCTCTACGAGGTTAAGGCTTACTCTGGGTTTCTCCTGCTCCGCTCTTCACAGCTAGCCGTATTGCTATCTTTTCACTGTAGTGGCCGCACTAGACGTGCTCCTATCTAGCTATCCAGCAAGTTAAACACTCATTCAAAATAATTCTTCCCTGAAGCCGTTTGCTGTTTTGAAGCTTTTACTTGAACAAATTTGTGAAACTGTAAACAAAGACAAAGTATGTTTTGTACATAAACTGAGTACTACACATTCGATATTACACAAGATACAAACATATTTACAACAGTAGAATAGACTAATTGTATAACTAACTAACATTTGAACTAACTTCTGTAACTATTTAATATTAACCTTTTATAAACATAGTATTATCAAAATATTACTCTGACAACATTGCTATTATGCTAAGAACTAAAGATACTCACAGATATTGCGTTTGGCCTAACATATGAAGTCAGATTACATTAGATTGTAAGTGGAACTTCTCATAGCAAATTCTCCATTACTCAAGTCAGGTTCTTCCTGGCAAAACTGCTTCCTGGTGTCAACAGGAAGAAAGGTAAGAAGGTCAAATGACCTCTCACAGGAAGAAAGGAACAAAGGTCAAATGACCTCACACAGGATGAAAGGAACAAAGGTCAAATGACCTCACACAGGAAGAAAGGTCAGATGACCTTTCCAGCATACAAACTGTTAACACAATAACCACCACCAGGGGGTGCTATCTGCACACACAAAATGTTCAGAATGTCACATAATGTCCATCGGTCCAGAACAGGTACATTTGAGAACATGTACCTTCATTGAGAAAATGGGGTTTAGGAATGAAATAGTCATTTAAATCCTGTAATACTTGAATATTCGTACAAAACCAGGACCTCACAGAATGAATCCACAAATAGTTAAAGAAATGAATGCAGAAGAAGCGGAGATGTGCTGGTAAATTCTGTCGCTAATTGGGCACAGGCATGTTATGAAAAGCCAGCAAGACAAATTTAAGTTAAGCTCTTTTTTTAAGTTTAATGTGTGAGCCAGGAGGAGCAGGAGTGTCCCTCCTAGCTCCACAGTACTCCTAAGGGCCGTTGCTGGTCTGCAATCGGCCCCTTTCCACTTTGCTGCCCGCGAGGCAAGCGGCCCAAAATATTTTTTTTCTTGAAATAAGCGAGCTGCCTCTGGAGGCACAACAGGTGCTGGCAGCTCACCCAAATTATTGAAATGAGATCTAGGACTCAATTTAGGGTGGGCCTTGGGTCTCCTGGATCAGGTGCACGCCGTTGGTTACGCGCCCGGAAACAGGCCATAAATAACTTCTACCCCAGTGTCTTCTTTCAAGAATGTGGAGGAACAGTCTCCATTCAGCCTCAGGCTTCTTTGCACCTGCTTTTGCTGTTGCCAGATGAACTAACCAACTTCGAGAACTGAAAGCCAGCTTTGAGAATCAAACTTCAACAAGCTGGGCATGTGTTTATTTTATACGGGTGAGCTGAGTGTGGGGGGAGGGTGGTGTTCACCAGTGTAACGGGAATTTTTGAGTGGAATGTAATTTACATAATTTAAATATTCTAATGAGACTGCTGCTACCCATCAATACACAGTTTTATTTGCCATGAATTGCAGTGTGCTGCAAATCAGGCAATTAAACCTGTGCACTTGAAACCCTGATCCATGCATAACCCTGCTGAGGCGCCACAGCACTAGCAGGGCATCACAGTTTCAGGTCTTGCATATATCCTGACTCCAGTAATATCACAGAGCTGGCAGGCAGTGAATTGAGACATGTGAAACAGCAGATCTGCTGAGGGTCATTGTTGAGGGGACGAGTCGGCCATGAGTGGTTCTCAGGCTGTTTTATGAGCACCACTGTCATATACCATCAGTTGCTGGTTCTATTTCTGTGTAACTGTCAGAGATATCATAATCACAATTCCATCACCTACTCCTACATTCATCCTCCTCATAACCCAACTTCAACTGCCACCATAAAAGTGGAGAAGAAATCCGCCAAAAATATTATGGTTATACTAGAGACTCTTTTCTAATCTCCAGTGGGCCCACCCAACTGCTGTATTCTCCACTTTTAATATAGTGTTGATTAATCCCCCTAATCACCTTAAAATACTTAAAGCTTCAGCTGAAATGCCAAATCATCATTTGGTCTGCTTCTAAGGAAACAATGATTGATATCTTAAAAGATATATTAAGAATGCAGTTTAGCTTGAAGATATCGAAGAGCAAGCAATACTATCAACTAAGATCAAACTAACACCAGGCACAAGAAACTTACATAACTTCCTTCAAAATGTTAATAACTGCCCCAAATATACGGGACATTTCCAGGGCATTCTTCATTCCGGAATAGTACTCCCTCCCTTGATTACCAACACGTTCCTCCATCCGCTGCAGCACAATTCACTCCACCTCCTTCTGCTCCTAATGCCACACTCTGCACCTCCGACTCTTCTCACTAGTACTGCCATCACCTACTCACACCTCTGCCATCCTTCATACGCAGGCACCACTATTCAATCTTGACGTGTACATTCTCAAACCAACTCGCTAGGTGACCACTAACACTCTACCTTCTTTCTTGTAAGCAAAGCTGATGAGCAATAATAGACAGGTGGCGCAGACAGGAGGAGGGAGGCCATCCATTCAGGTGCTCTCCCCACTCGTGAAGATCTAGGGATGGATCGCATCAGGGTTGTCATGAGTGGCCAGGCTGGGGGATGCGTTCTGCAGGGTTCTTGCCAATCAGTGTTCCATATAAGTGGAAAACAACAAACAGGCCTCTGTCCACAAGAAGGTACCAAATCAATTACAACAATCAGAGACCAACAATTAATGCGTTGCTTCATTAGAGAATAAAAACATCAGGAAATGAACAGTGGAATTCCATCTCCTTGTGAAGGTGTTCTTTAGCAAGCATGCATTTTCCTACTTTTTTTCCTTTAATTTATCAAAGACCCCTGGATGCACCAGGAAGTGGGAGAAAACTTCCTTTTGACGTGTTACAACTTATAAGACAATTCAGTATAATATGACCACAAACTGGATCTAAAATGGAATGAAACCACCTTTACGAAACCCCACATATAAAATAATGGATGCTTGGGAGTGACTTCCAAGTTGTAATCTGATTTTGGGGTTCAGATTGTGTTCATGAAGCACTTGATCTTTACTGTCACAATTAATAATTTCACCTGAGCCTTTAGATGAGATTATTGTCTTGAAATCATCCCCCGCTATTAGTTATTCTCTGTAAACATTCAGCACCTGACAATTGTGGACTGTATTCTATTTAATTTTGTTACACTGCTATTTATTTATATAAATGCCCACTAATGTTACCCAGTGCAATGAAAAATGATTTTAAAGATACCTTTATTGAACATATTAAATGCTCATTGCTGTCTATTAGTGAGAGTGATTTACTGTTGGAGGCATTTGGCATACAAACTAAGAATGTTATGATATATATACTTCCCACAGTAAGTAATTTATCTTTATTATTCTGGGCATGAATAATTATAATGAATTTGCACAAAAAATGAGGACTGTGCAAGTATTTAGTTACAGTGCAATAATCTGTTTAGGCAGGAAGGATGAAAATAAATGGGCCCATTAGCCACACAGTCTGACCAATTGGTTTTCATTTTAACCAAATAAAGAAATTGCTCTGCTGAGCTGTGAACAAATACCGATTATTTATATTGGATCAACAATCAATCAAATGGAAAAGCCATTTTTTAAATTAATTGCTTTGAGCCGAGTCGGAAATCCCTTTACTGATTGGGATACAGATGTTTTACATCAAACGTAACATAAAATTTCAGTTTTGAGCACTTGAAATGCGAGGAAAAATGAAATACACAACACTGAAATAATTCATAATGTTCTGATACAGCCAAACTGTTACAGAACATATGGGCTAGCATACTGACTGAAAATTAATTAATTGTTTTTCTTCATAAAAAGAGTATAAAAATTGAAATAATCAGTATGTTTTTCCTACATGGTACAATAATGTATGATATGAGAAAAGCATCCTGCAATCTGGTCATCTGTGTTTTGGAAATTGGAATTAATTGTTGGCATATCGAGGTTATGCCACAGAAACATCAATAGAGATTGTCTAATGAAGGAGTTTGGCAGTGCTTAATGGTATATACTTCAATGCAAGGAGTCTAGTAAACAAGGCAGATGAGCTGAAGGCACAGATAGACACGTGGGAGTATGATATTATAGCTATTACTGAAACATGGCTTAAAGAAGGGCAAGAATGGCAGCTCAACATTCCTGGTTACAGGGTTTTCAGATGAGATAGAGAGGGGGATAAAAAGGGAGGGGGGTCGCAATATTGGTTAAAGAAACAATTACAGCTGTGAGGAGGGATGATATGTTAGAAAGATCATCAAATGAGGCCATATAGGTTGAACTGGAGAACAAAAAAGGGGCAATCACAATGCTGGAAGTGTAATATAGACTCCCAAACAGTCAGAGGGAGATAAAGAGCAAATATGTAGGAACATTTCTGAGAAGTGCAAAAACAATAGGGCAATAATAGTTGGGGATTTCGACTGCCCTAATATTAACTGTGATAGAATTAGTGTAAAAAGTATAGAGGGAGCAGATTTCTTAAAATGCATTCTGGTGAACTTTTTTAGCCAGTATGTAACAAGCCATAGAAGAGAGGGGGCAGTTCTGGACTTGGTTTTAGGGAATGAAGCTGGGCAGGTGGAAGGGGTATCAGTGGGAGAGCATTTTAGTGGTAATGATCATAATTCAGTTAGATTTAGCTTAGTTCTGCAAAAGGACAAAGGTAGACCAGGTGTAAAAGTTCTCGATTGGGGAAAGGCCAATTTTACTAAGCTGAGATGTGATTTAGCAAAAGTGGACTGGAAACAGCTATTTGAAGGTAAATCAGTGTCAGAGCAGTGGAGGCATTCAAGGAGGAGATAGTGAGGACCCAAATCACCCTGGCTGTCAAGGAGCATACAGGGTAGGATAAGGAAAAAAGGGAAGCTTCTGTCAGATACCGAGAGCTCAATACTACAGAAAGACTAGAGGAGTATAGAAAGTGCAGGGGAGAAGATAAAAAGGAAATTAGGAAAGCAAAGAGAGGGCATGAAAAAATATAGCTAAATAAAATCAAGGAAAACCCTAAGATGTTTTATAAATACAGAAAGAGCAAGAGAATAACTAAGGAAAGAGTAGGGACTATCAGAGACCAAAAAGGTAATCTATGTGTGGAGATGGGAGATGTGGCTATGATGAGAGGGACAATGCAGACATTGTAGTTAAGGAGGAGGTGTGTGAAATATTAGATGGGATAAATATAGAGCAAGAGGAAGTATTAAGAGGTTTAGCATCTTTGAAAGTAGCTAATTTACCAGGCCTGGATGAAATGTATCCCAGGCTGTTAAGAGAGGCAAGGGAGGAAATAGCAGAGACTCTGGCCATCATTTTCCAATCCTCTCTGGCTACAGGCATGTGCCAGAGGAGTGGAGGACTGTTAATGTTGTGCCTTTGCTTAAAAAGGGAGAAAGAGATAGGCCAATTAATTACAGGCCAGTCAGCCTAACCTCGGTGCTGGGAAAATTTTTGGTAAAAATTCTGAGGGACAGTATTATTCATCACTTAGAAAGTCACGGATTAATCAAGAACAGTCAGCATGTTAAGGGAAAGTTGTGTCTGACTAACTTGAATGAATTTTTTGAGCAGGTAACGAGGAGGGTCGATGAAGGTGATGTCGTCTACATGGATTTTAGCAAGGCCTTTGACAAAGTCCCATAAGGCAGGTTTGTCAAAAAACTAAAAGCCTATGGGATCCAAGGGAAAGTGCCATGTTGGATCCAAAACTGGCTCAGTGGCAGGAAGCAAAGTGTAATGGTCAACACATGTTTTTGTGACTGGAAGACTGTTTCCAGTGGCGTTCCATGGGGCTCAGCATTAGGCCCCTTGCTTTTTGTGGTATACAGCAATGATTTAGACTTCAATGTAGGGGCCATTATTAAGAAGTTTGCAGATGATACAAAAATTGGCCATGTGGTTGGAAGATAATTATAGACTGCAGGAAGACTGGTCAGGTGGGCAGAAAAGGGGTAAATGGAATTCAATCCAGAGAAGTGTGAGTTAATGCATGTGGGGAGGGCTAACAAGGAAAGGGAATACACATTAAATGGTAGGATACTGAGGAACATAGAGGAACAGAGGGACTTTGGAGTGCATGTCCACAGATCCCTGAAGGTAGCAGGACAGGTAGATAATGTGGTGAAGAAGGCATATGGGATATTTTCCTTTATTAGCCAAGGCATCGAATATAAGAGCAGAGAGGTTATGCTAGAACTGGATAAAACACTAGTTCAAATCAAATCAAAATCAAATCAACTTTTATTGTCATTGTTAGTGCACAAGTGCAGTACAACTAAATGTAGGCTTGCGGCTCCCGAGAGTGTACATTTAGATTAAGACATTTAAACATTCAACATACATTTGGCTTGTAATACATTAACATAAATATAACCATAATAAAGTGCATTGGCAGATGTGCAGGCTTTAGAGTTTATTTGTGGAGTTCAGTAGGATGACAGCCCTGGGAAAGAAGTTGTTCCTAAATCTGGTCGTACGGGTGCAAATGCATCTGTAGCGTCTCCCAGATGGCAGGAGGGTGAACAGACTGTGGCTGGGGTAGGTAGGGTCTTTGATGATGGACCGTGACCTCCGTAGACAGCGTTTCTGGTATATGTGCTCTATGGTCGGTAGCCGGGTGCCGGTAATGCGTTGGGCAGTTTTGACTACCCGCTGCAGGGCTTTCCGGTCATAGTAGCTACAGCTGCCATACCATACTGTGATACAGTTTGTCAGGATGCTCTCTATTGTGCAGCGGTAAAAGTTAGAGAGGATCGGGGTGACAGGTTACATCCCTTCAGCCTCCTTAGGAAATATAGGCACTGCTGGGCCTTCTTCACCAGAGAGGAGGTATTGAGGGACCAGGAGAGGTCTTCCGTGATGTGGACTCCGAGGAACTTAAAGCTGTCCACCCTTTCCACCACAGCCCCATTGATGTGGATGGGGGTGTGACTTCCGCCTTTAGACTTCCTGAAGTCCACAATGATTTCTTTGGTTTTCTTGATGTTAAGGGCCAGGTTGTTATCGGCGCACCACTTCACGAGATGCTGGACCTCCTCCCTGTAGGCTGACTCATCATTGTTGGTGATCTGGCCTACTACCGTGATATCATCCGCAAACTTGATGATGGTGTTGGAACCATGAACAGCCACACAGTCGTGGGTGAAGAGGGACTAGAGGAGGGGGCTCAGCACACATCCTTGTGGGGCCCCCGTGTTCAGGGTCAGGGGGGAGGAGGCGTGGTTACCTAATTTGACAGACTGGGGTCTGTTTGTTAGGAAGTCCAGGGTCCAGTTGCAGAGGGAAGTGTTCAGGCCAAGAGTTTGGAGTTTGGTGGCCAGCTTGTTGGGGACGCTAGTGTTGAATGCTGAGCTGTAGTCTATGAACAGCATTCTGATGTAGGTCTCCTTACCATCTAAGTGATTCAGTGCCGAGTGTAGAGCAGTTGTGATTGCATCCTCCGTTGATCTGTTTGCACGATAGGCAAACTGGTGTTGTTCAAGAGAGGCGGGAACACTGGCTTTGATATGAGCCAGGACCAGTCTCTCGAAACACTTCATTATGATGGGTGTGAGTGCGACAGGTCGATAGTCGTTCAGGCACGTCACAGCCGTTTGTTTTGGCACAGGAATAATGGTAGTGGTCTTGAAGCATGTAGGGACTACTGCCTGGGCCAATGACAGATTGAAGATGGCGGTGAAGACATCAGCCAGCTGATCAGCACATTCCTTGAGTACCCGTCCAGGGATGCTATCCGGTCCAGCAGCCTTACGTGTGTTCACTCCGCGTAGAACACCCCTTACGTTAGGCCTTAGCTAGAGTATTGCGTACAGTTCTGGCCACCACATTACACGAAATATGTGATTGCACTAGATAGGATATTTATGAGAATGGTGCCAGGACTGGAGAATTTTAGCTATAAGGAAAGACTGAATAGGCTGGGGCTGTTTTCTTTGGAACAGAGAAGGCTGAGGGGAGACTTAAATGAGGTGTATAAAATTCTGAGGGGCCTAGATAGAGGGAACAGGAAGGACCTACCTAGCAGAGAGGTCAATAACCAGGGGGCATAGATTTAAAGTAATTTGTAGAAGGATTAGAGGGGAGATGAGGAGAATCTTTTTCACCCAGAGGGCAATGGGGTTCTGGAATGCACTGCCTCAAAAGGTGGTAGAGGCAGAAACACTCATCACATTTAAAAAGTACTTGGGGATGCACTTGAAATGCCGTAACCTACAGGGCTACGGACCAAGAGCTGGAAAGTTGGATTAGACTGGATAGCACATTTTCGACCGGCGCAGGTGTAAGATTCGCAAAATTTCTGCATTTCCCCGAAGGCTGTTATTAATAAACGGGACCTTGCATGGGTTTTTAAAATTAAAAAGTATGCCCAAGATGGCGTCCATGCCTCGTGGCAGAAAGCCTGTGGGATTCCAAAATGGATGCTGCAACGCAGACAGCTTGGGAGAAATCGAAACTAAGGCTGCAGGCTTTCTGCGAAGAGAAACTTTGTATTTTGGAACCAGACAGGACTCTGAATTATGCATTAGTCCGAATTGGAGACAAAATCTAAATTCAGTTTAGGCCTATAGTTAAGGTCATCTAGCAGTCTGCATATATTATCGGAAACAGATTAACCAAGCCATCGAGGCCGGACAAGGCCCATCAAGGAACGTTCAGGACAATACAAGTCAATTATCGGGCCGGTAGATGCGATTACCGGTCATCCAAAGCCATTTAATATGGATTGCTACCATTATTTAAAATAGCCCGCCAAGATTAAGACAAAGAACTAACCTGATTTGGCGGGCAGATAAGGTTTTTTGACGAAGGTATAATTGAAGGCCCCAGGTAGCATTTAGTGTGTGTTCGGAGAAGGTTGGTGCGTTCGTTGGTTGGTGTGCTGGTGGTGCTCCTCAGCCCCTCGCTCTCGTGGCTGCCGCTCTTTCCCCGTCCCGCGCTTACCCCCTGGCCTTTGCCCGTGCCCTTTTCCCACTCCATCTGGAACTGCCCCGGCACCGGGTCGGGCGGACACGGACAGATACAGGCCAGGCCAGGCGTGACGCGACAAGGGGAGAAGGGAAAACCACCGAGGGGCAGACCGGCTGGAGAAGACCAAATGAGGGGAGGTTTCGAATCATCGGGCCTTCAGCCTTGGCTGACCTTCGAATATCTACACACCAACTCAAACTGGCCGCTGTCGACGAAGAACCATCCTTGCAAGGTAAAGTACCCAAACAGAGACTTTAACTTTGGGGTACGCGAACCCGGACAACGCCCTTGCAGCACCTGGAGACCACGTGATGACGACAAGCTCCAGAGAGCACCAAGAGCGAACCCCGAACCCAACCACTGTTTTCAGTCTAAGAAACCTTTTGATTGGTGAGCATGAAGTTCTGACCCCTCATAGCTTAATCTAGTTAGGTATAGAGGGTGGGCTAAGGATAAGGGGATTGTTAAGATAGTTGTTTTCCCTCGATGTGCTGTGTGTTCCCCATTCCCTGCATAAGTATAAGTATTATTGTGATTCTCTTATAATTTTTGCCTGTAGAAGTGTACACTAGTAATTCTTTTCCATGAGATGGTATTAAGTAAGTTTTTTTTCCTCTTCAATAAAATCTTGGTTCTGTTTGCATCCAACCACCTGTCTACTCGAGTCTTCTCTGTGCCGCCGCCTTGTACCTAAGTCTGGTGTCTAGAACCCAGGGGCGTGGGAGCGATTCGAACCGCTCACAAAACAGTCAGAGGCATAACTGACTGGGCGCACGCACGCGCCAAGCAGCAACACCAGCACCCGCCACCCCCTACAGAAATGGCGACCGCAGCAGGACACCCGCAACAAGGTTGCGATGCAGTGGACAGTCGTTCGGATGAGCGAACCATGATGGACGAAAGTATTTCTGATTATGTGTTTAGCAAGGTGAATATCACTAAGAAGTTGACCACCACTCTGTTAAGGGCTGGGTGTCCGATAGATGCAGCAGCTAAGTGGACAGAAGGAAAGGAACACAAGAAGTCCTTAGAGAAGGCAGTTTGGCTGATGTGCTTTAAAAAGCAGGTCCAGCTCTTGGACGGGCTCATTGCAGCACAGGCAGTCGAGTTAAGGGAGTCAGCCCTGGAGATCCAGGATAAGGCTCTCGCAGGGGAAAAGTTATTGGTATCTTTGCAGGCTTTGAACCAAGAGAGAGTACATTTAGTAGGAGAACACAAGGCCCAGTTGGAATACCTACGGTGCCAAGTCACCGAGGCCAAGGGAAATGAGTTAAGGTTGCGGGAGAAAAACGCCCACTTGGCAAGGCAGATCAGGGAACAGGAAGAGAGAGTGCAGGAGGTAAAAGCCGCTTAGCTAGCAAATGAACAGGGGTTGGAGGAGGCAGACCACGGCCCCTGTAAAGAGAGGATAGAAAATCTGAGCTGAGCCCTCCGGAGGGCAAAAGGCATGGTATGCCTCATAAGCCCAAAGGCAGGCCAGGCAGATTTTATGGGGAACTAGGGGAGGACAGTTCCAATGTCACCGGTGGTGCCTAGGGACGACCCGGTTGAGAGGGAGGAGACCTCACGGCCACCACCCGTAGCGCCAAGTTTCAGCGAGGTTTGGCAGCAAGGGGGGGGTGGAAACGGTGGTGGAACCCAAAGTGGAACCAGAGGTGGAGGCAGAGGTGGAGCAATCCCCGCCCCAGAGCCTGGAGCCAGGTCTGATGTGCCCAGTGCGGTATCAGAGGTTTGGCCCACCCGCAATTGCAGACAATGTGGGACCCCTCCAAAACCAGTTCATACTACCATTCGACACCCAACAGCTCAGGGTTAAGGTCAACCATATCCCGAAGCTTTCCGGCAAGGGAGACCCTTCGATCCACTTCAGGGAAATAGAGCAGATCGCCAGCATCAACAACTGCGATGATGCTGAGAAGGCCAAAATGCTGCTATTCTCCCTGGAGAGTAATCTCCTCCAATCCCTCTCTGACGAGTGTAAAAGGGGGCAGAGCGGGTATGAGGAGCTTAGAGATGTGGTTCTAGAGGCTATGGGGATGGATGAGGGAAGTCCCTTCTCCCGCGTGGAGAAGACGATCCAGCTTTCTGGGGAAACCCCGCAGGCTTTTGCGGACCGGCTATGGCCGGTGTACCGGAAAGCTTGCCCGGGGATGCCAGGACGGACGCTCCTGAATGGGGATTCCCTGATGCATTGGCTCCGGTGCCTGGTGGCAAACAGCTTGCCACAGGTCCAGGCCAAGGCAGAAGCCTGGTTTGACCCCAAAGATCCCCAGACCACAGAGCTCACGGTGATTAGGCAGCTGACCCTAGCCTACAAAAACGGCAGGGCAACCGATGCACACCCACCCAAGAGGAAGGTGCATCAGATAAAACCAGGAGCGCAGAATAGAAAGGAGTGGCAACAGGAAGGGAGTAACCCCCCCAACACCAAGACCAATTGTTACAGGTGCGGGAAGGATGGTCACTGACGGAAGGAGTGCAAAAACCCTTGAAAGGATAACAAAGGAAAGCATCCCACAGCCCCAGGCCAAAAGGTGGGGGTAGGGACCCCTTCCGCAGAGGTCGAATCACTTTTGGACGCCATGAAGTCCTTACTGACTGGCCAGGGGAGAGGAACAGCCGCCACCGGTGCTCTCACCCCGTCAGCCCCATCCAACCCACAGCCGTGACTAGAGCCAGTGCAGCCTGTTTATCTGTGTTCGCTCCGATATGATGAGTGGAGGAGACCCCTCTTGGAGATGGAGGTGGAAAAGGTGACAGGGACCTATCTGTTGGACACGATGGCATCACGCATCGTGATCTACTCAGCTAACCCCATCACCTCACCTCCCTCCAGTGGGGTCCCATACAGTCTATCAGGGTTCAAGGGTAGTGAACAGGCCGGCTCAGTTTCCATCCCGCTCGCCATTCGGATAGGATCGCTCCGCTCCAAGTGGACGTGTGTCCTGATGAAATGGGACGTGGAGGATGGAAGAGGGGTCCTGGGGGCTGACTTTATCGTGGGTCACGGGATCCTAGTGGATTTGAGGAATCACTGCCTTTGGGGGGCAGGAAAAGTAAAGAACGGTGAGATCCTAGTTATCCCAGGTAAGGAAGGGAAGGGGACCCACTGCATCATGAAGCCCAAAGAGGATTATAACCTCGGGCTCATGGTCAGCAACACCCCACCCGAGTTCCAGGCATTTGTGCAGGCCCACCTGGCCTCAGTTGCCACTCACAAACACGACAGCGGGAGGGTCACAGGGTTTTAGGTCAGCATAGACGGGGACCCCATGGCCCGACCACAGAAACAGTATAACTTCCCCAGGGAAGCAGAGCCAGACATGGAAGGAGCCATGTCCTCGTTAGTGCAGCAGGGAGTTCTGAGTCCGATAGCTACCCACGTGAATTCTCCGTTACGGCCGGTCAGAAAGCCGGACAATTCCTGGAGGGCCACTGTGGACTATCGGGTGCTCAATAGCAACATACCAGCCTGCGCACCCACAGTAGCAGCAGTTGCCGACCTCATCGGGAGTATTCCAGCATCCGCGACCACTTTCACGGTGCTGGATATTTCAAATGGGTTTTGGTCCATCCCTGTAAGGAGGGAGGATCAGTACAAGTTTGCCTTTACGTTTAAAGGGCAACAGTACACGTGGAACTGTTTGCCACAGGGCTTCCACAACAGCCCCAGCATTTGCCATCAGTGCATGGCCGATAGTTGGAAGGATTTTAGCCAGCCCAGACAGTTGGTTCAATATGTGGATGACCTGCTCCTGTTCACCGATTCAAAGGAGGAGCACGGCCCACTATTGGCTGAACTGCTGGAGCTGTTAGGGCAGAAGGGTTTCAATGTAAATAACAAGAAGGCGCAGATCGGTCAGCGGGAGGGGAAATTCCTCGGTCTGACCGTGCGCGCTGGAGAAAAGGCCATAGATAAGGCTGGGGAAGGAGTGTCCCGGGACCCCTATCGGGCAGGTCCGGAAGCCGCAGTCCGTGACAAGGGAGGCACAGGGGGGGTAGTTTTGGCCCCGGACCTAAAGCGGGTCCGGGCCCAAGATCCTGTCTGTAAGACCGTCCCGCTGAGGAAAATGAAATGGAAGCCCCCAGAAGGTCCGCTCGGGGCAGCGGGCGAGCCTTCAGCACAGCTTTTAAAACAGGCCGCTGGTTACATCAACCAGTGTAAGCTGTTTTACCTGAAAGGGGAAAACAGCCAGTTGGGAAAAGGTCTGAAGGTAAAGATCCTCAGCCCGCAGCAGGAGCAAGTTCACAGACTGCTCAGGCAGGCGCTGTGGCTTGTTTGAAGGGAGGGACCATCCCGCCCATCGGGTGGGACTCTCCCCTGCTCTTCTGGGATCCAGACGAGGGGGAGGGACCTGAGGGCGAAAACCCCGCCCCCAACCCAGGTGCAGAGAGGGAGGAACCCGAGGTCGGAAACCCCTCCCCGGACCCAGCCATGGGACCCGGGGGCGGAGACTCTCAGCTCGCAGCAGCAGGCTGTGAAAAGATACCTGCCCCCAGCCCAGGTTCGGGAGGGGTCAAACCTGGGGGAGCAGCGGTTCGGGTAAAAGTCCCATCGGCCAAGAAAGCCCCACCCATCAAAGCCCCTAGAAGGTCCCCATGGACGCCCCAGCCAAGGAAGCCATGGTCACCAGCCCTCCAGTTACCAAGGGCCGCCCGTCGAGCCAGGGAGAAGTCCAAGGACAGAGGTCCTCAGCCAGCAGCCGCGGGCTGCGAGGGACCAACAGTGCAGGACTGTACAAACATGCCAGGGGTAGCAGCAAGCCGCAGTCCGACCAGGGATTAGCCTGGCCGCCCGCAGACTGGCGGCGGATGTATATAGTTTTGGTTTAAGTTTAAATTTAAGTAAAGTAATTATTTAGCTTAAGTTTGGGTGTTTATAATTTAAGTAAAATAAACTGACGGGTAGTTTTATGTAAGTAGCCTGTTAAGAGTGTGTACTTGGGTCGAGGTCGCAGGACCCGACCATGCCTCACTGTAATGATCAGTAACATGTCATTCTAGAATGGTACACTAGGTGGAGCTGTATGTATATAAGAGTGGGCTACCCACGATGCACTAGGATACCCACAAGGCAGTAGTCAAGATGGATGCTGTACAGAAGCCCACATGGCTGAATAAAGTGACTAGCTCAAGCTAGCTGTTCATAATGAAAATGTCTATTTATTTATGAACATAACATGTGTAATGTATATACCTTTAAGGGGGGAACTACTTTTTACAGCTCATGTATACTGTAGTACCGGCAGTGACCACACCTGTATATAGCACTGAGTAGTAATCTGTACAGTTCAGTTCCAGAGTGAGCCACGTTGAGTAAACACCTGTTGTAACATTCCCCTGCGGTCTTGTGTCTTATTACTCTTGGACACAACAACATGGTACCTGGATTAGTAAAATCTGCTGAATATTGTGAAACGCGACATGGAGAATTTGAAGCCACCGGAGGGTATGAAACTCATGGGGAATGTCGACTGCAATTGGCGGAATTTCAAACAACAATTCGAACTCTACATTGCTGCCATCGGGTTCGGTACGATGACAGACGCAAGGAAAATAGCGTTGCTGTTCACGGTTGCAGGCCCACAGGCGATAGAGGTATTTAATATGTTTCTATTTGATCAAGAGGAGAACAGAGAAAAAATTGACGACGTGCTAAAGAAATTTGATACATATTGTCCTCCCAAAAAGAACGAAACCTATGAGCGGTACGTGTTCCGGTCACGGACACAGCAGCAAAATGAGACTTCTGATAGCTTTGTGACCAATCTGAAACTGAAAGCACAGACATGTAATTTCTCTGATCTGAAATCATCCATGATTCGTGACCAGATTGTGTTTGGTATTCATGATAAAAAGGTCAGGGAACATCTGTTGAGAGAAACCGAATTAACATTGGAAAAATGCAGTGAAAATATGCTATGCCAGTGAGCTAGCTCAGAAGCACGCAAAGACTTTCAGTGAAATTAATAATGATGCGACTGTAATGAGTGACTGTGCTGCTGTCGGTGCTGTGTCCTAAAAGGGGAAGAAACGTGGGCAGAACAGAAATGAAAAGCAATCGGAGGATGGAATTTTTAATTATAAACGCTGTGGTTTTTAACACCAGTCACGACAATGCCCAGCGTTTGGACAAATGCGCACAAAATGTTATGGATAGAATCACATTGCCAAACAATGCTTTTCAAAAGTAAAAACAAAGAAAGGGCAACAAGTCAATATAATTGAGGACACTGATTTAAGAAAGACATTTTTTGTAAGAATGGTGTCATGTGACAATATAGAAAAGGATACAGAAAATGTGCAGCCCTCAGGAATGGACAATGCTGAACATAAAGTTAATGCAGTAAAAGAGGACAAATGGATGATCCCACTGCAGGTAAATGTAGCATTAGTTACATTGAAACTAGACACTGGGGCAAAAGCAAACTTAATCAGTATGAGTGACATTAAAAATATGAAAGAAAAGCCCAAAATACAGAAAAAGTCAGTACTACTGAAGAACTATCATGGACAGAAAAAAGATAGCTTAGGTGTATGCAGACTTAAAGTGACAGTCAAAGACAAAGTGCATCATCTCATGTTTTCTGTTGTGGCTGAAGGACTTGATTCACTACTAGGTGACAAAGCTTGTGAGGACTTAGAACTGGTCAAGAGAGTCCACCATATAAACTGTGCCATAAGCAGACCAGATGACTCAGTGGATTCTGTAGTGTGTAATTTCCAGGATGTGTTCAAAGGATTTGGAGTTCTACCATTCACTTACAAGATCCAGCTAAAGGAGGATGTTCAGCCAGTGGTACATGCTCCACAGAGAGTTCCAGCACCCCTGCGTGACCGACTCAAGAAAGAACTGGACAGAATGACCACACTAGGAGTCATCAGGAAAGTCAAAGAGCCAACAGACTGGGTTAACTCCATGGTATGTGTAAAGAAAAAGAAAAATGATCTAAGCGTATGCATGGATCCAAAGGACTTAAATGCAAACATAAAACGTAAACACTACCAGATTCCCAAGTGAGAAGAAATCACCAGTAAAATGTCAGGTGCCAGATACTTCACAAAGCTCAATGCCTCACAAGGATTTTGGCAACTAAAACTGGAAGAAGAGAGCACCAAATACTATACCTTCAACACACCATTTGGCAGGTATTGTTTCCTCAGAATGCCTGTCGGGATAATATCTGCATCTGAAATCTTTCATAGAGCGATGGAATACATAATTGAAGGTCTGGAAGGAGTTCCGTTCTAGGTTGATGACATCATCATCTGGGGCTCCACAATGAAAGCACACAATGAGAGACTGACTAAAGTGCTACAGAGCATATGCCGGAATGGAATAAAGCTCAACAAAGCCAAGTGTCAGTTTGGCATCCAGGAAGTCACTTTCCTAGGAGATAATCTGTCTGGTAAAGGAATAGAGCCAGTTAGGGAAAAAGTAAATGCCATACTCAACATGCCCCGACCCACTGACAAAAAAGGAGTGCTACACATCATGCGGATCATAAACTTCATTGGAAAATTCATTCCTAACTTGTCAGCCAAGACAGCCTGTCTGCGAGACCTGCTACATAAAACAAATGAGTTTCCATGGACAGAAAGACATGAACAAGAGTGGATGAATCTCAAAATAGTGCTGACAACCACACCTGTACTCACCTTCTTTGACCCAACAAAGAGAATCAAATTGTCAATGGATGCATCAAAAGATGGCCTAGACACGGCCTTGCTACAAGCAGAGGGTGAAGATTGGAAGCCTGTTGCCTATGCCTCCAGGTCTATGACTGATTCTGAGTGTTGTTACGCCCAGATTGAAAAGGAATGTCTAGGCTTGGTAGTTGGACTAGAAAAGTTCCATGGCTACATATATGGACTTCCCACCTTCACAGTTGAGACAGACCACTGCCCACTGGTTGCCATCATAAAAAAGAACCTGAATGAGATGTCTCCAAGGATTCAATGACTCATGATGAAGCTTCAAAGATACGCCTTTGAACTGATCTACACACCAGGCAAACACATAGTGTTAGCAGATGCACTATCCCGATCACCCACAATGAGTCATGTGAGCTCCACTGAAGAAGACGTGGATGTTCATGTGAATATGGTCACTGCTGCGCTGCCCGTGTCAGACACAAAATCAAAGCAAATAGCAGAAGAAGCAGTAAAAGATACAGTGTTACAAAAAGTAATAGAGAACATTCACAATGGTTGTCCAAAAAGGTTCCTGTCCAAAGTACTATCACATAAGGTCAGAGTTGAGTGTCACAAGTGGACTATTACTAAAACAGAGCAGAATAGTCATTCCACAGGCTCTACGTAAAGGCATGCTCAAAAGGATTCATGAGGGACACCTCAGAATTGAAAAATGCAAAAGGAGAGCAAGAGACACTGTTTATTGGCCTGGCATAAATAAGGACATTGAGAACATGATAGGCAAATGTGAGACATGTCAGAAACATCAAAACAAACAAGCAAAGGAACCAATGATAGTAGCTGGCTTACCAACAGCACCATGGCAAAAGGTTGGTATGGACCTTTTTATTTTGAATGGTAAAGACTACCTATTAGTGATTGACTACTATTCTAACTATCCTGAGATGGCACTGCTCTCAAGCACCACAGCAAGCAGTGTCATAATGCATGTGAAATCTGTCTTCGCCAGACATGGAATTCCCAGGATTGCCGTTAGCGACAATGGTCCGTGCTTCAACTGTAAGGAGTGGCAACAGTTTGCAGCACATTATGACTTTCAACACATCACATCCAGTCCTCTGTATGCTCAGTCGAATGGTAAGGCAGAGAAGGGTGTTCAAGTTCTCAAACAGCTACTGAAGAAAGCGACAGAAAGCAAGTCTGATCCTTATCTCGCCCTGCTGAGTTACCGAGCCTCACCTTTAGACTCTGGTTCTTCACCTGCTGAGCTCCTAATGGGTCGCAAGTTGCGCAGCACGCTACCCTGCTGTGCAAAAGAAAAGCAGAGTAAGGAACTGAGACAAAGACTTCAACTGTTAAAGCTGAAACAGAAATCATGCTATGACAAGTCATCCAAAACTCTGAAACCATTGACAAGGGATGATGTTGTCAGGATTGAGGATCCAGATGCATGGAACAGGTAAGCTACAGTTTTTGAGGAAGTGGGACCAAGGTCATATACTGTTAGAACTGAGGAAGGGCAGATTCTCAGGAGGAACCGCCATTCCCTCCTAAAAACACAAGAGACTATCCAGGAGCAAATCGATGACAATGTCACAACTGAATCTTGTCACTCACCACCAGAACAATCTCATGAAAACACATCAGACTTACCTGTGCTGAGAAGATCCACACTTGAAGTAAAAAAGACTGATAGACTTAATCTTTGAGTGTAAAGAAAACTATATTGAAAATGTATTGACTGTTGTGAAGATGTTTATGTCGTTATGATTGATTAATATTGATTTTGTTTAACCTCTAAGGAAGGGGGATGTAATGATCAGTAACTTGTCATTCTGACATTGTACACTAGGTGGAGCTGTATATGTATATAAGTGTGAGCTACCCACGATGCACTAGGATACCCACAAGGCAGTAGTCAAGATGGATGCTGTACAGAAGTCCACATGGCTGAATAAAGTGACTAGCTCAAGCTAGCTGTTCTTAATGAAAATGGCCCAGTAATTCCTGTCACAATGTGTGAGTACGGATAGGGTACTCACGCGTGTGCCAGGAGGAATTGCCGGTTTTCAGCATGCACAGCGCATGCGCTGAAAACCAGCATTTCCTGTCCTCTGACCGAAGGGGTTAAGAGGCTGAACGCATGCACGGTATTGGGCAGCGCGTGCGATTTGGATTTCCTGTATTTTTACAGATTTGCGCATGTGTAAAGGGCTCCGGTTTTTACGCATTGAAAAACCACACGTAAGTACTTAGTTTTACAGGTAAGTGGTCTTTTAGTACAATTTAGAAATTTTTTTCCCACAGGTTTATTATTTTTAAAGAACCTACAGTAAGGTAAGTTTAGTTTTAGACCCTATTTTTAAAAAATTAATTTTTTTCAAAAATTTGATTAATTGTTTAAAATAGTTTTTTAAAGTTATTCATAGTTAATTTAATTATTGGGATGCTTTTTAAAATTTTATTTAAAGTTTAAGTAGTGTTTTGGGGTGCCGTACTTTTCATGAGTTTGACAGTCTTTACTATCAAACTTATGAATGAAGTTTCCCCTCCCCTGATTGGCTGAACAGTGCTCACCTGATCCCAGCCAGCACATCGCACTAACTACGCCGCTGGGTAAGGTTAGCACAGCGTGCCGAGATCAGAGCCGGGCCACTTACAGGAAATCCACTGCGGGCCAGGTTTCAGATGTCGGCGCGCCGGGTAAGTGCACATCGGGGGCTTGCACGCGCGGCAAGCCCCCGACAGGAATTACTGGGCCAATGTCTATTTATTTATGAACATAACATCACCAAGCCAGAGAATCTCTTTGGGACCTGGCTGCATGTTTTTACTTCTTTTTGCAGAAAGATATTCGGCATGGAATGGATCGTGATCCTATTCGCCCTGATCGGGAAGAGTGCGGAGAGGAGGGGCGACGTCCAGGGCTCCCATATCTACGGGTATTCGGGAGACACGGCGCCCCTGGCGATCGACGGGAACGGCGAATGGGATGCGGAGGAGACCGCCGTCTACTTCCACGAGGGAAGGTGGCCAGGATGGTTGGGGTCCAATACGTCTCAGTACTCCAGCCAAACTGGATTCACGTACGGGGAAACCTCCCTCCTGTGCCCCCGGGTGCGAGTCGTTACCATGAGGGCCAGCGTCACCGTTGGAAAGTGAATATGTTTGACGCGTAAAGGACACATTCCACTGGATAGATGGTGGTGGTTCAGGAAGTTGAGCAAGGATATGAGGAACCCCGAAGTCGAATGGGAACGGTTGGGAAACAACACCCATTGGACAATTACCGGGACACATGGAGGACTAAGGGTGTATTGGGATATGTGGTGGGAACTGGATCAAGGGATTTACATCTTTATGTGGGGGTCAGAGGACGTCTGCCACGCAGGGATATCCATCTTTTTCTATCGACAGTGGCCAGACGCTGGGGATGGGATGAAGTGGGATACCAGCCTGAAGGCGTGCGCAGTCCCATTCTCCCCAGTCCCGGTCAATGCCACTGAGCTGGTAGCCCGCCCCCGCAAGCCCCTGCCCACAGTGCAGGCGGTGAGGTTATCCAGGGAAGATTGCCCCACCACCACCAATGGAACAGGGAATGGGTTGGTACTAGTCCCCACCGATCAGATGCTGTACCAGGGGGTACACTACGCGGTGACCTCCGTGATTTTAAATCTCACGGAGGAACATTTACCGGAGTGGTGCCCCAAAGAAACAGAGAAGTTATACCAGGCCCTATTAAAGGACATGTTCAAGAAGTTTTACGAGTTCGATTTTGCCCACGTGGACAAGACCGAACTCTACACCACACACCGAGAATTTTTGGATAACACAGGGAGGCAAAGAAGGGGAGTATGGAATGATGTTTTTACTGCGTTTAATACTGGGTCCTCTGTCATCAACAGCTTGGATGACATAGAGCTGCAGAACCAGATAAACAGTTTAAAAACACAGTTAAAAAGGATATTACTGGATGAGAACAAGGTAGTGGGCTCGGAGTTGCATGAGGACCAGGCCATGATGGTCCATTTAAAGGAGATCATAGCCGAGTTGGAAAAGCACGCAAAGACGGTAAATGCTCTCATAAGGGAGGACAGTAATGCTTCTGACCAGGCCGCGCAGAATGAGGTGTGCGTGTTATACAGGGCGTGGTTACTGGGCGAAGGCCGCAATAATCTGGAGGATTTAAAACAAGGTTTGGTCCCCTCCTGGATTAGCAACTCGCAGCCCTCCACACTTTCGAGAATGCATTGAGCCTGTGCCAACTTCGGCTAGCCTCCGAAGCCTATCCAGTCCCCGTGGATTGTGGGCGGTCCAACCACACAATCATGGGAGTAGTAGTTAGGATACCGGTCATGGGTAGGACAGCCCGACCCGCGCTGGTATACAGGGTTGAGAACATTGGAGTCATTCAAGGGGGCGCACACATTCGTTTCACAGCGGTCCCTCCTTACTTCATTAAGTGGGAGCACGCTATGACAGGTACTGACCTCTCAGGGTGCCGGAGCCGGGGAGCACACACAATCCTGTGTCCCCAGCACTTGAATGCCTTTTCAAAACCGCAGTGTGGGTTCAGAGCTGCTGAAGCGAAGCCTATAAATTGTACCAAGGAGGCAATGGCACAAGGCCATGTTCCCCCGCAGGTAGCATATATAGGGATGGGGCATATTGCGTCACCACTGGTGCGTCCCACTACCAGCATGGACAGCATAACTGGTGTCCGGTTAGTGACAGCAGTTTCTGTTTCAAACTCAAGGCAGAAGTTCAAGTGGCCCAGGAGCAAATTGTCCCCATTCCTGAACCCTCCACTGTTCACCTCACTGTGCAGGAGAATTTTACAAACTTGCAGAAGTACGTAGCGCACTTTGGCTACGAAATTCCACCTCTCCCTGAACATCTGACCAAAATACTCAAAGCCGTTATAGTTTCGCAGAAACATTTTTATACACTCGAACAGAAAACAGTAGAGATAGGGACGAAAATATTGGATATTGTGACTCCACCCTGGTGGAACCTTTTCAGTAATATAGAGGTCCCTTTGTGGATTAGACTGGCTTCCCACATTCTCGTGGTTTGCCAGTTAGGGATAGTGTTGTATTTAGTTTGTGTTCAGTGTAAGGGAAAAGGTCGGTGGTCAGAATTCCGAAACCAGAGGATTTGGAAAGAACATTATGTAAATGTGGATGGAGATACGCCGGCTTAAGTTATTTCCCTGCATTTTGCTTAAAGAATTGTTGTTTCTTTGTGTTTGTTATTTTTAATTAAAGGTTTTTCTATGTTGTTTACTTTTGCGACGTGGTTTAATAAAGACATGTGTACCAAGTGGTGCAGGGGTGTTAGACCCCCTCCATGCTTGGATGATTGTGTAAAGTCTGTAATTTTACTCTCTGTATGCTGATGTACACTACATTTTCATGGAATGGGAAGTGCATGTGTCGTGGGTATGCTAGATAGATAATTACAGGGGAAGGTTGACGATGGAGGGTCCGAAAATTTGTGCCCATTTTAAATGTATGATACTTCAAGCAAGTTTTAGTATCACAGGGCGGAATGTAAGATTCACAAAATTTCTGCATTTCCCCGAAGGCTGTTATTAATAAACGGGACCCTGCGTGGACATTTTAAATTAAAAAGGGTGCCCAAGATGGCGTCCGTGCCTTGTGGCAGAAAGCCTGTGGGATTCCAAAATGGATGCTGCAACGCAGACAGCTTGGGAGAAATCGAAACTAAGGCTGCAGGCTTTCTGTGAAGAGAAACTTTGTATTTTGGAACCAGACAGGACACTGAATTATGCATTAGACCGAATTGGAGACAAAATCTAAATTCAGGTTAGGCCTATAGTTAAGGCCATCTAGCAGTCTGCATATATTATCGGAAACAGATTAACCGAGCCATCGAGGCCGGACAAGGCCCATCAAGGAACTTTCAGGACAATACAAGTCAATTATTGGGCCGGTAGATGCGATTACCGGCCATCTAAAACCAGTTAATATGGATTGCTACCATTATTTAAAATAGCCTACCAAGATTAAGACAAAGAACTAACCTGATTTGGCGGGCAGATAAGGTTTCTCGACGAAGGTATAATTGAAGGCTCCGGGTAGCATTTAGTGTGTGTTCGGAGAAGGTTGGTGCGTTCGTTGGTTGGTGTGCTGGTGGTGCTCCTCGGCCCCTCATCCTCGTGGCTGCCGCTCTTTCCCCGTCCCACGCTTACCCTCTGGCCTTTGCCCATGCCCTTTTCCCACTCCATCTGGAACTGCCCCAGCACCGGGTCGGGCGGACACGGACAGATTCAGGCCAGGTGAGGCGGGACGCGATGAGGGGAGAAGGGAAAACCACGGAGGGGCAGACCAGCTGGAGAAGACCAAACGAGGGGAGGTTTTGAATCATCGGGCCTTCAGCCTCGGCCAACCTTTGAATATCTACACACCAACTCAAACTGGCCACTGTCGACGAAGAACCATCTCTGCAAGGTAAAGTACCCAAACAGAGACTTTAACTTTGGGGTACGTGAACCCGGACAACGCCCTTGCAGCTCCTGGAGACCACGTGATGACGACAAGCTCCAGAGAGCACCAAGAGAGAAACCCGAACCCAACCGCTGATTTGAGTCTAACAAAACTTTTCATTGGTGAGCATGAAGTTCTGGCCCCTCATAGCTTAATCTAGTTAGGTACAGGGGGTGGGATAAGGATAAGGAGATTATTAAGATAGTTGTTTTCCCTCGATGTGCCGTGTGTTCCCCATTCCATGCATAAGTATAAGTATTATTGTGATTCTCTTGTAATAAACCCGGCGCGCCGGCCGTTGTGCTGTGGGCCCGCATGGGATTCCGATCCTGGGCCTGTTCCAACTGCAGGCGCGCAGTGCTTGCGTATCCCAGGGGTGCAGTTATTTCGAAGCATCCCCATGGATCACGTGGGCCATGAAGAGCCAATGATAGCAGGGAATCTGTATTCATAGATTTGACAGGAAGACCTGTCAAATCTATGAATACAATTCAGCCACAATAACATAACTAAAAGTTCAAATACATTTTAAAAAAGCATCACATTTTTAAAATAACTATAAATTACATAAAATAACTATTTTAAGCAATAACTTAAATTTTTGAAAAAATTAATTACAGTTTCTAACGAGGCTAAAAATAAACTTACCTTTCTTTAAATATTTAAAAATAATAAACCTGTGGAAAAAATGTTTTAATTTTACTTAATTCACCACTTACCTTGTTAAAAGCAGGCCTTGCGACTGCTTTTTATAAGTGTAGCTGCTGGACACTTACCCTCCTGGAAAAACCTTGAAAAAAAATGGAAGTTCCAGGCATACGCGCTGCCTCTCCGGCGCACGCGTTCGACCTGTGAACCCCTTCCTTTAAGGGAACAGAAGTTCCGGTTTCCTGCGCATGCGCAGTGCATGCATGAACCCGACACTTTCATTGGGCCTACGCGTGAGTACCCAGCGCTTACTCACCCGTGGGGACCCGAAGTTCTGGCCATTATCATTTAGTCATCAACTGTAACAATTTCATTCTCATCACTGATTGCACTGGTTCAATTTGCTTTCAGGCCCTGAATATAAATAATTTAATTTCAGTTTAAGATTTTGGGGGTGAATTTCACTTGTCCATTGTTAACTTCAATGGAAGAGCTGCAAAAATCCCAGAAACACATTGTAAGCACAACATACACTGTTTGTCAGGGTTTCCGCAGCTCTTCTGCTGAACTTGCATAAGTTGTAAATCCACCCCTTTTGTAAGGGGTTTTCGATCGCCGAGGTCTCTCTCTCTCTCTAGAGGCCTCGCTCTCTTGCACAGTAATACACTGAGGGTTTGACCCACTCACCCCTTAGGTTCTATACACTGGATTTGAGGCAGGAACTGCAATGCAGAGAATACTCTATAGACCAAAGTTTAATGAAACAAAATGAAATTTTATTGCACAAAGGAAAAATTGAATATCAGCCAATAAGGTACATGGGAGGGAAAAACAAATCATAATACAGTACTAACCAACATATCTACAGGCATATTGGTCGAGAAATTCATTAAGGCGCTGCCAGCTTTGCGCCCAGTTAACGCCGAAAGAGTGATTTTGCGCCAAAAATGAGTTTGCGCAGATATTCAGTGCAGTGGTATTGGCGGCGGTAGCCGTTAGCGCTGCGCCGGCACCGATGACGTCATCGGTGTGCGCAGTGCCCTGGTACCACCCCGAAACCGGCCCGATCCCCACATTTAGTTGCTGCCGCCTCCTCCGAAGCGGCCGCAAACAGTGACCAGAGAACGGGGCTGTGCTGAATCCTTAGTGGGGCGCTTTAAAGGGGAAGGTGCGGCCGGCCGCTTTTTCGGCGGCCGCCTGCCCGCACCTCCTTCCCCGGCCTCCTCCACCCCCCCCGCGGCATTGCCGGCTGGTTTGCGGGAGCCCGGCACTTCTCCGTTGTGCCGGCCTCTTTTGCCGGCACTCGCGATCGGGGCTCCGGCTGTTGCAGGCACCTCCCCCTTAAGAGAAGGAGGAGGCCTGCAGTACCGCAGCCTGCCGCTCCGCAGCGGCTGGCGCAGCAGCGCCAAGAGCGCTGATATTCAGTGTCAGCGCCCCAAGCGGAGGCGGGCACACCCTGGTATAGCGCCCGGTTCCGAATTGGGGCGCTAACAATGAATATCTGACGATCGCTATAGGCTTCCCGCCCAGCGCTAACTTCTGGGCGCTAGCCAGCTGGCGGGGCCATAGTGAATTTCTAGGCCATTATGTTTTACAAGGTTCATCCTGAAATAGGGAAACACACGGAACATCGAGGGACAACAACGCATTGTTAAATTATACCCAAAATGCCCACCCCCTAAGCCTAGCTAGATTAGATTATGAGGGGCCAGAAACATGCTCACCAATCCCAGTTAGAAACATAGAGGTTTTGAAGTCTGCGTTTTGATCCTCTCAGGCGTCCTGTCTCCACGTGGTCAGTGGGCTGTAGGCGCAGCGGGCTGTCCAGGCTGATAGTGTCTCTCTCTTCAGGAAGGCGCGCTGACCATCATTTCGCCCGCAACTCGCCCGTTTTTCCTCCGTACTCCTACACACGCCACTGTAGGGCGTTTCGTCTTCTCTTCTTCTCGTCAATGGCCCGGGGTTTTTGTCGATGATCTCCTGATGACTACCCTGGGTCTAGTCTTCTTCTTCTTCGAACCACCTTCTCTGATGTCAAGCCTTCCCAAGGCTAAGAAGCATGCCGAAAGCTGCAAACGCTGCCAAAGCTCCCAACAAGCTACCAAGCAACCGATGGCTACCCCGGGACTCCAGTTATACTTTTTCATGGAGGCCCTTATCTCCCACCAAATCAAGTTTAGTCTTTGTTTAACTTTTGGCGGGCTTGTAGCACAGTGGGGTATTCTTTGTTTTTAAAGTATCTTCGGGATGGCCGGTAACTGCCATCTCTGGTCTGGAACGACCCTGTATTGTCTTTAATGTCCCTCTTCGAACTTGAATCTGTTCCCCTTTGTCTGGGTAAACATTTAGATGGCCTTTATCTACAGGCCGATCTGATCGGATCTGCATCCAATCTATATGTATGGGGCTCTGTCTGGTTTCGTTTTCCCTGAAACTACCTTCCAGAACCTACTGTGGGCTGAATCCACAAATGCTGTCTGGGGACTGCAGGAACCATTTTAAAGTGTACCAAAAGCTGGTCACGTGGTCTGGTGGCCATTTTGTGTGCCCCCTTTCCTGGGCTTCTTTTAAAACAGTCTTTTAAAAGTTAAGGCCTTTTCTGCCAATAGACCCTTATAGGACAATGTTCAATTTTGCGAATTCTACAGTCCCCCCTGATGATACTATAACTTGCTTGAAGTATCATAATTCTGGGTGAGCAAAATTTTCTGACTCTCCATAATCAAACCATCCCCTGTATTTACCTATCTATGACCCCACGACACATGCATTTCCCATTTGAGAAAACCCACAGTGTACATTAAGCATCTATAGATGGCAATACATTGGACTTAAAATCTGACACACACATTTCCAGGCGTGGAGGGGAGGCCTAATACCCCTACACCACCTGGTTCATACATATTATTTATATTAACAACAACACACATAATAAACTTCAATAAAAATAAGAAAGAAAGAAAATACACACAAAATCACACATGAATACGATCAAAATTAGAGGAGGGAGGGAAGCTTTAACTATGTACATAGCAGCAAAATTCAAACGGGTGTCTCCTCGTCTACCTGCACATAATGCTCCCTCCATTCTCCCCTGTTCTCATACTTCTGGAAAAGATTATCCCTCTTACAATGTACAAAAAGTAAATAAATCATAATAAAAATCTGACATACTATGAGGATGTGGGAGGCTATCCTAATCCAAGAAGGGACTTCTATATTAGTGAACAGGTCCCACCACTGTGGGGTCACTATATCTAATATGTCTGCCCCTATTTCTAAAGTCTTCTGCTCCAGCATGTAAAAATGTTTATGTGAAACGGCAACGGCTTTTAGTATTTGGTGGTGTTCAGGGAGAGGGGGAATGATATAGCCAAAATGTGCAACGAATCGTTGCAGATCGGTGAAATTTTCTTTGAGAGTGAGGTGAACAGTGGAAGGTTCAGGAATGGCGAAAATTCTCTCTTGGGCCACTTGAACTTCTGCCTTGGGTTTGAAGCAGAAACTGCTGTCACTGACCGGACACCAGCCGTGCTGTCCATGTTGGTAGTGGGGCGCTGCAGTGGTGGCACAGTATGTCCCACCTCCTATATATGCCACCTGCGGGGGCACATGGCCTTGTGCCATTGCCTCCATGGTGCAATTTATAGGCTTCGTGCCAGCAGTTCTGAACCCGCACTGTGGTTTCGAATAGGCATTCAAGTGCTGGGCACACAGGATGATGTGTGCTCCCCGGCTCCGGCACCCCGAGAGGTCGGTACCCGTCACTGCATGCTCCCATCGAATGATGTACGGTGGGACCGCTGTATAGCGAATGTGTGCACCCCCTTGAATGACTCCAATGTTCTCCACCCTGTATATCGGGGCGGGTTTAGCTGTCTTTCCCATAACCGGCATTCTTGCCACTATACCCATAATGGTATGATTAGACCGCCCACAGTCCATTGGGACTGGGTAGGCCTCTGAAGCTAGTCTGAGCTGGAACGGACTTAATGCGTTCTCAAAAGGGTGGAGGGCTATGAGGTGCTTATTGCCAATCCAGGAGGGGACCAAACCTTGTTTTAAATCCTCCAGATTACTGCGGCCCTAGCTCAGTAACCACGCCCCATACAGCACGCACGCTTCGTTCTGCGCAGCCTGATCTGACGCATTCCGATCCTCTCTGATGAGAGCATTTACCTTTTAGCGTGTTTCTCCAGCTCAGCTATGATTTCTTTTAAGTGTAGTGTCATGGCCTGGTCCTCATGTAACTCAGAACCCACTACCTTATTTTCGTCTGTCAGTATCTTTCTTAACCGCGCTTTTAAACCATTGATCTGAATCTGCATCTCCACGTCATCCAGAGTGTTGATGACGGAAGTCACTGCGTTAAAGGCAGTAAAAATATCATTGACCGTACCCCTTCTTTGTCTCCCTACCCTGTCCAAGACCTCATGTGGTGTGGTGCATAATCCGGCTCTGTCGACATCGGCAAAGTCAAAATCATAAAACTGTCTGAACATGTTTGTTAACAGGACCTGGTACAATTGCCCCATTTCCTTACGGCACCACTCTGGCAATCGCACCTCGGTGAGGTTTAAAATCACCGAGGCCACCGCGTAGTGCACCCCTTGGTACAGCACCTGACCTGTGGGCACTAATACCAATCCGTTCCCGGGTCCCTTGGTAGTTAGTGGTGGGGCACCCTTCCTTGTGGGCTTTGGCTACCGGAATCGTGGGCAGGGGCTTGCGGGGGCGGGTAATGAGCTCAGTGGCATTCACCAGGATCTGAGAGTAAGGGACTCCGCACGCCCATGTGCTGACGTCCCACCTCATCCCTTTCCCAGCATCCTGCCACTGTCTTTGGAAAAAGATGGAGAAGCCTGTGGGGCAGACGCGTTCTGAACCCCACATACAGATGTAAATCCCCTCATCTGGTTCCCACCATTTGTCCCAACAGACACTCAATCCCCCATGAGTCCCCGTAATAGTCCAATGGGTATTGTTACCCAGTCGCTCCCACTCGACCGTGGAGTTCTTCATGGTCTTGCTCAGCTTCCGGAGCCACCACCATCTGTCCAAAGGAACATGTCCATGGCATACCAAACAAATCTTCCTTCCGACAGTGACGCTGACTCTGGGCGCGATGATCCTCACCCTGGGACACATTCGAGAAGTCTCTCTGTATGCGAACCTGGACTGGCTGGAGTATTCCGTAGAGTTCGACCTCAGCCATCCTGGCCACCTCCCTTCGTGTAAGTAGGTAGCTGTTTCTTCAACGTCCCGTACTCCTGTCCCATCAGTCGCGATGGGGGCTGTGTCCCCAGAACATCCATATACGATGGAGTCCTTGGTGTAGCCCCGATAGTCAAAGCTACACCCGATCACCGCGAACATGATGAGAATCCTTTTCATAGTGCTTTTGGTTCCTGCAACAGATTAAACGATACAGCCAGGTTCCTAAAAGATTCTGGCCTAGGTGAAGGCATGATCGGGTCTTTCGACCTCGATCCAAAACAAACACACGCTGGGCAGATTCTAAAACTATTCCTTATAACACCCATCACCTTAAAAATTTACACACCTTATACTTAACCACTCTTAAACTTAGCTAAACTTATGTACAGCGCCGCCCGTCCCCGGGCGGCCTACCTAATCCCTGTTCGGACTGCAGCTCACCGCTCCCTGTGGCGGGGCCACACTGACCTGTAGCTTGAGTCCCCTGCAGCCTTTTGCTGCCAATTGGAGACTGCGTCTTTCTAGGGATTTCCCAAGTCAGTGTCTGCTGAAGTAGGGGGAATCGGGCCAGAGCTTTACTGGCTGAGGTGTTCGAGACGACCTGCGAGGGGGTGCCTTGGGCGAGGCTCCCTTAGCGAGTGGACCTTTGGTTGGGACTTTAACCCTCACAGCCCGTGGCTCCACCATGACTGCCGGCTTCTGCTCCCTTCCCTCAGGCTCCGCCCCTTCGGGATTTGGGTTTGTGACAAACGACTCCTCCCTACTTGTCCCTACAGGTGGAGGATCTCTGCCCGCAAGTTCTACCTCCTCTACGCTTGAGTCGAGGGCGGGACGTCCATCCTCCGACTCCACCTCCTCCAGACTCGTGTCATAGGTGGGGCCTAGCTGTTCGGGCTCCCCCCTAACTGTGCTCGGGTCGGACGACCTTCGAGGGGGTACTTCGGGCGAGGCTCCCTTTGCGAGTGGACTTTTGGTTGGGACTTTAGCCCTCACAACCCATGGCTTCTCCACGACTGTTGGCTTCGGCTCCCTTCCCTCAGGCTCCGCCCCTTCGGGATTTGGGTCTGTGGCGGACGGCTCCTCCCTACCTGTCCCTACAGGTGGAGAATCTCCGCCCCCAAGTTCTACCTCCCCTAAGCTTGAGCCGAGGACGGGACCTCCGTCCTCTGTCTCCACCTCCTCCAGAATCGTGTCAAGGGCAGGGCCTAGCTGTTCGGGCTCTTCCCCATCCGAGTCCCAGGCCAATGGGGAAGCCTCCCAGGTAAGCGGGATAGCTCCTCCACTCAAGCAGGCTGTGGTTCCAGCCTGTGTGGTCTGTGACTTTTTGCACGCCTCAGGCTGAGGATTTTTACCCTCAGACCTGGCCTCGGTTGTTGGCTCTTTTGCACCCGGCTTAAATAGTTTGCACTGGTTTACGTGAAACCATTTAGTGCGCCGGGGCAACTTCACTGCGTAGGTGGTGGGGACCGGTGGGTCTTGCACCGGTTCCCGTCTAGCCTTGTCAACGGGCTGCGCTGGCTCTAGTCATTGGGGTGAAGCGGTCGAGGCCGCGGGAACGACAGGACCGGTGGTGACTGCTACCTTCCCCTGCGAGATCATAAGAGACCGCATTGCCTCTATAATTGACTCTATTGCAGCGGGATCCATAGCTGCACCGGTTCCCTTTTCTGGGGCGGTGGTCTGGGCTTGGGCTTGGGCTGCGGGAGATCTTCCCATATTATCCTTCCACGGGTTTTTACAGTCCCTGTGCCAATGTCCATCCTTCCCACACCCGTAGCAATTGAGCTTGGCCTGGGGAGGGTGATTCCCCTCCTGATGCCACTCCTTTTTGCTTGGGGTTGCGGGTTTTGCCTCATGCACTTTTCCCTTGGAGGGAGGTGCCTCCTGACTCCAGCAATTCTTGTATGCAATGGTGAGCTGTCGAAGCACTGTCTCCTCTGTGGTACCGGGACCTTGGGGATCAAACCAAGATTTGGCTTGGGCCTGTATCTGTGGTAAGCTGTTGGCAACCAGGCAGCGGAGCCAATGAACCTGCTGAACACAGTTCACTGCAACCCGTTCAAGCATGCCCGGACAGCTGCGCCGATACACTGGCCTCAGCCTTTCTGCGATAACCCGTGGGGGTTCTCCAGTTAGCTGCACAGTCCGTTCCACACGGAGGAACGGATTACCTTCGTCCACTCCTGTAACCTCCAGGACTTCATCCCTAAGTTCCACATACCCTTTCCGTCCCCTCTTACTCCCGTCTGAGAGGCACTGAAGGATTGTGCTATCCAGGGAGAATAGCAACATCTTCGCCTGTTCAGGATCATCACAATCATTGACGGCGGCTGTCTCCTCTACCTACCTGAAATGGACTGAGGGATCTCCCTTCTCAGTGAGTTTTGGGAGGTGGCTCACCATCGCTCTGAGTTGTTGGGCACCGTGGGGCAACACGATCTGGTTCAGGAGGGGTCTGTCCGCACAATTTGCGTCGGTGGGACCGTACCCCTGGTGCCGGTTAGGACACATTGGTGCCAGCTCCGGCTTCACTACCAGGGGTTGTTCCTCCTCCGGTTCTACCTCGGCTTCCTCCCCTTCGACCAACCCCCCTTCGTACCAAACCTCATTATAGCTCGGCGGTGCTGAGGGTTCAGTGGCTGGTGCCACAAATACTTCGTGTGGAATCGGTCTTTTGGATTCCTTCAGGAAGTCTATTTGACTCGCTTTTGGGCTTACGAGGCATACCATGCCTTTTGCCTTTGCCAGGCCCATACTTAAGTCTTCTAACACCTTCTGGCAGGGGCCGTGGTCTGCGCCCTCAAACCCGTTCTCAATGGCCAGCTTGTAAGCTGCCTTGACCTCTACTACTCTCTCCTGCTGCGCTCTTAGCTGTTGCGCGAGGCGGGCGCTTTTCTCCCGTACCCTCGCTTCATGCAACTTTGCCTCAGTAACCTGACATTCCAGGTACGCTACTTTAGCCTGATGTTGGCTGGCTACAGTTTGGCGTTCCTGATTCAGCGCGTGAAGCGCTGCGATGAGCTTTTCCCCACCCATGGCCTTTTCCTCTGTCTCTGAAGCCTGGGTTTCGATCTTGGCTGCTTGCGCTGCAACGACTTTGTCCAAAATCTGGATTGTCTTTTGTAGCACATCAGCCACACTGCCTTCTCTACCGACTTTTTATATTCTTTACTCTCTGTCCACCTGACGGCTACATCTACCGGATGCCCATCCAGTAAGAGATCGGAAATCCACTGCTTAGTGAGATTTACCTTACCAAAAATATAATCCGCTATCTACTCATCCATAACATTTCGTCCATTTAGAACTGGGTCTAAAACATTTCAATCTTGCTGCCAGTGTCCTGCCGCGGTCGCCATTTTCTGTAAGGGGTTTTCGATTGCTGAGGTCTCTCTCTCTCTCTAGAGGCCTCGCTCTCTTGCACAGTAATACACCGAGTGGTTCGACTCACTCACCCCTTAGGTTCTATACACTGGACTTTGAGGCAGGAACTGCAATGCAGAGAATACTCTATAGACCAAAGTTTAATGAAACAAAATGAAATTTTATTGCACAAAGGAAAAATTGAATATCAGCCAATAAGGTACATGGGAGGGAAAAACAAATCATAATACAGTACTAACCAACATATCTACAGGCATATTATGTTTTACAAGGTTCATCCTGAAATAGGGAAACACACAGAACATCGAGGGACAACAACGCATTGTTAAATTATACCCAAAATGCCCACCCCCTAAGCCTAGCTAGATTAGATTATGAGGGGCCAGAAACATGCTCACCAATCCCAGTTAGAAACATAGAGGTTTTGAAGTCTGCGTTTTGATCTTCTCAGGCGTCCTGTCTCCACGTGGTCAGTGGGCTGTAGGCACAGCAGGCTGTCCAGGCTGATGGCGTCTCTCTCTTCAGCAAGACGCGCTGACCATCATTTCGCCTGCAACTCGTTTTTTCTCCGTACTCCTACACATGCCGCTGTATGGCATTTCACCCTCTCTTCTTCTCGTCAATGGCCCGGGGTTTTTGTCGATGATCTCCCGATGACTACTCCGGGTCTCGTCTTCTTCTTCTTTGAACCACCTTCTATGAAGTCAAGCCTTCCCAAGGCTAAGAAGCATACCGAAAGCTGCAAACGCTGCCAAAGTTCCCAAAAAGCTACCAAGCTACCGATGGCTACCCCGGGACTCCAGTTATACTTTTTCATGGAGGCCCTTATCTCCCACCAAATCAAGGTTAGTCTTTGTTTAACCTTTGGCGGGCTTGTAGCACAGCGGGGTATTCTTTGTTTTTAAAGTATCTTTGGGATGGCCGTTAACTGCCATCTCTGGTCTGGAACGACCCTGTATTGTCTTCCATGTCCCTCTTCGAACTTGAATCTGTTCCCCTTTGTCTGGGTAAACATTTAGATGGCTTTTATCTACAGGCCAATCTGATCGGATCTGCGTCCAATCTATATGTATGGGGCTCTGTCTGGTTTTGTTTTCATTAAACTGCCTTCCAGAACCTACTGTGGGCTGAATCCACAAAAGCTGTCTGGGGACTGCAGGAACCATTTTAAAGTGTCCCAAAAACTGGTCACGGGGTCTGGCAGCCATTTTGTGTGCCCCCTTTTCTGGGCTTCTTTTAAAACAGTCTTTTAAAAGTTAAGGCCTTTTCTGCCAATAGACCCTTATAGGACAATGTTCAATTTTGCGAATTCTACACTTTACAATTACATTTAAAATCTGCTTAATTTTATTTATTACCTGTAAACACAATCTTTTATTTGCACCAGTTACTGATACAAAAGTTTAGGAGAAATTCGGTGTCGCCCCGTTTGGGACGCTAAATTTTGAAATCGTGAAAAATTAGCACCAGGCGTTAATGAATCTGAGGTTTCCCTAAATTGGCAATTAGTGCTCCTGGAAAGAGCGCTACCAGCAGCGCGATAATGAATTTCAGGTGCTAGGCATTCGGTAATGATCCTTCACACTGGCCCCTTCCAGCTCTTAAAGGGGAGGTTGCATCATTGTGCAGCTCCTCATTATCAGCATTGCTGGCTGAGAAGGCGACCTTCAAGGAACTCAATCCACTGATCGTGATGGCTGACACCACTCCCAGGGAGAGAGCTTGTCATTTCATGGATGAGGCATTGGAGGCATTGATCGTGGGAGTGGATCAAAGGAGGGCCGTGCTGTTCCCCGACACTGGAAGGAGGCCATTGCCCCAGGTCTTCAGGGCAATGTGGAGGGTAGTGGCCCAGGAGGTATTGGCTAGTGGTGTGGTCATATGCAGCCTGACACAGTGCTGGAAGAAATTCAATGACCTCACTTGGGTGTTCAAGATGAGTACAGGCTTCAACAGGTCCTACATACCAGCATCTGAACCTCAGTTTGTACACACTGCTGTAAGATTCGCAAAATTTGTGCATTTCCCCGAAGGTTATTATCAATAAAAGGGACCCTACGTGGACATTTCTTTTGAAATTAAAAAGAGTACCCAAGATGGCATCCGTGCCTCGTGGCAGAAAGCCTGCAGGTCTCCAAAATGGAATCTGCAGTTCAAGCAGTTTGAGGGAAATCCAAACTAAGGCTGCAGGTTTCCTGTGAGAAGAACTTTGTGATTTGGGACCCAGACAAACTGTGAATTATGTATTAGGCCGAATTAGAGGCAGATCTGAATTCAATGAGGCCTACAGTTAAAGCCATCAAACAGCCTGCATACATAATCGGAAACAGATTAAACACATCCATCGAGGCTGGACAAGCCCATCAAGGACTTTCAGGACAATACGAGTCAATTATCGGGCCAGTAGATGCAATTACCGGCCATCTAAAAACCTGTCAGTATAGATTGCTACCATTGTTTTAACTAGCCCACCAAAAATAAAACAAAGAACTAACCTGAGTTAGCGGGCAGATAAGGTTTTTCGATGAAGGTATAATTGATGGCCCCCAGGTAGAAAGGAAGGTCGTTGGAAGAAGAAGAAGAAGACTGCTACTCGGCTGCTGTCGGTATTGTCGCTCCCCGGTCCTTCGGCCACTCGCCCTCGTGGCCGCCGCTCTTTCCCCTGTCCCGCGCTTACCCCCTGGCCTTTGCCCGTGCCCTCTCCAACTCCATCTAGACTCACCCCGGCACTGGGTCGGGCGAACACGGCCAATTCAGGCCAGGTGAAGCGGAACGTGACGAGGGGAGGAGGAAGGCCACCCGGGGAAGGCCAACTGAGGGTAGGCTTCGAATTATCGGGCCTTCAGCCTCAGCCGACTTGTGAGTATCTTCATGCAAACTCAAGCTGTCGGCGAAGAATCATCCCTGCAAGGTAAAGTACCCAAGCAGAGACTGTAACTTTGGGGTACTCTAACCTGGACAACGCCCTTGCAGCACCCGGAGCCCAAGTGACGACGGCAGGCTCCAGAGAGCACCAAGAGCGAACCCCGAACCCAACCGCTGTTTTAAGTCTAACAAACCCTTTTTATTGGTGAGCATGAATTCTGACCCCTCATAGATTAACCTGGTTAGGTATAGGGGGCAGGATAATGATAAGGGGATTGTTAAGATAGTTGTTTTCCCTCGATGTGCCGTGTGTTCCCCATTCCCTGTATAAGTATAGTATTATTATAACTCTCTTGTAATTTTTGCCTGTAGAAGTGTACACTAATAATTTTCCATAAGATTGTATCAAGTTTTTTCCTCTTCAATAAAATCTTGGTTTTGTTTGCATCCAACCACCTGTCAACTCAAGTTTGCTCTGTATCCTTGCCTGCATCTAAGTCCGGTGTCCAGAACTCAGGGGGCGAGTGATTCAAACCGCTCAAGGAAGGTAGTCAGAGGCAAAGCTGACTGACCCGAACACGCCTGTGCACAAACCCCCTACAGAAATGGCGACCGCGGCAGGACACCGGCATCAAGGTTGCGATACGGTAGACAGCGGTTCGGATGAGCGAACCGTGATGGAGGAAAGGATTTCTGATTATGTGTTTAGCAAGGTGAATATCACTAAGAAGTGGATCATCACTCTGTTAAAGGCTGGGCGTCCGGTAGATGCAGCAGCCAAGTGGACAGAGGGTAAGGAACACAAGAAGTCCTTAGAGGAAGCAGTTTGGCTGACGTGCTTTAAAAAGCAGATCCAGCTTCTGGATGGGCTCGTTGCCGTGCAGGCAATCAAGTTAAGGGAGTCAGCCCTGGAGAGCCAGGTTAAGGCTCTCACGGGGGAAAAGTTGTTAGTAGCTCTGCATGCTTTGAAACAAGAAAGAGTACATCTAGTAAGGGAATACAAGGCCCAGTTGGAATACCTATGGTGTCAAGTCACCGAGGCCAAGGGAAATGAGTCAAGGTTGCGGGAGAAAAATGCCAGCATGGCAAGGCAGGTTAGGGAACAGGAAGAGAAAATACAGGAGGTAAATGCCGCTTACGAGCTGGCTAATGAACAGGGGTTTGAGGAGGCAGATCACGGCCCCTGCCAAGAGAAGATAGAAAATCTGTGCTGGGCCCTCCGGAAGGCAAAAGGCATGGTATGCCTCATAGGCCCAAAGGCAGGTCAGGCAGATTTTATGGGGAACGAGGGGAGAACAGTTACAGTGTCACCGGTAGTGTCTAGGGACGACCCGGTTGAGAGAGAGGAGACCTCACAACCACCACCCATAGCGCCAAGTTTCAGTGAGGTTTGGCAGCAAGGGGGGGTGGAGCCCAGGGTGGAGCCAGAGGTGGAGGCGGAGGTAGAGCAATCCCCACCAGAAAAGTCGGAACCAGAGCCGATGTGCCTATCACGTCATCGGAGGTTCGGCCCACCCACCAATGGCGAAGATGAGGGACCCCTCCAAAACCAGTTCGTATTACCCTTTAACACCCAACAGCTTAGCGTTATGGTCAACCATATCGCAAAGCATTCTGCCAAGGGAGACCCCTCGATCCACTTCAGGGAAATAGAGCAGGCCGCCAGCGTCAACGACTGCGATGACGCTGAAAAGGCCAAGATGCTGCTATTCTCCCTGGAGAGTAATCTCGTCCAATCCCTCTCTGAGGAATGTAAGAGGGGACAGAGCAGGTAAAAGGAGCTTAGAGACGTGGTTCTGGAGCCATGGGGATGGATGAGGGAAATCCTTTCTCCCGCGTGGAGAAGACGGTACAGCTCTCAAGGGAGACCCCGCAGGCTTTTGCGGACCGGTTGTGGCCGGTATACCAGAAAGCCTGCCCGGGAACGCGGGAACGGGGATTCCAGAACGGGGATTCTCTGACGCATTGGCTCCGTTGTCTAGTGGCGAAGAGCTTGCCACAGATCCGGGCCAAGGCAGAAGCCTGGCTCGACCCCAAAGATCCCCAGACCACAGAGATCACGGTAATTTGACAGTTCACTCTGGCCTATAAAAACGGTAGGGGAACCGATGCACACCCACCCAAGAGTAACCAGGAAGGGAGTAACCCCCCAACACAAAGACCAATTGTTACGGGTGTGGGAAGGATGATCACTAGCGGAAGTATTGTAAGAACCCTTGGAAGGATAACAAGGGAAAGCACCCCACAGCCCCGGCTCAAAAGGCGGGGATAGGGACCCCTTCCGCAGAGTTTGAGTCGCGTTTGGACGCCATAAGGTCCTTACTGACTGGCCAGGGGAGAGTAGCAGCCACCACCGGTGCTCTCACCCCGTCAGCCCCATCCCACCCACAAAAGTGACGAGAGCCGGTGCAGCCTGTGTATCTGTGCTCGCTCCGATATGATGAGTGGAGGAGGCCCATGATGGAGATGGAGTTGGAAAAGGTAGCGGGGACCTATCTGTTGGACACGGGGGCATCATGCACCGTGATCTACTCAGCTAACCCCACCACCTCACCTCTCTCTAGTGGGGTCCCATACAGCCTATCGGGGTTCACGGGCAAGGAACAGGCTGGCTTTGTTTCCATCCCGCTCACCATTTGGATAGGACCGCTCCGCTTCACGTGGACGTGCATCCTGATGAATTGGGAAGTGGAGGGTGGAAGAGGGGTCCTGGGGGCCGATTTTATCGTAGGTCACGGGATCCTGGTGGATTTAAGGAATCACTGCCTCTGGGGGGCAGGAAAAGTAAAGAACGGTGAGATCGTAGTTATCCCGGGTAAGGAAGGGAAGGGGACCCTCTGCCCCATGAAGCCCAAAGAGGATTATAACCTCGGGCTCATGGTCAGCAACACCCCACCAGAGTTCCAGGCATTTGTGCAGGCCCACCTGGCCGCATTTGCCACGCACAAACACGACTGCGGGAGGGTCACAGGGTTTGAGGTCAGAGTAGACGGGGACCCCATGGCCCGACCACAGAAACAGTATAACTTCCCCAGGGAGGCAGAGCCGGAGATGGAAGCAGCCATGTCCTCGTCAGTACGGCAGGGAGTTTTGAGGCCGATAGCCACCCATGTGAACTCTCCGTTGTGGCCGGTTAGAAAACCGGACAATTCCTGGAGGGCCACGGTGGACTATCAGGTGCTCAATAGTAACATCCCAGCCTGTGCACCCACAGTGGCAGCAGTTACCGACCTGATCGGGAGTATTCCAGCATCCGCGACCACTTTCACGGTGCTCGATATTTACAATGGGTTTTGGTCCATCCCCGTAAGGAGGGAAGATCAGTACAAGTTTGCCTTTACGTTTAAAGGGCAACAGTACACGTGGAACTGCTTGCCTCAGGGCTTCCATAATAGCCCCAGCATCTTCCATCAGTGTATGGCAGACAGTTTGAAGGAATTTAGCCAGCCCGGACAGTTGGTACAATATGTGGATGACCTGCTCCTGTTCACTGATTCGAAAGAGGAGCATGGCCCACTATTGGCCGAACTGCTGGAGCAGTTAGAACAGAAGGGTTTCAAAGTGAATCCCAAGAAGGCGCAGATCGGCCAGCAGGAGGTGAAATTCCTCAGTCTGACCGTACGCGCTGGAGAAAGGGCCATAGATAAGGCTAGGAGGGAGGCGCTGCAAGAACTACCGGTCCCCAACACAGTAACGGGTGTGAGGTCTTTCCTGGGGCTCACCGGGTACTGTAGAGACTTCATTGAGGACTATGCAGCTACCGCATCCCCTCTGCTCCGACTCCTACACAAGGGAGTGGAGTGGTTGTGGGATGAGGGTTGCCAGGCAGCATTTGTCAGGCTCAAGGAAGACTTGCAGACCGCGCCAGCTTTAGGAGCCATAGATGGGGGGAAAGAGTTTTTCCTGGAGGTAGCGGCGAGCGGAGTCCAAGAGCGGCACGGCCGGCTGCGGCCGGTGGTCAACTCCTCCAGAATACTCACAGATGTGGAAAGGAACTATTCCAATTGTGAACGGCACCTTCTGGCCACACATTGGGCTGTGAAAAGATCCTTGATCTTCACAGGCACCTCTCCCATCACCCTCCTCACCCATCACACACCACCCAGATGCTTCTGGACGGAAGGATCAAGGCTGGGACAGTGAGCAGTGCCCGCATTGCCCACTGGACCTTGCTCCTTTCACAGATGTATCTGAAGGTGAAGGGTCTCTGTGAGCCAAAGCTCGCAGCCAACATGGTGTATCCTAACAGCCCATCGGTGTTCCATAGAAGGGGTTTGGGAAGTGAACATAGGTTTATGGGCCGGGATACATCCCACAGGCCGCGAGATTTATGTAGACGGTTCTAGCATGGTATTGGCAGGCAAGCGTCTCACGGGGTGTGGAGTTTACGACCCAGCGGCAAACATTGCCCTGGCAATCAAGCTCCCCAGCACCATGAGCGCCCAGCAGGCTGAACTGTCCGCGGTGGTGTACGTTGTTACACACCCCGAGATCTTCCCCACCCCCTACACGATTTGCTCGGACAGTATGTTTACGTGCAATTCGTGTACGGAGTACCTGGCCATCTGGTCCCGCCGCGGATATATCTCCGCGAACGGGAGACCCCTCACAGTAAAGCCCCTGCTGGAAACAATCTTGGCAGCCGTGGGGGAGGAAGGAGAGGTTTTTATCCACAAGGTAAAGGCCCATTCCTCCATAGAACCTCGCGGTCAGGGCAACCAGCAGGCTGACTTGCTCGCCAAGGAGGGTGCCCGCACAGGCATTTTCTGGGACCCATTCAGATCCAGACCCATGGTGGCGGTCAGAGGTAGGGACGGGACCCAAGGGAATGTAGGAGTAGCGTTAGCCCCGGACCTCAAGACGGTCCAAGCCAAAGACCCCTTCCTCAAAGCAGTTTCCAGCGCCATAGCTGAGGGAAAGGGAATAGAAGGTCCGTACGGCACAGCAGCCCTCTCCGTTAAAGAGGGCATGCTGTTCCAGGGGGAAAAGTGGGTTGTGCCGCAGCAGCACTGGAGGGATTTTCTTCAACTGGCCCATGGGGGCCCAGGAGCGGGACACCCTGGGCCTGAAACTACCTGGCAACGGGTGGAACAGGCGGGATGATGGCCGGGACTCAGGGACGATGTCCGCAAGTTCTGTGCAGGTTTTCTCATGTGCGCTGCAAACAACCCCGACCCCCACAGAAGGAAGGTCCCCATGGGACACGGCAGGAGGGTAGAGGGACCATGGCCATCGATACAAGTCGACTACTTCGGGCCCCTGCCCACCGCCCAGGGAGGCTATAAGTACTGCCTAGTCCTGGTGGACGTGTTTACCAAGTGGGTAGAGGCCTTTCGCTGCAGAACTTCTACAGCTCTGGGTACTGCCAAGATCCTAGTCCGGGAAGTGTTCTCGAGGTGGGGACTGCCACAATACGTGGAGTCCGACTAAGGGAGTCACTTCACCGGACAGGTGATGCAGAACACCCTGATGCTGCTAGGCATCGAAGGGAAATGGCACGTAGCCCACAACCCCCAGTCATCGGGGATCATACAGCGTTTGAACTGGACACTTAAGGAAAGGTTAAGAAAGGAAACGGTGGACTCGCCCCGTAAATGGGCCGAAGTCCTACCGTTGGTTTTGATGGGGATCCGAGCCAGCCAGTCAAAAAGCACGGGGTATTCCCCGCACAAGCTAATGACTGGCAGGGTTTTGCGGACTCCTACCCATGTACTAGCTCCGGTGCTCATGGAAGGTCAGCTCAGGGAGGTAAACCGGGACAAGTTCGCCCGAAACCTTTTTGAGCACCTCAGCCAGGTCCATGAGCAGGCGGCCGGGAACATGGGAAGGCAGCATCGGAGCAACCGATTGCTGCTCGAGCCAAGAAAGCACCACGAGTGGGAGATAGGAGATCAGGTCATGTTAAGGAACTATGCCCGAGTAGGTAGTTTGGAGCCACTGTACATGGGGCCCTACAGTATTATAGACAAAGCAAGCCCCATGGCGTATGCCGTGAAGATGCCCCGGCGTACGAAATGGTTCCACATCAACCAGTGCAAACTGTTTCAGCCTGAGAGGGGAAAGCAGCCAGTCGGGGTAAGGTCTGAGGATAAAGATCCTCAGCCTGCAGCACGAGCGAGTTCACAGACCACACAGGCAGGCACTGTGGATTGCTTGAAGGGAGGGGCCATCCAGCCCATCGAGTGGGACATGCCTCCACTCTTCTGGGATCCAGACGAGAGGGAGGGACCTGAGGTCGAAAACCCCGCCCCGGACCCAGCCATGGGACCTGGGGGCGGAGACTCTCAGCTTGCAGCAGCAGCCTGCGAAAAGTTACCTACCCCCAGCCCAGGTTAGGGAGGGGTCAAGCCTGGGGGAGCAGCGGTTCGGGTAAAAGGCCCAGCGGCCAAGAAAGCCCCACCCACCAAAGCCCCCAGAAAGTCCCCGCAGACGCCCCAGCCGAGAAAGCCATGGTCACCAGCCCTCCAGTTCCCAAGGGCCGGCCCTCGAGCCAGGGAAAGGTCCAAGGACAGAGGTCCTCAGCCAGCAGCCTCGGGCTGCGAGGGACCAACCGTGAAGGATGGTGCGGTAACGCCGGGGGTAGCGGCGAGCTGCAGTCCAACCAGGGATTAGCCTGGCCGCCCAGAGACGGGTGGGGATGTTTATAGTTTTAGTTTAAGTTTTAAGTTTGGGTGTTTAGCTTAGGTAAATTAAGGTGATGGGTAGTTTGAATAAGAAATCTGCAGAGAGTGTATACTTGGGTCGAGGTAACGGGACCCGACCATGCCTCACCAAGCCAGAGAATCTCTTTGAGACCTGGCTGCATGTTTTTACATCTTTTTGCAGAAAGATGTTCGGGATGGACTGGATCGTGGTCCTATTCACCCGGATCGGGATGAGCAAGGAAAGGAGGGGAGACGTCCAAGGCTCCCACATCTATGGGTGTTCGGGAGACAAGGCGCCCCTGGCGATTGATGGGAGTGGCGAACGGGATGCGGAGGAGCCCGCTGTCTACTTCCACGAGGGAAGGTGGCCAGGATGGTTGGGGTCCAATTCATCTCAGTACTCCAGCCAAACCGGATTTACGTACGGGGAAGCCTCCCTCCTGTGCCCCCGAGTGCGAGTCATTTCTACGAGGGTCAGCGTCACCGTTGGAAAGCGAATATGTTTAACATGCAAAGGACACATTCCACTGGACCGATGGTGGTGGCTCCGAAAGTTGAGCAAGGACATGAGGAACCCCGAAGTCGAGTGGGAACGCCTAGGGAATAACACCCACCGGACAATTACCGGGACTCATGGAGGACTGAGTGTGTGTTGGGACAAGCGGTGGGAACCGGACCAAGGGATTTATATCTGTATGTGGGGGTCAGAGACGGACTGCCCCGCAGGCATATCCATTGTTTTCCACCGGCAGTGGCAAGATGCCGGGGAGGGGATAAGGTGGGACACCAGCCTGGAGGCATGCGCAGCCCCATTCTCCCCGATCCCAGTCAATGCCACTGAGCTGGTAACCCGCCCCCGTAAGCACCCGCCCACGGCGCAGGCGGCGAGGTTATCCAGGGAAGATTGTTCCACCACCACCAAGGGACCAGGGAATGGATTGGTACTAGTCCCCACTGATCAGATGCTGTAACAGGGGGTACACTATGCGGTAGCCTCCATGATTTTAAATCTCACCGATGTACATTTACCGGAGTGGTGCCCCAAAGAAACAGAGCAGCTATACCATGCCCTATTAAAGGACATGTTCAAGAAGATTTACGAGTTCGATTTTGTCCACGTGGACAAGACCGAACTCTACACCACACACCGAGAATTTTTGGGTAACCCAGGGAGACAAAGAAGGGGAGTATGGAATGATGTTTTTACTGCGTTTAACACTGGGTCCTCTGACATCAACCACTTGGATGACATAGAGCTGCAGACCCAGATAAACGGTTTAAAAACACAGTTAAGAAGGATATTACTGGATGAGAACAAGGTAGTGGGCTCGGAGTTGCATGAGGACCAGGCCATGACGGTCCATTTAAAAGAGATTATAGCCGAGTTGGAAAAGCACGCAAAGACGGTAAATGCTCTCATAAGGGAGGACAGAAATGCTTCTGACCAAGCTGCGCAGAATGAGGTGTGTTTGTTATACGGAGCGTGGTTACTGGGCGAGGGCTGCAGTAACCTGGAGGATTTAAAACAAGGTTTGGTCCCCTCCTGGATTAGCAACAAGCACCTCGCAGCCCTCCACCCTTTTGAGAACACATTGAGTCCATGCCAACTCCAGCTAGCCTCCGAAGCCTATCCAGTCCCCGTGGATTGTGGGCGGTCCAACCACACAATCATGGAAGTAGTAGTGAGGATGACGGTCATGGGTAGGACAGCCCGCCCCGCCCCGGTATACAGGGTAGAGAACATTGGAGTCATTCAGGGGGGTGCACATATTCGGTTCACAGCGGTCCCGCCTTACGTCATTAAGTGGGAGCGTGCTATGACAGGTACTGACCTCTCAGGGTGCCGGAGCCGGGGAGCACACATAATCCTGTGCCCCCAGCAATTGAATGCCTTCTCAAGACCGCAGTGTGGGTTCAGAGCTGCTGACGCGAAGCCTATAAATTGCACCATGGAGGCAACGGTACAAGGCCATGTTCCCCCGCAGGTAGCATATATAGGGGGTGGGACATACTGTGTCACCACCGGCGTGTCCCACTACCAGCATGGACAGCACAGCTGGTGCCTGGTTAGTGACAGCAGTTTCTGTTTTAAACCCAAGGCAGAAGTTTGAGTGGCCCAGGAGCGAATTGTCCCCATCCCTGAACCTGCCACTGTTCACCTCACTGTGAAGGAGAATTTTATGAACTTGCAGAAGTACGTAGCGCTATTTGGCTACAAAATTCCCCCTCTCCCTGAACATTTGACCAAAATTCTAAAAGCCGTTAAAGTTTCACAGAAACATTTCTACACTCTCGAGCAGAAAACAGTAGAAATAGGGACTAAGGCATTGGATATTGTGACTCCACCCTGGTGGAACATTTTCAATAATATAGAGGTCCCTTCGTGGGTCAGATTGGATTCTCACATCCTCGTGGTTTGCCAGTTAGGATTAGTGCTTTATTTAGTTTGCATCCAGTGTAAGGGAAAAAGTCGGTGGTCAGAATTCCGAAACCAGAGCTTATGTAAAGGTGGAGGAAGATACACCGGTTTAAGTTTTCCTGTATTTCAATTGAAGAATTGTTGTTTCTTTGTGTTTGTTTTTTTTAATTAAAGGCTTTTCTTTTGTTGTTTTCTTTTGCGACGCGATTTAATAAAGATATGTGTACCAAGTGGTGCAGGGGTGTAGGACCCCCTCCATGCTTGGATGTGTGTGGAAAGCCTGTAATTTTACTCTTTTTATGCTGATGTACACTACATTTTCGCGGAATGGGAAGTGCATGTGTCGTGGGTATATTAGATAGATAATTACAGGGGAAGGCTGTCAATGGAGGGTCAGAAAAATTTTGCTCACTTTGGAAAATTTTGATACTTCAAGCAAGTTTTAGTATCACGGGAGGAATGTAAGATTTGCAAAATTTGTGCATTTCCCCGAAGGTTATTTTTGATAAAAGGGACCCTGCGTGGAATTTTCTTTTGAAATTAAAAAGGGTACCCAAGATGGCGTCCGTGCCTCATGGCAGAAAGCCTGTGGGTCTCCAAAATGGATTCTGCAGCCCAAGCACTTTGAGCAAAATCAAAACTAAGGCTGCAGGTTTCCTGTGAAAAGAACTTTGTGATTTGTGACCCAGACAAACTGTGAATTATGTATTAGGCCAAATTAGAGGCAGATCTGAATTCAATGAGGCCTACAGTTAAAGCCATCAAACAGCCTGCATACATAATCGGAAACAGATTAAGCACATCTATCGAGGCTGGACAAGCCCATCAAGGACTTTCAGCACAATACGAGTCAATTATCGGGCTGGTAGATGCAATTACCGGTCATCTAAAAACCCGTCAGTATAGATTGCTACCATTATTTTAACTAGCCCGCCAAACATAAAACAAAGAACTAACCTGATTTGGTGGGCAGATAAGTTTTTTCGACGAAGGTATAATTGAAGGCCCCCAGGTAGAAAGGAAGGTTGTTGGAAGAAGAAGAAGACGACTGCTGCTCGGCTGCTGTCAGTATTGCCGCTCCCCGGTCCTTCGGCCACTCGCCCTTGTGGCTGCCGCTCTTTCTCCCGTCCCGCGCTTACCCCCTGGCCTTTGCCCATGCCCTCTCCAACTCCATCTGGACTCGCCCCGACACCGGGTCAGGCGAACATGGGCAATTCAGGCCAGGCGAAACGGGACACGATGAGGGGAGGAGGAAGGCCACCCGGTGAAGGCCAACTGAGAGTAGGCTTCGAATTATCGGGCCTTCAGCCTCAGCCGACCTGCGAGTATCTTCATGCAAACTCAAGCTGTTGGCGAAGAATCATCCCTGCAAGGTAAAGTACCCAAGCAGAGACTGTAACTTTGGGTTACTTGAACCTGGACAACGCCCTTGCAGCACCCGGAGCCCACGTGATGACGGCAGGCTCCAGAGAGCACCAAGAGCGAACCCCGAACCCAACCGCTGTTTTGAGTCTAACAAACCCTTTTGATTGGTGAGCATGAATTCTGACCCCTCATAGATTAACCTAGTTAGGTATAGGGGGTGGGATAAGGATAAGGGGATTGTTAAGATAGTTGTTTTCCCTCGATGTGCCGTGTGTTCCCCATTCCCTGTATAAGTATAGTATTATTATGATCTCTTGTAATTTTTGCCTGTAGAAGTGTACACTAATAATTTTCCATAAGATTGTATCAAGTTTTTTCCTCTTCAATAAAATATTGGTTTTGTTTGCATCCAACCACCTGTCTACTCGGGTTTTCTCTGTATCATTGCCTGTATCTAAGTCCGGTGTCCAGAACCCAGGGGCGAGCGATTCGAACCGCTCAAGGAAGGTAGTCAGAGGCAAAGCTGACTGACCCGAACACGCCTGTGCAAAACCCCCTACACTGCACAAACCACCACACCCCCACCACTCATCCACCAAGTGAGGCTCGAGGTCTGGCTGCAGGAGGTGTCAGAGCTCTGTGACCACGTCCTTGGTGAAGCGGTGCCTTCTAAGGCACTGCTCCTCAGTGAGATTGATGTAAGAGAAAGGCTGCTGGAATGCCCTGGGAGGGTAAGGCCTCCTGTTGAGAGCCCTGTTGGGCCTCCTCCCTCTGGCCACATTTTGCAATCCTTCGGTCTGCCTCCGCTGCCTCCAACGGGGATGCTGGAGGGTGAGGTCCCGTGCCAGTACATCCCCCATTAAAGGATAGAAATGTTGCACTATCAAATGTAACCCAAATGAAAGTGATACATTTTTCTCAGCCAGATTACCCCTTCTAGTTGAGAACGCTCAACTCGCTCAAAACGCCTGTTTGTTTTGTCAAACTGACAAGGCAGAATTCTTTGCCGACAAAAAACCCGGAATTTGACGCCTTTATATAGCGCTCCATCACTGCTCATCCGATTGCATTCTGCCTCCTCTACCTGTCATTGCTAATGGCAGGTGCGCAGGCAGGGGGCAAGAGTGAATTTCAGAGCCGGGGTGCTGCCTGGGCATTGCGCACCTGGATGACATCACGATCTCCGGCCACAGGAAAGTGTGGCAGTAGTGGTTACCACCGCCCCAAACCTCCACTTCAATTTTGCGGGTATTGGTACTATCGCCGTGCCCATTCGCAAAGCTGGTAGTGCCCAATTAGCACCCCCCGGAGTGCTGACGGGAGGCATTAAGGTGCTCAATTTCTCCCCCCATAGATTTGTGACTAAAGCACCAATAACTTCCCAATTAGTGTACTTTTTAAAATCATGTTCTTGGTCATATTTGTAGAAGGCTTCATATTGCTTAATGATAATATTATTTAAATATTTCTTTGTCACTCATATTTAACTTTTATTATATTGGCCCAGTAATTCGGGTCCCAACGCGTGAGTACGGATGGGGTACTCACGCGTGGGCCCGATGGAAGTGCCGGATTTCAGCATGCACAGCGCATGCGCGGAAAACCGGCATTTCCTTTCCTCTGAACCAAGGGGTTCAGAGGTTGAACGCGTGCATGCAGGAGTCTGCGCGTGCGCGCTGAAATTCCTTTTTTTTTTAAAGGTTTGCCCGTGCGTGAAGGCCTCAACTTTTTATGAATGAAAAAAGCAGACGTAAGGACTTAGCTTTAAAAGGTAAGTGGTCTAATAATTAAAGTTAGAACATTTTTTCCACAGGTTTATTATTTTTAAAGACTTTACAGTAAGGTAAGTGTATCTTTAGACCCGATTTCTTAAAAAATTTATTTTTTCAGAAATTTGAATAATTGTTTAAAATAGTTTTTTACAGTTATTAATTGTTCATTTAATTAGTGGGATTTTTAAAAACTTTTATTTGAAGTTTAAGTACTGTTTTGTGCCCCCGGAGTTTTCATGAGTTTGACAGTTCTTACTATCAAACTCATGAATGAACTTTTCCCTCCTCCGATTGGTTGCCCAGTGCTCACGTGATCCCAGCCGGCTCATCGCACTAACTACGCCACTGGATCACGCAAGCACAGCGCGCCGGGAGCTGGACCGGGCCACTCACAGGAAATCCACGCAGGGCCAGGCTTCAACTTTCGGCACGCTATGTAAGTGTAGGTCGGGGGCTTGCACCCGCGGGAAGCCCCCGACACCAATTTCTGGGCCAATATTGTATAGTAAAGATTCAACACACACTTTGTTAGATTACACGTCAAATGTAATGTGGCCATGGTCCCTTTAAGGATCCCGGCTGAAAACGCATCATGAATGACATCACCAGACCCACTCCATCTCATTGGGCTGGGTAACACGCGGGTCGGGCTTGATAGGCCACATTAAGGTAAGTTCATTTTCAACAGTGGGATGGAGCCAGCACCAGGGTCGTGACCCACCACGCCCGCACTGGATCTGCCCAAGTAGTCAACATTCTGGCCAAAGTATTAAAAAACTGAATCCTGACCTGAACCCACCTCCAACCCACCCACTTCCGGTTTTAACGTAGGCAGGGCAAGAAGCAGACAGCCGATCCGCTCCCAGGAGGCAGGCCATCTATTTATATATTATAATGATGCTGGAAGCCTCTGTTTTAACCTCCATTTTGAATTTAACTGTAGCTGGTCAGGCTTTGCAGGCCTCATGAAACCCACCAGTTAATGTACGGCGAGGACTGCTGGATCCAGGAGGTAAGTGCCTTTATACTTACCTCCTGGATCCAGCAACCCTAACTAACCTACCTCCGCACAATCGGAGACACCCATGAGACCTCCGATCCCTCCTTGGCCTGAAATCCCTCCCCTAGGCCTCTGAACCCATTCCTCCCACCCACCGCAGGCCTTTGATCTCCCCACAAGGCCTGCCCCCACCCCGCTCCTCCATCCCCGCTCTGCTCCACCGGCCGCCAGCTTTGCTGACATCAACCCACCGCCACTCCCTGCTCCTTCAACCCTCCCTGTGCTCCTCCCAGCTCGCACACCCCCCAGATCCTCCTCCAGCCGCCCCCAGCCCCTACGTGATGCCTCCCTTCCTCCTCTCTGTGGCCCAGTGCCACAGGCCTACCTGCCCGGAGCCAGGCAGCCTCTCAATCTGGCTAGCTGCAGGTGGGAAAAAAAGGCTTCCCATGCAAACCAGCACCTGCCATTAAATTTGGCAGGGCCTGCGGGAAACCTGTTCTCAAGTTTTCCCAACCACTTCGGAGCTCCCTCGCCTTTCCCATTAAAATTCAGCCCATAGAATCATACAGCATAGAAGGAGGCCATTCAGGCCATCGTGTCTGTTCCGGCTCTTTGGAGGGACTATCCTATTAGTCCCACTCCCTTGCTCTTTCCCCATAGCCCTGCAAATTTTTACTTTTTTAAGTATATATCCAATTGGCTTTTGAAATTTACTATTAAATCTTCTTCCACCACCCTTTCAGGCAGTGCATTCCAGATCATATTAACACGCTGTGTAAAATAAATTCTCTGCATACCCCCTTTGGTTCGTTTGCCAATTATCCTAAATCTGCCGTCCTCTGGTTACCAACCTTCCTGCTAGTGCAAAAAGTTTCTCCTTATTTACTCTATCAAAACATCTCATAATTTTTAACACCTCTATTAAATCTCCCCTTAACCTTCTCTGCTCTAAGGGGAAAAAATCCAGTTTCTCTAGTCTCTAACTGAAGAACCTCATCCCTGGTATCATTCTACTCAATCTCTTCTGTACCCTCTCCAAAGCCTTGACATCCTTCCTAAAGTGTGGTGCCCAGAATTGGACACAACACTCCAGCTGAGGCCGCACCAGTGACTTATAAAGGTTCAGCAGAACTTCCTTGCTTTTGTACTCTATGCCTCTATTTATAAAACACATATGCTTTTTAAATAGCCTTAATGACTTGTCCTGCCCTCTTCAAAGATTTGTGTATGTAGTAAAAGATGATTGACAGGAAATATTTACAGTTTCTTATTATTGTACCATACATTTTTGTTTTTTTAAATATATCTTCCCTTGGCCAGTTACCCTTTAATGTCTTCAAAAAATTTCAACACACCAAATGTAATAGCAGGTATCATTAATATTCCTGGAAGTATAAATTATTGCATGAGACAAGGCTCCTGGACTGCAGTCTCACTGGCAGTGAGCATAGAGAGGAGATCCCGCTACAACATGTAATACTGCAAAATTAGCGATATCGAGCAGTATACAACATGAAATTTACAGACAATTTTAAAATTCCTTGTAAACCTCTCAACTAAATGGACAGTTTTACTTCCTGCAATAGCTACTGACATCAAAAAAATATAATCATCACACCAGGGAGAGTGGAAAGGGATATATCATCCATAATGAATTATTTCTCATTAGACTTCTTTTTAAATTGCAGTTTAAACTTTTTTATTTTTGTTAACATAAAAATATTAAGGGAGAATTAATTTAGTAAAGATTATCATTAAAAGCTTCCAGTTCATGTCTTGCAGTCTTTCTCCTTCCCCGACTATGAACTAAATAACATTTTGAACATAAAGTATGGTTTAACAATACATTTTAACTTATTGTGATTTCAGAAGAGTGATGCAACTAGTTCCAAGCTCTAGTATAACAACAACTTATATATTTATATAGTGCTTTTAATGTAACAAAATGTCCCAAGGCACTTACAGGAGTGTTATCAAAAAAAAAAAAATTTTGACACCGAGCCATATAAGATGTTAGGGCAGATGATCAAAAGCTTGGTCGAACAGGTAGGTTTTAAGGAGAGTCGTAAAGGAGGAAAGAGAAGTAGAGAGGTGGAGAGATTTAGGGAGGGAATTCCAGAGCATAGGACCTAGGCAGCTGAAGGCACAACCATCAATGATGGAGGATTTAAGTTCGGGGAAAAGGCTCCACTGGCTGGAGTCATACCTAGCACAAAGGAAGATGGTTGTGGTGGTTGAAGGTCAATCACCACAGCCCCAGGACATCGCTGCAGGACTTCCTCAGGGCAGTGTCCTAGGCCCAACCATCTTCAACTGCTTCATCAATGACCTTCCCTCCAACATGAGGTCAGAAATGGGGATGTTCGCTGATGACTGCAGTGTTCAGCGCCATTCACAACTCCTCAGATAATGAAGCAGTCCATGCCCGCGTGCAACAAGACCTGGACGACGTTCAGGCTTGGGCTAATAAGTGGCAGGGAACATTCGCGCCACAGAAGTGCCAGGCAATGCCTATCTCCAATAAGTGAGAGTCTAAACACCTCCCCTTGACATTCGACGGCATTACCATTGCCGAATCCCCCACCATCAACATCCTGGGGGTCACCATTGACCAGAAACTTAACTGGACCAGCCACATAAATACTGTGGCAACAAGAGCAGGTCAGAGGCTAGGTCTTCTGCAGCGAGTAGCTCACCTCCTGACTCCCCAAAGCCTTTCCACCATCTACAAGGCACAATTAAGGGGTGTGGTGGAATACTCTCCACTTGCCTGGATGAGTGTAGCTCCAACAACACTCAAGAAGCTCAACACCATCCAGGACAAAGCAGCCCGCTTGATTGGCACCCCATCCACCACCTTAAATATTCACTCCCTCCACCACCGGCGTACCGTGGCTGCAGTGTGTACTATCTACAAGATGCACTGCAGGAACTCGCCAAGGTTTCTTCGGCAGCACCTCCCAAACCTGCGACCTCTTCCACCTAGAAGGACAAGGGCAGCAGGCGCATGGGAACACCACCACCTCCAAGTTCCCCTCCAAGTCACACACCATTCTGACTTAGAAGTGTATCGACGATCCTTCATCGTCGCTGGGTCAAAATCCTTGAACTCCCTACCTAGCAGCACTGTGGGAGTACCTTCACCACACAGACTGCGGCGATTCAAGAAGGCGGCTCACCACCACCTTCTCAAGGGCGATTAGGGATGGGCAATAAATGCTGGCCTTGCCAGCGACGCCCACATCTCATAAACAAATAAAATAAATTGTTGAAAGGTCCAGAATAGGTGGAGCGCAGAGGGCTAGGGGGATTATAGGGCTGGAGGAGGTTGCAGAGATTAGGTAGGGCAAGGCCATGGAGAAATTTGAAAACAAGGATGAGAATTTTAAAATCGAGGCATTGCTTAACTGGGCGCCAATGTAGGCCAGCAAGCACAGGGGAGATGAGTGAGCGGGACTGGGTACAAGTTAGCATATGGGCGGCACAGTTTTGGATGACCTCATGTTTATGGAGGGTAGAACTATGGAGGCCGGCAAGGAGTGCACTTGAATAGTCAAATCTAGAGGTAATAAAGGTATAAGGGGTTTTCCTTGAGAGATTTCCCTGAGGTTTCTCTCTCTAGAGGCCTCTCTCTCTTGCACAGTAAAACCTTGAGTGGTTCGACCCACTCACCCCTTAGATTCTATACTCTGGACTTTGGCGCAGGAACTACAATGTAGAGAAAACTCTTGTAGGCCAAGTTTGATGAAACAAAATTAAATTTTATTGCATAAGGAAAAATATCAAATCAAATGCAAGCAGATAAGAGAGTACATGGGAGGGAAAAACACACAAACAAATCATAATGACACAGTACTAACTAAGGCAAATACAGGCATCTTATACTCTACAAAGATCATCATGAAATAAGGAAACACACGGAACATCGAGGGACAACAACTCATGTTAATTGTACCCTTAAATCCACCCCCTTATTAAACCTATCTAGATCTGATTGTGAAGGGCCAGAAACATGCTCACCAATCCCACTAGGAAGTGCAAGGTTTTGAACCAGTCTGTGTTTTGATCCCTTCAGGCGCTCCGTCTCCTCGTGGATCGTGGAACCCCTGCAAGCTGTGCCACACCTCTCTCCTGAGTTGGGGGTCGGGGCGGCTGGACACCGGTGGGCCTGGATGTCGGCGGGGTCGAGGATCGTCAGCTCGACCCTGGTCAGAGGAGCCTTGGGCTGGCTCCCATCGCTTCTTCAGTTTGTTTTTATCTCTTCTCCTTCCAACCGGGGTGGCTGGAAGGTTTCTTCTCTTGGGGTTTTATTTTTTTGCTTCTTCTCCCAAGTTGGGTCGATGGCCTCTCGTTCCGGCAACGGCCCGGGGATGGTCGATGATCTCCCAATGTGTTTCCCTGGGGCGGGACGCCGGCTTCAAGACGGCCTTCTTGATGTTGGCTTGGTTCTTTTTCCTCCTCCGAGTGCCTGCTTCTTCTTCTGAGTGTCTGGATTCAAACTGTGTCCCCAACTGCCGAAAAGTCTTCCAGATATACCTTTCTTCCAGAAACTTCCGTCCCCGCCCAAAATCAGGTTAGTCTTTGTTTAACTTTTGGCGAGCTGCGAGCACAGTGGGGTAGTTATTATATTTTAAAATGTTTTAAATGGCCGGTAAAGGCCCATCTCTGGTCTGGAATGACCTTCATTGTTTTTAATGTCCTGCTGATCTCGTTATCTAGTCCTGGGTGCTGTTCTCATGAATATGAAATTGTCCCCTTTTGTCTGGGTCAACATTTAGATGGCCTCTGTCTCCAGGCCGATCTTGACTGGATCTGCATCTAATCCATATGTATACGTGTGGGTCTGGTTTCATTCTCTCAGAAACGGCATCCAGAACTTACTGTGGGTTGAATCCACAAAGCTGTCTGCGGTTGCGCAGGGACCATTTTAAAGTGTCCCAATAAGCCGGTCACATGGTATGGTGGCCATTTTGTATGCCCCTTTTTCTGGGCTTCTTTTAAAACAGTCTTTAAAATCATGGCCTCTTCTGCCATTTGACCCTTATTAATACAAAGTCCAATTTTGCGAATCCTACAAAGCAGCAGATAAGTTGAGGTAAGGGCGGAGACAGGTGATATTACGAAGCTGGAAATGGGCAGTTTTAGTGATAGAACGGATATGAGGTAGGAAACTCAATTTGTGATCAAATATGACACTAATGTTGCGAACAGACTTCGTCACCCTTAGAAAGTTGCCAGGGAGAGAGATTGAAGCAGTGTAAATGGAATGGAGTTTGTGGCGTGAACCGAAGGCAATGTTTCAGTCTTCCCAATATCTAATTGGAGGAGATTTCCACTCATCCAGATGTTGGACAAGCAGTCTGTTAGTATAGAGATGGTGGAGGGTTCAAAAGAGGTGGAGGAGAGGTAGAGCTGGGTATCATCAGCATACATGTGAAAACTCATGTTGTGTTGCCGGATGTTGTCACTGAGAGGCAGCATGTAGATGAAAAGTAGGAGGGGTCCAAGGATAGCTCACTGGGGAACACCAGAAGTGACAGTGCAGGATCGGGAAGAGAAGCCATTGCAGGTGATTCTATGGTTACAGTTGGAAAGATAGGAATGAATCCAGGCGAGTGCAGTCCCATCCAGCTTGACAAGGGTGGAGTGGTGTTGGAGCAGAATTTTGTGGTCAACCATGTCAAAGGCTGCAGACAGGGCCAGAAGGACGAGAAGGGATAGATTACCTTTGTCGCAGTCAATTAGGATGTAATTTGTGACCTTAGTAACAGCAGTTTCAGTACTGTGGCAGGGGCAGAAGCCTGAGTGGAGGGTTTCAGACAAGGAGTTCGGGGAAAGATGGGCATGGATTTGGGAGGCGACAACACGTTCAAGGAGAGGAAAGGGAGGTTGGAGATGGGGTGATAGTTCCCAAGGATGGAGGGGTCGAGGGTTGGTTTGTTGAAGAGAGAGGTGATGACAGCAGATTTGAAGGAAAGGGGAACAATACCAGAGGAGAGAGAACCATTAACAATGGGGGAAAAATTTGGTATCGCCCCGTTTGGGGCGCCATTATCGGCCGTGCACAAAATTTAGTGCCTGGCGCTAATTAACGCCTCCGACAGCAAACTTGGGTTTTATCGCCCCTGGAGGTGATTGGAGCGCTAAATCAGGTGCTACACACCTCTCTTAAGGTGCTGCGGCTGAGGAGCGAGGCGTTACCTCAGAGGGCGGGCGCAGCGCAGGTGCTGTCAGTTAGCGATTGAAAGCAGACACACTGGCGCCGGTCAGTTCTTAAAGGGGAGGGTCGATCTTGCTCTGCAGCCACACCCTACTCATTAGAGCCTTGAATCTTGGCCTGGAGAGACCTGTGGCTAAATCTAGCAGCCAAACACTATGGAGAGGGCCAGGGAGCGAGCACAGCGCTTCTGCGAGCGAGCCTTGGAGGCTCTGGTTCATGGGATGGAGCGCAGAAGATCCATTCTGTACCCAGAGAGTGGCAGGAGGCCTTTGCCACGCGAGTACAGAAGAATGTGGAAGGAGGTGGCTCAGAGAGTGTCCTCAAGCAGCATAGTGCCTAGGACCCATCTCCAATGTAGGAAAAAGTTCAATGACCTCACTCGGGTCGTCAGGGTGAGTGCCTTTTTTTCAAAACCTCTTCGTCCCTCCATCTCAACCTCACTTTATGGCCAAAGGGTCTTGAAAACCCCAATGCCCAACACTCATCGAACACCGATGGCCCTTTCATCAAACACACACGCACATTCCACACTTTGCATACAGTAAGGGCTATTCAACCATGGGAGGCATTTCAGCCAAGACCATGGCTGCATACAGTAAGGGCTATTCAACCATGGGAGGCATTTCAGGCAAGACCATGGCTGCATATTTACTCAGACGCCGTCCTTTTTCTTGCAGGCCAAGCTGTCTCATAATAGGAGAAAGCAGCAATGGACTGGTGGTGGGCAGCCTCAGCTGCAATCCCTCAGCGATCTTGAGGATTGCATCCACAGGATTGTGGCAAGCCGGATGATTGGTCCCGTCGCCACTGGAGACGTCGACCCCGTTCTGGACAGCAATGGTAACGTCATCACCTTTTTGTCCTCTCTCCTTCCACTTGTTCCTCACAAGCGCAGCCTTTGACACTTTCAATCCAAATCACTAAATCGCTGCACTCATGCCTCCCTTGCTGCCACCCTGTCCTCACGCTAAAGCCACTCTTGTACCTCCCTGCTTTCAGATGGTGATTCACCAGGAGAGGAGACGGGCCCTCAAGCTGCCAGTGAGAGTGAAGCTGAAGGCAAGGAGGAAGAGGAAGCCGGAGCATCAGCGCCACCCTCTACCGAGGCAGCCCACGCCCACACTGGGAACACGCCTTCCCTGGAGGGGAGCAGGGGGGAATGGTCTGATGAGGGTGAAGCTCCAGGACCCAGCGGGCTGCAGCAACGCGATGGGGTTAGGGAAGCTCGGGGGTCTTCTCCCCAGAGGGTGAGTATGGCTTTGAGTCCTGCTGCACTGGATGCAGAGGAGGAGCGGGTCCTCGCTGAAATGAGCGCCCAGGTGGAGCACAGGCACACTGAGCTCATGGCTGCAGTGGCAAGGTTGCCCGAATCCATTGAATCACTGGCAAGGAGTGTGGAGCACTTTGCTGTAGCACAGGCGGCTGCCACGCAAATGCTTAGTGCTGCAATGCAGTCAGTGGCTGGTCTCATGCAGATGCAGATTGAGGCCACGCAAGCACTGACTGCTGCCACCCTCGCTGGATCGGGCACATTTCCCTGGGGCTCTCACCGTGCCGCAGCAGGCCAGCAATCTGTGCTCCATCAGATTGCTCCGGATGCTGAAGTGCTGCCCCGTGGGAGTGCCAGTGTGTCGGTCGAGCAGGGAGTTGCTGTCCTCTCTCAAATTGACAGCATTCCTACTGCCACCACTGGCACTTCTCCACTGCAGTTGACACCACCTGTAGGACAGACTGCTGCCGCCCATGCATAGTTGGTGCAGTCAGCAGCCAGGCCCTCCAGGCCCAGAGCTGGTCCAGGCCGTCCCTCAAAGGCATCTGCAGTCTCAGTTTCTGATGCTCAGCAGCCTTCCCCCAGCCTTGCTCCAGCCACTGGGGTCCCATTACGGAGGAGCTGCAGGATGGGAAGGGGGGAATTTCGCAAGGGAAGCAGATCACCCTCGAAGGGCAAAAAGCAGGAGGTGTGACAAAATGTTTTTCATGGTTTTATTGAAGGCAGAGGTTCATGGTCAAATTTTTGTAACTGTTTTGGACATTGTCTCCAGGTTGTGAGAGCCAGTTATGTGAATGACTGCTTTTTTTTGTGTTTCTTTTTATTACTTTGTCATGCGGAAATGAGACACACAGAGTTTGTGAAATAAAGAAGTATCTGTATTCAAAATGTACATGTTTGGTCTTTGCAATCATTGTTGCCTTGATCAGCTTAGGGGTTGCGGGATGGTTTCATTCAGGTTGTTTGAATGGCAGAAGCCATTTCCTCAGAGGGGGCCTAGAAGCGACTTGCTATGAGCCTTTGACAGACGGCCCTTCCACTTTGTGCCTCCCTCCCGCCTTGGTGCTGCTGATGATCATCCTCCTCATCTTCCTCCTCCTCTTCCTCCTCCTCCTCTGCTGGTTCTCCAATGCCTGGTGGCATTGGTTGGGTCCTGAGGATTGCAAGGTTATGCAGCATGCAGCACACAACAACGAAGTGGGAGACTCGCTCAGGCGAGTACTGCAGGGCTCCTCCAGAATGGTCCAGACAGCGGAACCATTGCTTGAGTATGCCGATTGTGCGCTCAACGATGCTCCTGGTAGCTTGATGGCTCTCGTTGTATCGTAGCTCAGCAGGGGTGCTGGGCGAATGGCAGACACGGACAATTCATGCCAGGCGAGGCAGGACGCGACGAGGAGGAGGGAAGACCACCGGAGGGAAGGCCACCTGAGGAAGACCGGCTGAAGAAGACCAACTGAGGAGACAAACTGAGGGGAGGCTTCGAATTATCGGGCCTTCAGCCTCAGCCGACCTTCGAATATCTGCACAGCAACTCAAACTGTCGGCTGGCGACGAAGAATCATCCCTGCAAGGTAAAGTACCCAAACAGAGATTTTAACTTTGGGGTACTCGAACCTGGACAACGCCCTTGCAGTGCCCGGAGACCACATGATGACGGCAGGCTCCAGGGAGCACCAAGAGTGAACCCCGAACCCCACCGCTGTTTTGAGTCCAACAAACCTTTTGATTGGTGAGCATGAAGTTCTGACCCCTCATAGCTTAATTTAGTTAGGTATAGGGGGGTGGGATAAGGATAAGGGGATTGTTAAGATGGTTGTTTTCCCTCGATGTGCCGTGTGTTCCCCATTCCCTGTATATAAGTATATAAGTTATTCTTTTGTATTTTTTTGCCTGTAGTAGTGTACACTAGTAATTTTCCATAAGATTGTATCAGTTTTTCCTTTTCAATAAAATCTTGGTTTTTCTTTACATCCAACGAGTCTTCTCTGTACCGCTGCCTTGTACCTAAGTCCGGTGTCTAGAACCCAGGGGCGTGGGAGCGATTGGAACCGCTAACAAAACAGTCAGAGGCATAACTGACTGGGCGTATGTGCCAAACACCACCACACGCCACCCCCTACAGACATATTAATGTAGGAGACCTGTTGGTGAAAAACCCTGGGAGGGTAACGTCTCCTGTACCGAGGCCTGTTGGCCCTCCTCCATCTGGCCATGATTGCCACTCTCTCTCTGAATCTCTGTGCCCTCTGAATGTGATGGAGAAGGACGACATTCCCATCCATTGCAGCCCCCATAGTATCTGGGCAATCAAAGTTATGAAGGTCAAAAAGCAAAGTACCTGCAAAGTTATGGTCAGAAGCCAAAACTACCTCAGACAGCGTTGACTCAATGCAGAAGACTCTCTTTCTCTCTTTGTCTGTCTCAAAAGCTCTCTCTCTCTCTCTCTCTCAGAATGAGTGGTGCAAAAATGGCTACCACACAAAAGCCAGGAAGAGGCCCCCTTTAAATAGCACCCCCACCCAGCCCCACAGCGACTGGGAAGCATTTCAGTCAACCTGTTGTTGGTTGCGCCAGGCGGAAAGGAGGGGGGTGCCACTCAATTTCCGGTCCGGGGCGCCCCAAGGGCACTGCACTCTTGAATGGCGTCAAGATCTGCGTGCGCAGGAGATCGGGCGGTATTGTTTAGCGCCGCTGCAAAATGGCCGGTCAATTTTGCGAGAGGCGCAGATATCGCCGAGCCCGGGTGCTAGTTGCTTTGCACCCCACTTAGCGCCATCTTTAGGCGCTAATGGGTGGTGCTACCAACTGAATTTTTCCCCCAATATCGGCTAATGTAACACCCTTATATAAAAAGGGAAGTAGACAAAAGGCTGGAAATTATACACCAGTTAGCCTAACATCTGTGGTTGGTAAAATGTTGGAGTCCATTATTAAGGAAGCAGTAACAGGACATTTGTATAAGCATAATTTAATCAGACAGAGTCAGCATGGTTTTATGAAGGGGAAGTCATGTTTGACAAATTTGCTTGAATTTTTTGAGGACGTAACAAATAGGGTGGATAAAGGGGAACCAGTGGATGTGGTGTATTTGGACTTCCAAAAGGCATTTGACAAGGTGCCACACAAAAGATTACTGCACAAGATAAAAAGTCATGGGATTGGGGGTAATATACTGGCATGGGTGGAAGATTGGCTGTCTAACAGAGAACAGAGAGTTGGGATAAATGTTTCATTCTCGGGTTGGCAATCAGTGACGAGTGGTGTTCCGCAGGGGTCAGTGCTGGGACCCCAACTCTTTACAATCTATATTAACGATTTGGAGGAAGGGACCAAGTGCAACATATCCAAGTTTGCCGATGATACAAAGATGGGAGGGAAAGCAGTGAGTGAGGAGGACATAAAAAACCTGCAAAAGGACATAGACAGGCTAAGCGACTGGGCAGAAATTTGGCAGATAGAATATAATGTTGGAAAGTGTGAGGTTATGCACTTTGGCAGAAAAAAATCAAAGAGCAAGTTATTATCTAAATGGAGCGAAACTGAAAAGTGCTACAGTACAAAGGGATCTGGGGGTCCTGGTGCATGAAACACAAAAAGTTAGTATGCAGGTGCAGCAGGTGATCAGGAAGGCCAATGTAACCTTGGTTTTTATTGCAAAGGGGATGGAGTATAAAAACAGGGACTACTTGCTTCAGTTATACAGGGTACTGGTGAGGCCACACCTGGAATACTGCGTGCAGTTATGGTTTCCATATTTAAGAAAAGATATACTTGCTCTCGAGGCAGTTCAGAGAAGGCTCACTCGGTTGATTCCGGAGCTGAGGGGGTTGACTTATGAGGAAAGGTTGAGTAGGTTGGGCCTCTACTCATTGGAATTCAGAAGAATGAGAGGCGATCTTATCGAAACATATAAGATTGTGAGGGGGCTTGATCGGGTGGATGCGGTGAGGATGTTTCCACTGATGGGTGAGACTAGAACTAGGGGGCATAATCTTAGAATAAGGGGCTGCCCTTTCAAAACTGAGATGAGGAGAAACTTCTTCACTCAGAGGGTAGTAAATCTATGGAATTTGCTATCTCAGAGAGCTGTGGAAGCTGCGACATTAAATAAATTGAAAACGGAGATAAACAGTTTCCTAGCTGATAAGGGAATTAAGGGTTACGGTGAGCGGGCAAGGAAGTGGACGTGAGTCTAGGTTCGGATCAGCCATGATCCTATTGAATGGCGGAGCAGGCCAGAGGGGCCATATGGCCTACTCCTGCTCCTACTTCTTATGTTCTTATGTTCTAACATGGGAGCCACACAGGAATGTCTGGTTGTCAGCAATTTAGTAGGAATAGGGTCGAGAGAGCAGGAGTGAGGTCTCATTGACAAGATGAGCTTTGAAAGGGCAAGAGGAGAGACAGGAGAGAAATTAGAGAATATGCAAATTTAGGGTTAGGGCAGGGGGAAAACGGAGAGGAAGTAAGGTCCGGTGGGCTAGGGGGAGGGAGAGAATTGAAAGCAGAAGCAATTGAATGGATGATATCGATCTTTTTAACAAAGAGGTCCACGAGCCCCTCACATTTATTGTTGGAGGTGAGGGAGGAGAAGGGAGGGGAGAGTGGTTTGAGAAGACGGTTAGTGGTGGAGAAGAGAAACTTGGTGTTATCTTTGCCATCCTGGATGATCTTAGAATAGTAGGTGGTTTTAGTAATGGAGAGCAGGACCCGGTAGTGCTTTATATGATCTAGCCAAATCTGGTAATGAATGATTAGGCCAGTTGTCCGCCAAAGGTGTTCAAGTCTGCGTCCCTTGGACTTAAGGGAGTGGAGGTGAGGGGTATAATAGAAGGAATGACTAGGGTGAGAGTGGTAATGATTTTAGTGGGTACAAGGGCATCAAAGGTGGTGGTGAGGGTGTGATTTAGTCTTGTATAGTATAAAATAGATTCATAGCAAAATACAGCATAGAAGGAAGCCATTTGGCCCATCGTGCCTGTGCCAGCTCTTTGAAAGAGCTACCCAATTAGACCCACTTGCCTGATCTTTCCTCATAGCCCTATAAATTTATAGAAATACTGCAGAAACTAGGCTCTAGTAATCATGATGTCATTAGAACTAAAATGCACAGGAGCATATGAAAGAAAGCCGGGGCAAAAATATATACCTCAAAAGAGCAGATTTTGAGGGAATGCAAACATGAGTTAATAACTTTATTTGGAATATGCTGATGACTAGGATATATGCATTCGATATTTAGAAGTACTTAAGGAAATGTTGGTAAAGACTACAATCCTATGTTTATCCCAAACAAATCAAAATTTAAAATATACAGAGTAATATTAGGGGTTGGTGGCAGCATTCGGGGGTTGGTGGGTGGGGGGAGTCGAAGTCATAATGACGATGGTGATGGCAATGGCGATGAGGAAGCTGTGGCCTGCTACGCTCAGCTCCACATTCACTTAAGTGTATTGTAAACACTTACCTTTTGGTTGTGGCCTGCAGTAGTTCCTTTATGGATCATATCTATTAGGCCGCATGTAGACTTGCTGCATTCAGGAAAACTAATATTGCAAAGGGGGCTTCAATCCAGTGTTACGCTCATTATTTGAATATGGCATACAGAAAGAGCACGCTCCTTATGAGCTGGAGCTGCGCCACCCACCATATTTGAATATGCAAAGGACCTACCACCTATTTCAGATGTTGGGTTGTCTGCAATTTAGTAGGAATAGGGTCCAGAGAGCAAAAATTTGCATATTTCTCTAATTTCTCTCCTGTCTCCCCTCTTGCCCTTTCAAAGCTCATCTTGTCAATGAGACTGACCTCCTGCTCTCTTGACCCTATTCCTACTAAATTGCTGACAACCCAACATCTGAAACAAAATTAAAAATTCCCACTGATGGTTACTGGGAACAAACAATACCACAGTGGTTCAAGAAAACTCACCACCACCTTCTGAGGGAGGGTGAAAGCTGGCATCAGTTAAAACGACCATGCAGCTGTTGGATTATTGTAAAAAATAATTCATTGATGTCCTTTAGGGAAAGAAGTCGGTCAGACTGGCCTGTATGTAATTCCAGTCCCACACCAACATGGGTGGCTTTTTACTGTCCTCTGAATTGGTCTAGCAAACCACTCAGTTATATTAAACTTCCATAAAGAATACCACAGTGGTTCAAGAAAACTCACCACCACCTTCTGAGGGAGGGTAAGGATGGGCAACAAATACTGGTCTTGCCTGCTACACCACATCCTGAGATCAATTATAAAAATTTAATCATGGGGCGGGGAGCATCGCAGCCTTGTCCGATCCTGGGCTGCGATTTTGCCGGCGCTCAGCGGGCGGGACTGGGGCGGGTCGGCCGGGAAATTGACAAAGATTGACAGCGGGTCGGGAACCTGCTGTCAACTCACACGAACTCCACTTTCCCAATGTCAGGTCTACCTGTGTTGAGCAAACCCGACCGGCAGCGGCGGGGTGGCCGTTGAGCCAATTATTGGCTTGTTAGAAGCCCTTAACAGTGATATTGTACTCACCTTTTAACTTTATCAGGTCGCCCATGGGTTTCACACTGCTCCTGGACCCCGTCTGTTCATCTGAGGCGGAGGTTGAGTGGCCATTGAAACAGATGATTGCTGATAGCGTTAAAACTTGTATAAATCCTCACAATTTACACCTACACACTTTCCAAACCCAGAGACTCTTTGGTTTCTCCCCTTGGAAGACAGATTGTGCTGCATGTTTTTGTAGAAAACTCTCCATTGTAAACCTTTCTCTTACTATGGTTCGGACTTTGAGAATTAGGAATAAACGTAACAATGACAGACAAGTATGTGATCAATAAAGTTGGTCTTTATTCGCACTATAGTTCAAAATTCAAGTGTACAATCGCAATCAATATGCGCCCAATTTAACTGTACATAAAAGTACTTCCCAGCAATTTACACGTTACCTTTGGGGGATTTATATTCCAAGTCAACTGTACATGAAAGTACCCCTTTTAACAATATCTAGGGCTAGATTTTCAGTTGCTTGCGCCAGCAGTTAGCGCCTTAAGAGAAGTGATTTCCGGGCGCTATGCGTGTAGCGCCCGGGCGCAGCGCAGTTTGCGCCTCGCCCCATATTAAGTTGGCCGTTAGCGCCGGCGCAAAGTTTAGCGCCCGCCCGGATGCGCGCGCAGAAAATGACGTCACATCCTCGTGCAACGCCCTTTGGCCGCTCCGATTCCAAACTTCAGTCGGACCGCCCCATTGTGCGGCTGGCGGCCGGAGCATTTGATAAAAGGAACGCAACACAACCAGCGCGGGCCCCGGGGGGCGCAAATTAAAGGGGACGTGCCCTCCAGTATAAAGGCCAGCCATTTTTCAGCAAACACTCTAGTGCAACGCATTTCTGGACACACAACAAGGAGGATAGCTAACTGGTTTCAAGCAGCAACAGCTCAGGTATTTTTGGACTCAGGCCAGAGCGCTGCAAGTGGCCTTTTGGAAATTTGAGTGTTTGCCAGGATTTGATGGGGGTTGCATGGGGTGCCAACGCGCAGCTGCAGCGCCATGTCCGTAGGGCTCACAGACGCATTGTGAGAGGGGCAGCCCTGGCTAGAGGCAGAGGGGGCTACAGGCGTCGGCCACGTAGGCCTTACCCAGTCAGGCTATACCGCCAGCAGCGCTCCTACCTAAACATGAGTGCCGCGCGATGTGTTAGAAGGCTCCGATTCCGAAAGGAGGTGATTGCAGAGATCTGCCACCTGCTTCGCAGAGATCTGCAGCCAAAGCTCAGGTGCAGGACGTCTCTGTCGGTGGAAGTGAAGGTGACGGTGGCATTGAACTTCTATGCCACCGGCTCCTTCCAATCCGCTGCTGGGGACATAGCAAACATCTCCCAGTACGGCGCGCATCACTGCATCCGCCAGGTGACCGAAGCACTGTTCAGAAGGAGAAGCCAATTCATCTCCTTCCCCATGGCCCTGGAGAGCCAGCATCAGCGCGCATTGGGATTTGCCAGACTCGGGGACTTCCCCTTGGTGCAGGGCGCCATTGACTGTACGCATGTGGCTTTGCGGGCCCCTCTGGAGCATGGCGAGCAGTATTGCAACAGGAAGGGCTACCATTCTCTGAATGTGCAGCTGGTGTGTGACCACAAGCAGCGCATCATGGCTGTCAATGCCAGCTTCCCAGGCAGCAGCCACGATGCCTTTATCCTGCGGCAGAGTACTGTGCATGACATGTTCGAGGCACAGCCTCCCCCAAGAGGATGGCTACTCGGGGACAAAGGCTATCCTTTGTGTACCTGGCTCATGACCCCGCTCCGCGCGCCCAGGACCGCTGCTGAAGAGGCCTACAACGAGAGCCATCAAACCACCCGCAACATCATCGAGCAATCTATTGGGGTCCTCAAGCAGCTGTTCCGCTGCCTTGATCGCTCCGGAGGAGCTCTCCAGTATTCGCCGGACCGGGTCTCCCAATTTGTGGTGGTTTGCTGCATGCTACACAACCTGGCTATCGCAGGACTCAGGCACTGCCACCTGACGTTGGACCAGCACCTCAGGAGGAGGAGCAGGAGGAGCATGAGGAGGAGGAGGAGGAGCAGGAATACGTTCCCAGGAGGGAGCGACCAGGGCCAAGGGCCGCGCGACGCCACCTTATTACACGGTACTTCTAAGCCCCCTGTCAGGGAATGCCTTGGGGCCATGAGGGAAGATGAATGCAGCCGCTCCGCAAGCCCTCAGCCGGCGAAGCCAACAAACACTAAGAAGAACAACCATGGAGACTGCATGAATAAAGATAAATTTTTATTACACAAAAATGAAAACCCCTTCCCACATGAATCCCCAAAAACAATCAACGGGCCCAACAAAAAGCCCAACAAACGACTCACTCCCACAAACTGGGGAGGAGTCACTCCACATTTGTACAACCCGGGCCTCAACCTCGGCCTAACGCAAAAAAAAAGCCCACGAACCAAACAACCATGGGCAAAAGAAAGATGGCCACCGCCATATAAAACAAAAGCTGGCCACACCCTCTACTGAGTGGCCCGAGAGGGCGAGACCTTGCCCAGCCTTTTGCCTCCCCTGCCCGGCCTGCTGCTCCTTCGCAAGCTCTGCCCAGTGGCTGCTGCGAGGCTGGGGGAAGGCGCCTGAGGCTCAGATGTCCTTCCGCCAGATGCCGCTGGGGGGCGTCCTACACGGCCTTTGGGCCTCAAGGGGCCGTCTGCTGAGTGGCGCACCTGAGCCTGGCCAACATCAGCTCCAGCCGCTTGCCCTTGACGCCCCAGTGGTGGAATGGCGGTGACGGATGGCGCAATGTGGGCCAGCTGGCGTCTGGGATGGGCTGGCTGGTGCTGTGGCGCGCTGGCACTCGGCCGGGCCCGCACTGCAGGATCCGTAACAATCAGCCGAGGGGCGGCTCGCTGGGATGCTCCAGCGCGGCGGCTGCCCTGGCGATGCCTGCCTGAGAGAGCGCGTGTGGCAGCATTGAGTGCCCCTGTTGTCCTGGTGTGCGCCCGCATCACACCCGCCAGGGTCTTGACGGCATCAGTCAGCATGCGGCCACTCGCGGCAGTTGCTGCCCCGAACTCGCGCACACTGGTCGCCAGCGACTCGATGGCCTCAGGCATGCGCCCCACCACGCTCATGAGCTCCGTGTGGCGCCGGTCCGAATCCTCGGCCATCTTATCCAGCTTCCGCACCTCCTCCGAGGTGAAGGTGTCCGGACTGGAGTCGCGACTCTCCCGCTGGGGAGGAGGGGGCCGAACTAGGGGAACCTTGCCACGTTGGTGGCGGCGAGTGTGCCGATCAGCAGCACTCCCCTCTGATCCTTCCCCCCTTTGGGGGGAAGGCCGCGGGCCACGCGCACGGCTCCTGGGTGGCTGGACGCCACTGGTCCCAGAAGCTGCATTCCCCTGCGACAGTTCCTCCAGGCACTCGTCCAGTGAGGACGTGTCAAGCCTTTCGTCCTCTCCGGCGGGACCTGAGTGTTCCCCCGATGGTCCGGCTTGCTCCTCCTCCTCCTCCTCTTCCTGCTCGGAGGGGCTGTCACTGGCAGCTTCAGGGTCCTGGTCGTCACCAGCTGAAAGCAGGAATGCACAAGAGTAGCTTCAGAGTGAGGAGACGGCGTCAGCGAGGGAGTTAGGACTGGTGGCATTCAGCGCATTGGTGACACAGTGGCAAAGGAGGTAGCTCGGATGCGCAAGTGCGATGCGAGAGGGCCAAAAGGCGAGGTCCTTACCATTGCCGGGCAGTGGAGTGTCGGCTACTCCGCACGCTGTGCGCACGATCAGACGGGCTCCCATGAGCACACACATGCGCTCCTCCAGCCGAGTGAGCTTCTGCAGCTTTGCGCGGCCTCCCCTGGCCCTGGCACGGGCCTGGCGATTATACGCAACTTTAGCCTGCAAGAGAAAGGACGGGCTGTAAGTGCGCAGTGTAGCCCTGATGTAGTGTGCACTGCCTCCCATGGTGGAATAGCTTGGCCAGAGTGTAGCCCTGATGTCGTGTGCACTGCCTCCCATGGTGGAATAGCTTGGCCGGAGTGTAGCCCTGATGTCGTGTGCACTGCCTCCCATGGTGGAATAGCTGGGCCAGAGTGTAGAGTGCAGAATGGCCAATTGATGCTCATGACTGTCCCAATGCTGCTGGCTGAGGGCTGGCCATTAGGACTTTCAGCTCCCTTTGCCCATCATGTCAGGTGTACATGCAAGAATGAGGAGGAGACTGGAAAGGGTACTCACCCTGACAATCCTGGTCAGGTCATTGTATTTTTTACGACATTGTTTGTGGGTCCTGGGGGCATCGCCGGTGAACGTCACCCTCTGGGCGATCTGCTTCCAGGCTCTGGTGTAGTCGTGGTGGTTCGGATTCCTCCCACTCTCTGGGAACAAGATCCTGCGCCTCTGCTCCAGAGCTGTGACCAGTACGTCCAGATCACCCTCTGAGAAGCACAGGGCATGCTCACGGGCCTTCTCTGGCGTTGCCATGACTCCCTGGGGCTGAGCAGCAGTGTTGAGGCCTCTTTGCAAGGCTGCAGTGTGCAGGGCGTGGCAGCAGACCAATTCATCCCTTCCCCCTTTAAGAGCTGGTCGGCGCCACGGGGTCTGCTGTCAGTCAAAAAATGACCGCACCCGCGCTGCGCCCCGCCTGGGCGCTATCCCTCTGGACCGCCGGCTTAGCGCCTAAAGATAGTAGTGGAACGCCTCTTTTAGTGCTCCAACAACCTCTTAGGGCGAAGCCACTGAATTTCCGGCAACGGGGCGCTACTTTGGGGTGGGCGCTAACTTCGGGCGGGCGCTAAGGTTAGTGCCCCAAAACTGGCTATACTGAAATTCTAGGCCCTAAGCTCTACATCTGACTTTCATACATACTCCTTTATCTCTGGGTGATTGGTCCAGGGAGAGTTATAAGTCGAAACATAGACTGGCCAGCTTTTTCTGTCTTCTTTGTCCCTTCTGTGTTCTGAATTTCCCGCCCCTGAGTTAATTCTGTTATGGGGCCATTCTGCCGGCCCCACTCGTATAACACTGTCTGCATCCCTCTGATAGGTCAGTTTCACTCCAAACCTTCCCTGATTGGAGTTCCTTCCGCATGACACGTTCATGTTCCTGTGAGGTGTGTGGAGGCAGGACTTCCTTATCAGTCATGTTCCTCCTTCCTGTCCATGTGGCCTTTCAAACAAAGGACCATACTGACCACCAGGCAATGGACCCCCTGCTGACTTCTGTAATGTATATACCTTTAAGGGGGGAACTACTTTTTACAGCTCATGTATACTGTAGTACTAGCAGTGACCACACCTGTATATAGCACTGAGTAGTAATCTGTACAGTCAGTTCCACTGTGAGCCACGTTGAGTAAACACCTGTTGTACCGTTTCTCCTGCAGTCTATGTCTTATTATACCCGGACAAAACATTGGCGATGAGGCAAGTTTGAACCTACCTGCAACTCTGCATCACCTCCCGGGGATTCGTTCCTGGAGATCAGTGGATTGGAGGTCAAGGCCAGAAACTCGGGCATCGACCATGGGCAACCACCCAGTCATCCAGCAGAGACTCGAGAATTGCGGGGGAGGCTGTCGAGAGCCAGGCTTGGCTTTCCAGTCGAGGTGGTCCAACGAAACGGGCTGGCAACAGGTAGTGCACAGACCCTTCCCGGACAGCGGTGGGCTAGAGCCCGACCGAGCGGCACAGCAAAGGGCCGAGCAGCATCGACGGGGCGAGAGAGAGAGAGGGCAGAGTGCACAGGGCACAGCCGGTGCTCAGGGGCCGAGCAGCATCGAAGAGAGGGAGAGAGAGACGCGCAGAAACCTGCAAGGTGCCGCCATTGCCACGAGGACCGCCGAGAGCGGCTTTGGCAGCAGCGCAGGAGAAGCGTGCAAAACCTACAGGGCGCCACCATTGCCACGAGAACCATCGGGAGCGGCGTTTGCAGCAGCGGGGGAGGAAGGAAAGCGCGGGAGACGCCATTTTAAGCCATTGGGAGACGCCATTTTAAACCACACCCAAAATGCCGAAGAGTGGCAGCATCACCGCATTTGATAATGAAGTCGAAGATTGGACTACATATGTCGAGCGAATAGAGGTGTACTGCAAGGCAAATGAAGTGTCAGATGACAAGAAAGCGTCGGTATTGTTAAATTTAATGGGTGCAAAGACGTATGGTTTATTACGAAATTTAGTAACCGCAACGAAGCCAATGGAAAAGAGTTTTGAAGAAATAGTAATGATACTACAGGGACATTTAAACCCCACACCGCTGCTGATAGCAGAAAGATTCCAGTTTCACAAACGGAACCAGCATAAGGATGAAAGCAATGCTGATTATTTAACACAACTGTGCAAACTATCGCAACACTGCCAGTTTGGAGCGGGACTGGCAGATACCTTAAGGGACAAGTTTGTGTGTGGGCTTCAAAGTGAAGGAACCCAGAAATGGCTTTTATCTGAAAAGGACCTTACGCTGGACAAGGCTTTCAGCATTGTGGTATCATATGAAGCAGCAGCACGGGGCACTGCAGAGATACAACAGAGACTGCAAGAATATGGCACAAAGGAAATGTCATATGGGACAGAGAAGTGCTATCACTGCTGCAGAACAACACACGACCAGAATGATTGCTGGTTCAAAGACAAAGTGTGCAGACAAGTAGGACACATAGCACGAGTCTGCAGGTCGGGAAAGAAAACCAGCAATAAGAAACCTACCAAAGGAAAGTACAAGAAGGTACATAAGATGACGGAGAATAGTTCAGACGAACAAAAGAGTGATAACGACTCTGAAAGCAGGGAACTGAGTTGTCTGAAACTACATAATGTGATCACAATGGAGGATCACCGAACCATTTGGGTCACTCTCAAGATAGCAGGAGTCCAGGTAAAGATGGAATTGGACACAGGATCAGCCCTAACAGTCATAAACCGACGGGACTACGAGTGGCTATTCTCACACATACACTTGAGAGACACAAAAATTATTTTGAAGACGTACATGGGGCAAAAAGTTTACCCCAAAGGAAAAATAAGGGTGACCATTATATGTAACAGTAAAGAAACACCAAAACTAGACCTGAACGTATTGCAAGATGGAGGACCACCATTACTGGGACATGAATGGATCCGGAAAATACAACTGGATTGGCATTCCATACAGGCACTGACTGTGGCTGACAAAAAGGATGACGACGTCACACCTGGGCAACTGTCAAAGATCCTAGCACGGGCAACCACCCAGTCATCCAGTGGAGATTTGAGCATCACAGGGGAGGCTGTCAAGAGCCAGGCTTGGCTTTCCAGTCATGGTGATCCAGCGAAACAGGCTGGCAACAGGTACTGCACAGACCCTTCCCGGACAGTGGCGGGCTAGAGCCCGATCGAGCGGCACAGAAAAAGGCCGAGCAGCGTCGATGGGGGAGAGAGAGAGGGCAGAGCGCACAGGGCGCAGCCAGTGTTCAGGACCGAGCGGCGTCAATGGGGGAGAGAGACGAGAGAGAGCAGAGCGCAGCCGGTGTTCAAGGGCTGAGCAGCATCAATGGGGGAGAGAGGCACGCAGGAAAACACGAGGCGCTGCCATTGCCATGAGGACCGCAGAGAGCGGCATTGGCAGCAGCGCAGGAGCAGCGCGCGAAACCCACAGGGCGTCGCCATTTGCCACGAGGACCGCCGAGAGTGGCGTTGGCAGCAGCATGGGAGACGCCATTTTAAGCCACAGCGGGGAAGAAAGGAAAGCGCGGGAGATGCCATTTTAAGCCAGTCTAACCACACCCAAAAATGCCGAAGAGTGGCAGTATCACAGCATTCGACAATGAAGTCAAAGTTTGGACGACATATGTCGAACGCATAGAAGTATACTGCAAGGCGAATGAAGTGCCAGATGACAAGAAAGCGCTAGTATTGTTGAATTCAATGGGTGCAAAAATGTATGGCTTACAACGAAACCTAGTAACCCCAGAGAAGCCAGTAGAAAAGGATTTTGAAAACATAGTGTCAGTCCTACAGGACCACTTAAACCCCACACCGCTGCTGATAGCAGAAAGATTTAAGTTTCACAAAAGGAACCAGCATGAAGATGAAAGTAATGCTGAGTATTTAATGGAACTGCGCAAGCTATTGAAACACTGCCAGTTTGGAACGGGACTAGCAGATACTTTAAGGGACAAGTTTGTGTGTGGGCTTCAAAGTGAAGGAACCCAGAAACGGCTTCTATCAGAAAAGGATCTTACGCTGGACAAGGCTTTCAGCATTGCAGTAACACACGAAGCAGCAGCACGGGGCGCTGCAGAGATACAACGGAGACTGCAAGAATATGGCACAAATGAAATGTCATATGGAACAGTGAAGTGCTATCGCTGCGGCAGAACAACACATGACCATAATGTTTGCTGGTTCAAGGACAAAGTGCGCAGACAGTGTGGAAAAGTAGGACACATAGCAAGAGTCTGCAGGTCAGGAAAGAAAACCAGCAGCAAGAAATCTCCACAGGAGAAGTACAAGAAGGTACATAAGGTGACGGAGAGTAGTTCAGACGAACAGAAGAGTGATACAGACTCCGGAAGCAAGGAGCTGGGTTGTCTGAAACTACATAATTTGATCAAAACGGAGGATCCCAAACTATCTGGGTCACGCTCAAGATAGCAGGAGTCCAAGTGAAAATGGAATTGGACACAGGATCAGCACTAACAGTCATAAACCGAAGGGACTGCAAGTGGCTATTCTCACATATACCCTTGAGAAATACAAAGATTGCCTTGAAGACGTACACGGGGCAAAAAGTCTACCCCAAAGGAAAAATAAGGGTGAACGTTATATATAACGGCAAGGAAACACCAAAAATGGACCTATATATATTGCCAGATGGAGGACCACCACTACAAGGACGTGAATGGATCCAGAAGATACAGCTAGATTGGCATTCCATACAAGCACTGACTGTAGATGCCAAAAAGGATGACGACGTCACACCTGGACGATTGTCAAAAATGCTAACTGATGCACAAGAAGTGTTCCAGCAGGGACTCGGAACACTAAAAGGCATGACAGCGATGATTAAAATTGAAGAAAATGCAAGTCCAAAATTTTTTAAGGCCAGGCTGGTATCTTATGCGATCCGTCCAGCCGTCGAAGCAGAGCTGGAGAGTTTGGAACGTTCAGGTGTACTGTCCAAAGTAGACTGGAGCGAGTGGGCTACACCCATCATCCCTGTGATGAAAAAGTCGTTGAGCAGCACGCCTGAGGAACCAAGGAAGGTTCGCATCTGTGGGGACTTTAAGGTAACAGTAAACCCGGTCCTTCACACCGTACAATATCCACCTCCGCGGATTGAAGTTATTTTCACCTTGCTATCTGGAGGGAAATGCTTCACTAAGATTGATCTGGCCCAGGCGTATCTGCAACTGGAGGTCGAAAAAGCATCAAAAAAATACCTCACAATCAACACCCATAAAGGTCTCTACCAATACAACCGGCTGGTATTCAGGGTAGCATCAGCTCCGGCTATTTGGCAGAGGGCAATGGAAGAAATCCTGCAAGGGATCCCAGGGACCCAGTGTTATTTGGATGACATCCTGGTCACGGGCAAAAATGACAGTGATCACCTTGCCAACCTGGAGCAGGTGCTCACTAGATTGCAGGAATATGGGCTCCGAGCTAACCGCCCCAAATGCGAGTTTTTTAGAAAACAGATCTCGTATTGTGGCCACGTTATCGACAAAGAGGGGTTACATAAGTCCCCAGAGAAGATTGAGGCAGTAGTCAAGGCTCCAGCCCCGGAAAATGTGTCACAACTGAGGTCGTTCCTCGGGCTGGTAAACTGCTACCATAAGTCCTTTAAATTTGTCTACAATACTACACCCACTGAACACCCTACTGCAAACTGGGGTGCCATGGAAGTGGAGTGACGAATGTAGGAGAGCTTTCCAGAAGAACAAAACACTAATCACATCGAAAGAGGTATTGGCCCATTACAACCCAGCATTACCAATTCGGTTATCATGTGATGCATCACCCGACGGCATTGGAGTGGTGCTGTCGCACAAATTCTCGGACGGCTCAGAGAGGCCAATAGACTTTGCATCACGATCACTAACCTCAGCCGAGCGTAACTGTGCCCAGATTGACAGGGAGGCCCTCAGCCTAGTGTGGGGAGTGAAAAAGTTCAATCGCTATCTGCACGGGCAGAAATTCACCTTGCTGACTGATCACCAGCCTCTTGTCTCCATTTTTAATCCGAAGAAGGGCGTTTCAGTGATGACTGCGCAACGACTACAAAGATGGTCACTTTTTCTAGGGGCGCACCACTATGAGATTGAATATAAGGCACGAAACAGCATGGAAATGCTGATGGGCAATCACGCCTGCCACTGCCTACTGCAGAGGAAGCACCTGCAGTGGATCCTGTCGAAATATTCCATTCGACTATAGTTGAATACCTACCGGTAACTAACGCTTGTATCGAAAAGGAAACCCGAAATGACCCGACACTGTCTCGGGTATATGATTTGACGGTGAAGGGATGGCCAGCACATGGCGACTCACTGTTGCCAGCATTCTCGACAAGCAGAGAACAGCTGTCAGTGTGCCGGGGGACCTTGATGTGTGGATCCCGAGTGGTAATTCCACCCAAGTTAAGGGATAGAGTGCTCAATGAGCTTCATGAGGGTCATTTGGGAGGGGTAAAAATGAAAAGCCTAGCCAGGGCTTATGTGTGGTGGCCGGGAATCGATAAACAAATCGAGGACCTCACCAAGAGCTGCTCAGGATGCCAGAAAGTCCAAAATGCACCACCACAGGCCCCTCTACACCCATGGGAGTGGCCCTCATCTCCATGTCAACGGGTGCATATTGATTTACTGGTCCATTCATGGACTCAATGTTTTTAATAGCCGTGGATGCGCAATCGAAATGGCCTGAGGTCATCAAAATGTCCTCCACCACCACGGAGAAAACTATTGCAGTCCTACGGACCATTTTTGCCAGGAATGGCTTGCCAGAACAGATTTGCTCCGACAACGGACCACAGTTTGTGTCCAAAGATTTCCGGAGGTTCTTGAAAAAGAATGGGGTAAGGCATTACACATCCGCCCCGTATCATCCAGCCACAAATGGATTGGCTGAGAGATTTGTACAAGCCTTTAAGAAGGCAATAAAGGCTATGTACAATGACAACATTCCACTGCAGCACAAGGTGGACAATTTCCTGTTCGCCTACCGGAATGCGACACATGCAGTCACCAACCAGGCCCCAGCCATGATGTTCTTTAACCGAAGGTTAAGATCTCGCCTGGATTTGATCAGACCAAATGTACGAAGAGATGTTGAGAGTAAGTAATTCCAGCACATCTATGAGAAGCCAACAAAGAGCTTCAATGTAGGGCAACCAGTCTTGGCCCGCGACTACCAAACAGAAAAATGGCAACCAGGAACGATATGCACATGGCAGGGCCCACTAATGTACACAGTGGACGTTGGGGAGAGCATCGTGAGACGCCATGCTGACCAGATCCTAGAGTCACAGGAACAAATCAACACCATGCCTCGCCCATACGTACCTGGTGATGAACCCGACGTACAGGTCGCATCTACCCCAGAAACAGTAGCATCGGAAGCTGATGAACCAACCAACGACAGGGGGCCAGAATCACCTCCGCACCATGAGCAAGACACTCGGGAAAGGCGCTATCCAGAAAGGATCAGGAAGCCTCCCCAAAGACTGAATATATAAATAGATTATTTTCAGCTAATGTTGCATGTTAAAAGTGTTAATTGTAATTAGTTTAATATTTACTTGTTAAATGAGTGTTATGGTACTGTTAATCTAAAAGCGGAGGAATTGTAATGTATATACCTTTAAGGGGGGAACTACTTTTTACAGCTCATGTATACTGTAGTAACGGCAGTGACCACACCTGTATATAGCACTGAGTAGTAATCTGTACAGTCAGTTCCACTGTGAGCCACTTTGAGTAAACACCTGTTGTACTGTTTCTCCTGCAGTCTATGTCTTATTATACCCAGACACAACAACTTCCACCATTTTGAATCTGTCTGTAATCATTTCACAATTCATTCTGAACTTCGATGTTCACAGGGTAGCAATGGTTTTATTACAAATTTAGAATCTCACACCAGCCAGGCTCATCTCATTGGAACAACCTTTCTCACCTTTGACAGAGTGCTTCTGTCATCTCACCTTCAACTGGTATCTACTCCATCAGGATGGGAACCATATACACTCTGTCACATGGTCCTCAGAATCTGACCATGATGAACACCAACACCAGCATCACCAGGTAAACCAGCAGCACCAAGAACAACACCAACCTTCTATGCAATCGCCTGATGCTGCACAGGGCAGCGGGCATCAGCACCCGACCACATTGCTGCCCGGGACGCCAGGGATGGCTTCACCATGGCCACATTTACTACACTTGATGCTGCATACCCTTGCTGTCACATGAAGTGCCAGGCTGGCACCACCCCACACCAACACAATAAAGCATCCCTACAATGCCCAAGCCATTCCTTTCACACTCAACAGCATTGCGGGGGGCACCCTTATGTCTCACCATTCACTGCAACTCACTAAACCACTTCCAAAGGTGCCCACAAATTTGTTCAAGGCAAAGTGTTGAAAATAAAGATTTCAATGTTTGACAGCACATTAACAGAAACTTTACATCAACCTTGGCGAAAACACCCAAGTGCCTACCCTTGTTTGTTGTTAGTTAGTATGATTAAACTAGGATGAGGGTGAGTGTGAGGGGTGGTTAGTGAGCTAGGGAAGTGATGATGTAGATAGAGAGAGACGGATGGGTGGAGGTGCAAGGTAAGTTGGTGTGAGTAAGGATGCACAGGAGTAGGGTAGGGCAGGCAGAGTGATGGGGATGTGATGAGTGGCACAGCAGGATGAGATTGAGTGTGGCTTTGCAGTAGCATTTTGTGATCTACTGAGATCATTGAAAGGTTTGCGCCACTGCAGCCTCGTCCTCCTGACAACATCCCTGCTTGTGCCCTCCTGTGACAATGTGCAGCCAGGCTGTGTTGGTGTCCTGGGGAGGTCTTTTCCGCCTATCGGAAGGGAAGAGTACCTCCCTGCGTGCTGTGACTCCCTCCATAAGCACATGGAGGGAGTCATGGGAGAACCCAGGTGCAGCCGTGCACCTTTGTGCAGTGCTTGTCAGTGTTTGCAGCACCTCAGTGCTGCAGAACACTAACAGCACAACCATCAAAATTAATTTGGGCATGGCCCCTTTAAGGAAACCAGCTGATGATGCGTCATGAAATGATGCCATCAGACCCGCTTCCTTTTAATTGGCTGGGAACCTCGCTGGGCTGGTTTAACAAGCCCAATCAAGGGAAAGTCATGTGGGATGCCTGGATAAAGCCAGCGGCGGGGCTGGGACCCGCCACCGACTTTGCCTGCCGAGGTAGGCAAAGTCGGGGCCCTCGTCTCATCTGTCCACACATGTGCAATTTCCAGCAGTCATCACTGAACAGTGATCCAGGAGCAGGAAGCTCTATCTCAGGTATATTGAGGTCAACTGTAGTAGGTCATCCCTCTCGTCTGTATTAATAATGTATTAGTACCTTCAGTGTCTTCTCAGTTAAAGAAAATGGTTGTTGCAATGAAAGGAAAATTACTTGGATTTTGCTGAAGAAAACAGGCTTTAAACATGTTTTAAAGTAGCAAAGAAAGACTTGCATTTATTAAAATAGATGGATTATGTTAGAGCAGACAGAAAATACCATAAAAAAATTAGATGTTAGAAAGAGAGAGAATGGGGAAAAGGATGCTGGGTTGATCAGAAGCAATGTTTACATTTTGTATTTGAAATTGTGCTTCTTATTGCAATTAACAGGTATTATAGGGGAAAAAAGCAAATCCTTTAGCTTTATTATTGTAATTTCCATGCCCCTGTGCGTGAGGTGAAAATGTAAAATACTGGCCAGCCCACAAAACTATCACTCTGGATTTGCCATCTTATAAGGGTTAATAGAGTTTGTTAGGTGGCTCATTTTAGGCTAATAGACTTTATTAGTTGGGTTACCTTGCAAGAGCTTTTTCAGATTGAGGGTGACAGTGGCATATAGGAGCCAAAATGTTGATTAGAGGATTAGAGTCCGGCCTCAATTTAGCAAATCAACTTGAAAGCGAGATCAAGGTCTCAGCATGTTGACAATCGTGGGATATACCCATGCCCTTTTGTATCCTTTTCCTGCAAGGTACATGCATCTTAACCACCAATATAAAAAACAATTTATTTAAAGTCAGAAAGACAAATTTTGGCTGAGTTTCTTTCTTTTCTCCCCACTGAATGAGTAGCTCTATAATTGTGTGTGTGTGTAACCATGAAATGTACACAAACAATGACATATTTTGTTAATTCAATTCTGGTGAAGAACATTTTCTCACTAGTTTCAGCTCCTCAATTGCCATTTTTATTTTGGGATTCATAACATCCCCAGTACCTGAGCATTACTCAACACATCCCACGCTAAATTTGCAGTCTAGTAGATAGCAGGATCGCTGCATTGACAAACCGCAGGTACATGGCATTATTAACATGTTCCTGGATCAAGAAGACACAAAGCCAGTCAGGAATAAATGACATGGTGAAAATAACACAGACGGAGACCACAATCTCGACAACTATTATAGTAAAAGAGAAACATTTAAATAAATTGAATGTTGTCTTGTATAGGTACAATAAACACAGCGGCAATTTCAACAAGATTAACAATTCACAAATGCATTTTTATCTTAGAATCGAACTTTGTGCTTTTATAAGAAATATTATATTTAAACTAATAAAATATGGGCCAGAGACTTTTCTGACAATAACAAATATTTCTCCATAAATTTTCAGTGAAAATATCGTCATTTTTAATCCTCTTGTGTATCTCATCGAGCCATCGATAATTGGCACATGTAAGATCAGCACAAAAACTGATCCAAATAAAACCACCCATAAAATTATTACATTTTATTAAAAGATATTCTGGGGTAAATTTAAGGCAGTAACCTAATTCCTGAGTTCAGAAGATAGTTATAAACTGCTTTAATTTTGCTATTGCAGTTTATGGCATCTAAAACTCTCAATTATATTATTACCTTATGTTCACTCCCAGATATCATTTATTCTCTATGTAGCTAAATAATTAAGTAACAAGCTAATGTCATTTCTTTATCAATGTCTTAATTCTGTCTGCAGATTTCATTAATGCCAAGTCATCATCTGGTTTACTTAAAAGCTTTATTGATTTAAAACAATCTTATGTGTTGGGCATATTTCAAATGCAGCTGGGTTTGATTTCCAAATACATGTTGAGTATTTTATTGATAAAGCTATTAGGTTAAATTATCTTGGTCACATGCGGTGCTTAGCATGCATTTTAGGTTGACACTATATTGAAGATATCAGGATCTGTGTAGAACGATGTACAATTGGCAGACCCGAGTTACACTGCTGCCTATAATCTCACTGCAGGTCACATGGAAGTCAACAATGACAGAGCTGTTTCTGTCGTAACAGCTGGCCAGATTTTCCTGTCAAAATAATGGTGAAGCTAATGGCGCTCGCCATTATTTATGTTCAATTGGTACAGCAGCTTCAAGTGAGGGGCAGATGCGCGGTTAAATGCAAAAATCTAAAAGTTGCAGTCCGAGTTACATCGTTCTGCCATTAGCTTCGAGAAAACAGCAACTTGCTGCCTGGCTCACCATTTAAAGTCATTGAGCAGTGAAGTTGCTGTATTTGTGTGGTAGATACAAACTCAACTCACCAGGTTAAGTCAAGTCATTTCAAGTCTAAGCACCTATTTAACAATATGATAAGTGTTAATTACTGCCAATCAAGCTCTCGGGCATTGAAAATTAACTATTGCAAGTGTGGCATTTCATTCCTTCATGTTTTAATTGTTCTTGGAGATTTTAAAAGTGTAAAGTATAAAATTTTAATTTATTTTTATTTTCCTTTCTTTCTTTTCTCTCTTAATCCAATCTTTCCTTCCCTCTCTTTCTGTACCTGATTTGACATTGAATTCACCCAATCTAATTTACACTTCCTTCTCAGTCCTTGCACTTTTTATGTCACAATCCTTCAGTCTGATTGGTTAAGGAGATACCCTGTTGCTTTTCCTGTTCACTCAGGTCCCAGATGCCCTGTTATCAGCTCACATTTTCAGCAACTTGCCACGCAAAAAATTAAAAAACCTAAACGTGCAAGGGCAAGTCTAGCTAACGGCAGACACCTTTAGATCTTCTGCTGCAGAAAAATTTGGCCTATTAATAAAAGGAAAATAGTACATTTTTTAAAGTTTCACTGCAAGGGCATATTTATAATGCGGCTTTGCAACAGGGTGCTGTTATATTGCAGCCAATGCGAAACCAAGGTAGTGCTACAGCAGCATGTCACATCTCTTGATCTGCTGCACTTGGGAGTCAGATCACAGACTTGACTCCCATGTTACATGACGTTTTTGTGTCGCTGTGCTTACAAAATTACTTTGCATCGACATGAAAGTAGTATATGCCAGCCTTACCTCCTTCAAGGGACATACAAGGATATTATAATCAATACAATTAGCAAAAAATCCTAAAAGACACTTTAACAATACAAGCCGATCAGACATATTACTGGCATGTTTTAATTGCAGTTAAGGGTCAAGATTATACAGAAGGACAGAGAAGTGAAACAGTGCTGACAAATTTTAGGCTCTAGATGGCAGTAAAGTATCAAATCTCTTGCTGCACAGCAGGTGTACACGATAATTATTTGTAATTTTGCATCTGCGCTCACAAGGACCTGGCAGTCAACTGCTCTTTTGTCAGATTCAAAGGATGATTGTAAGTAGTGATGCTGTAATCTCTCGGATCTTTGCCAGATGGTAAATTACCACAGAGAATTGTGATATTTCCAACATTAATGAACGGCACCATTGCATGCCATCCTGTGTTATAAAATCAAACCTAGAACAGAACAGGAAAAAACTCTCATTAAGCACTGTCACTTGGGATATTACAGGTATCAGTTAATGTGGAAAGTATATCACAACACTCTATTGCAGGGTTCTGCCTGAATAAAATATTCATTCCATTAGTAATAATGCATGTGAAAGTAAGCAGTATACTCTCCAAATTTTGCACGAATGTATCTAGATGAGCTAGAATTTTCACAAACATAAAACAATTTTCATTAAGGATACAGCTTTTTTTTTTAATTAACAATCCAAGCCTTAATGCAGATTGGTTATTGTTTGGATATAAGCATGTTCTTCATTCTAACCACTTTCTGTACAACCCATATTCCAAAGACGGAAAGAAACATAGAATAGAATCATAGGCCACGATTTTACGAACCTCGGCAGGTCCGTGGTAGGCGACGTCGGTGGCGGGTCCTGACCCCGCTGCTGTCTCCATCCTGGCCTCTGAAATGAATTTCCCGAGATTGGGCTTGTTAAGCCCGCCCAGCGTGTTTCCTGGCCAATTCGAGAAAGCGGGTCTGGTGATGTCATTTGATGACGCATCATCAGCCAGTTTCCTTAAAGGGGTCATGGCCAATTTTCTTTTGACATTTGTGCTGTCAGTATTCTACAGCATTCAGGTGCTGCAAACACTGACAAGCACTGCACAGAGGTGCAGGGCTGCACCCAGGTTCTCCCATGACCCCCTCCCTATGCTTATGGAGGGAGTCACAGCATACAGGGAGGTCCTCTTCCCTTTTCATGGGTGGAAGACACCTCCCCAGGAGATCAACACAGCCTGGTTGCATATTGCAGAGGAGGTCACAAGCAGGGATGTGGTCAAATAGACCAGGCTGCAGTGCCGCAAACATTTCAATGATCTCAGTAGATCACGAAACTTTACTAAAAAGCCACACTCAACTCATCACATTCCCATCATTCTGCCTTCCCTATCCTACACCTGAACATCCTTACTCACACCAGTTTACCGTGCACCTCCACCCATCTCTCTCTATTTACATTATCACATCCCAATTTCACTAGCTACCCCTCACACTCATCCTCATCCTGGTGCAATCATACCAACAAAAACACACAAGGGTAGGCACTTGGGTGTTTCCTGCAATGTTCATTCCAGGAGGCAGCCACACCCCTTACATTAAATACTTTAGAATTGATACGTGGTCAGGGACAGGAGGGTGTGACTGCGAGTGAGGCAGGTACGGGGATACAGGAGGTAGTATTGCAGGAGCCTCAGTCCCTGCACTTGTCCAATAGATTCGAGGTTCTTGAAACACTTGTGGACAAGTACAGGGACTGCGGGGAGGACGAGCAATGACCACAGCACCGTGGTACAGGAAGCCGTTCAAGTGGAGGATTAAAAAGGAATGTGGTTGTAGTAGGCGACAGTATATTTATTCACTGTTCTCTGCAGCCAGGAGTGTGAGTCCCGAAGGCTATGTTGCCTACCTGGTGCCAGGGTAAAGGACATCTCCTCCGGGCTGGAGAAGAACTTGGAGTGGGAGGGGAAGGATCCAGTTGTCATGGTCCATGACATAGGTAGGACTAAAAAAGAGGTTCTGCTGAGAGAGTTTGAGCAGCTAGGGATTAAATTAAAAAGCAGAACCAAAAAGGTCATAATCTCTGGATTATTACCGGAGCCACGAGCAAATTGGCATAGGGTCAATAGGATCAGGGAAATGAATGCGTGGCTTAAAGTTTGGTGTGGGAGAAGTGGGTTTCGATTCGTGGGGCACTGGCGCCAGCACTGGGGAAAGAGAGAGCTGTTCCATTGGGATGGACTACACCTGAACCATGCTGGAACCAGAGTTCTAGCGAATCGAATAACTAGGGAGGTAGATAGGGCTTTAAATTAAATAAGGGGGGGGAGGGTCCCGGTGGAGAGAAATCCAGAATGCTAAAAATAAAAGACAAGGAAGCAATGCAGGAAAGTGATTGGGGTAAGGATTGTAAGGATATCAGCAAATAGTGATGATATTTGTCTGTGTTTGATTACTTATGCCTTACAGCATATTTGTCTGTGTTTTTGATTACTTGTGCCTGACCAGCAGAGGTCATGTGAGAGACAAAGAGTCCAGAGAAGTTTTACTTTCAGTTTCATGCTAGCTGCATCACAGCATGGTGTGTTCTGTAAAAAGCTGTAGAAAGTCTTGAACAAGACTTTAGATTAAACAACATTCTCTTTCAGAAATGAGTCTTTATTCAACCCAAAAAGAAACCAAAACATGATGTCAGAAGTGGCTGAAAGAGAAAAAATCTGAAGTTAGCAACTTGATGGGACAGTGAAAGCAGTTGTGGCAAGTAAGCGAAATCAGCTCTCCACATATTAGCAAGCCAGAAGAGAACATCGTTGCTTACCATTAGAGAATAGCTAACGAAGTGAAAAAATGGAAGGTTTACACCCACCGGCGACGCTTCAATTGATCGGTAATGTGGCTGAAAATTGGAGGAGATTCAAACAACGTGTAGGGTTGTATTTATCAGCAATCGGAGCTGACGATAAAAGTAATAAACAGAAATCATCCGTGTTTTTACATGTAGTGGGTGATGCAGCGCTGGAGGTATATAATAATTTCATATTTGCCGTTGATGGAGACAAAATGAAGCTAGATAAAATAATGGAACAGTTTGAGGCCTACTGCATACCTAAACGCAATGTGACCTTTGAGAGGCACAAATTTTTCACATGTGCACAGAAAATCGGCGAGACTATTGATCAGTATGTGACTGAACTGAGAAACCGGAGCAAATCGTGTGAATTTGGGGGACTCACAGACTCGCTGATAAAAGACAGACTGGTGTGTGGTATTCGAGATAGTGGTCTAAGGGAAAGACTGCTAAGAGAGCAAGATCTAGACCTGGGAAAAGCCATAGCAATGTGTAGGGTTACAGAGACTGTGAAGTTGCAGGCAAAGGAGCTGTTCAGTGACAGTAGCTGCAACGTGGATGCAGTGAGAAAGCACGGATGCAAACCGTTTACCAAAGAGAGCGCCAATGTGAAAAAAGAGACGTGGCCAGCAAACGAAAATGAAAGGGACAATCGGAAGTCATGTAGTCGATGCGATACACAGCATCTACCAAGAAAGTGTCCAGCATATGGTAAAACTTGCTATAGTTGCAACAAGAACAACCATTATGCCCGTTGCTGCAAGAACCAAGTGCAACAAAGCAAGGTCCATGCAGTAGATGCAAGCGACATAGAGGAATTCTATGTAGATGTTGTGTCTGAAAACAAAAGAGAAGAAAGAGACTGGATGTTGACACTAAAAGTGAACGACATACACATTCCATTTAAATTGGATACTGGAGCACAAGTTAATGTGATATCAGAGACCGATTTTAAGAGAATTAGACCCAGACCAAAGTTACATGGAATACAAGTGAAAGTGACCGGATACTCAGGTACTGATATACCAGTGAAAGGAAAATGCATTGTCAAAGTAACACACAAGGACAGAGAGCACACACTAGCATTAATCGTGGTGCCAAAGGATGTGCAAACCATACTAGGTTTAAAAGCCTGTGAGAGACTGAACCTGGTAAAGAGAGTCCTCGTTGTGGAAAGTGAAAGAGAGACAGTCTATGATGAACTGAATGTTGCGTACACACTGGGTAAGCTGATGTATACAGCAGACACGTTGTCCAGAGCTGTTGACCCAAGTGAGCCCGCAAACACCACAATGGATGAAAAAGTGAACGCCTACGTGGACATGATCACAAGTGCACTGCCCATAGCAGATGCAAAAATGGAGCTCATAAAGACTGAGACAAACAAAGATGAAACAATGAGACGACTGAGAAAAAGCATCTTGGATGGATGGCCCAACATGAAGCAAGACTGCTCACCTGATATAGCAGAGTACTGGAACTGCAGGGCGGAACTATCAGTGGTCGAAGACATCATCTACAAAGGAAGTAAAATAGTTATCCCAAAGAGTCTGAGAAGAGAGATGCTTAAAAAGATCCATGGAGGACATCTGGGAATCGAAAAGTGTAAGAAAAGAGCACGAGAGGTGATGTACTGGCCACGAATCAACCAAGATGTGACAAATGAGGTGTCAAACTGCACAATATGCCTGAAATATCGAGCAAGCAATCCGGTAGAACCACTAAAGCCACACCCAGCACCAGACAGAGCTTACCAGAAGGTAGGCGCTGACCTATTCGTATGTCAAGGGAAGGACTATCTTGTCGTCACAGACTATTACTCCCTGTATCCAAAGGTTTGTAGACTGTACACCACCACTGCAGAAGCTGTGATAAGAAGTATGAAAGCCATATTCTCCAGACATGGCGTGGCAAGCGAGGTCTTCACAGACAACGGACCCCAGTTTAACAATGCAAATTTCCGACACTTTGCCAAAGAGTGGGACTTTGTCCACACAACGTCAAGTCCTCACTATCCACAGTCCAATGGACTAGTGGAAAAATCGGTCCAGACAGTGGAAAGACTGATGTACAAGGCAAAAGACAGTGGAACTGACTTCTACCAAAGCATGCTTGTATACCGCACAACGCCGCTCGAGTGTGGTATGTCACCAGCCCAACTCCTGATGGGACGTCGGCTAAGGTCAAACCTACCCATCCCGGAGAACCTCCTGAAAACAAAAGAGGGGGAGAAAGTGAGGAAGTTCAAAGAGCAACAGATAGAAAAGCAAAAGTACTACTATGACAGAGGAACACAAAACCTACCTGAACTCCACACTGGTGACCAAGTAAGGTTGAAAGACAAAACAAACACATGGACTCAGAAGGGAACTGTCCTGAGTGAAGTTCAACTAAGATCATACACCATTCAGACAGATGAGGGTGCTGTTCTGAGAAGAAATCGTCGAGATCTTCTCATGGGACCAGCCACAGCAGGTCAAGAGACTGATACTGGTGAACAACCTGATCACACAGCTGAGAACCAATCATCTGAGGCAACAACTCAGATTCAAGGACAATCAATCAGAAAATCCTCAAGACACGTGAAGCCTCCTGAGAGACTCATTGAGCAAATTTAAGGACTATTGTTAAAGAAGGAAGTAATGTTATTTTATTCTTTCTTCAAGTTCTAGTGTATTGACATATTTCATGTGAACACACAAAGCAAGGGTAAAAAACTTTGATCATGATAATGATGATGTAAGTTCATTAAATGTTGTTAGTTAAAAGTAAAATACTTTTGTTTTAAGAAAGGGAGATGTAAGGATATCAGCAAATAGTGATGATATTTGTCTGTGTTTGATTACTTATGCCTTACAGCATATTTGTCTGTGTTCATGCTAGCTGTATCACAGCATGATGTGTTCTGTAAAAAGCTGTAGAAAGTCTTGAACAAGACTTTAGATTAAACAACATTCTCTTTCAGAAATGAGTCTTTATTGAACCCAAAAAGAAACCAAAACAAGGATAACCAGATTGTATCAGGAAGGGACAGAGCATACAAACAAAAGAGTGCACTAACAAATATGGTCCGTGTAAGAAAAAATGGTAAGACAAATAGGACCATTGTACAAGAAAATGTTAAGATGTCTAAAAATGTTAAAAGGACAAATCTAAAGGCACTGTATCTGAATGCACGAAGCATTCGTAATAAGGTAGATGAATTAACAGGGCAAATAGATGAAAACGGATAAGATATAATTGCGATTACAGAGACATGGCTGCAGGGTGACCAAGGCTGGGAGCTGAATATCCAAGGATAGTCGATATTTAGGAAGGACAAGCAAAAAGGAAAAGGAGGTGGGGTGGCATTGTTAGTAAAGGATGAACTCAGAGCAATAGTGAGAAAGGATATTGGCTCAGAAAATCAAGATGTAGAATCAGTCTGGGTGGAGCTAAGAAGCACCAAGGGGCAGAAAACATTGGTGGGAGTTGTCTTTAGGTCTCCAAACAGTAGTGGTAATGTCGGGCACGGCATCACACAGGAAATTAGAGATGCATGTAACAAGGGTACTACAGTAATCATGGGTGACTTTAATCTACATTTAGACTGGCCAAACCAAATTAGCAATAATACTGTGGAGGATGAATTCCTGGAGTGTGTACAAGATGTTTTTTTTAGACCAGTACGTTGAGGAGCCAAATAGGGAACAGGCTATCCTAGATTGGGTATTGTGCAATGAGAAGGGGTTAATTAATCTTGTTGTGTGGGGTCCTTTAGGGAAGAGTGACTATAACGTGATAGAATTCTTCATTAAGATGGAAAGTGAAGTAGTCCAATCCGAAACTAGGGTCCTAAATCTAAACAAAGGAAACTACGAAGGTATGAGGAGTGAGTTGGCTATGATAGATTGGGGAGCTTCATTAAAAGGCATGACGGTGGATAGGCAATGGCTATAATTTAAGGAATGAATACATGAATTGCAACAGTTATACACTCCTTTCTGGTGCAAAAACACAAAAGGGAAAGCGGCCCAACCATGGCTAACAATAGAAAGGACAGTATTAGATCCAAAGAGGAGTCATATAAAGTTGCCAGAAAAAGTAGTAAGCCTGAGGATTGGGAGCAGTTTAGAGTTCAGCAAAAATGGACCAAGAGATTGATTAAGAGGGGAAAAATACAGTATGAGAGTAAACTTGCAAGGAACATAAAAGCGGACTGTAAAGCTTCTACAAGTATGTAAAAAGAAAAGGATTAGTGAAGACAAATGTAGGTCCCTTACAGTCAGAAATGGGAGAATTTATAATGGGGAACAAGGAAAGGCTGAGCAATTAAACAAATACTTTGGTTCTGTCTTCACGGAAGGGGACACATATAACTTCCCAGAAATGCTAAGGAACCAAGGGTCTAGTGAGAAGGAGGAATTAAAGGAAATTAGCATTAGTAAAAAATGAGTGCTGGAGAAATTAATGGGACTGAATGCCGATAAATCCCATGGGCCTGATAATCTGAATGCCAGAGTACCAAAAGAGGTAGCCATGGAAATAGTGTCTGCATTGGTTGTCATTTTCCAAAATTCTATAGATTATGGAACAGTTCCTGCAGATTGGAGGGTGGCAAATGTAACCCCACTATTTAAAAAAGGAGGGAGAGAGAAAACAGGGAACTACAGATCGGTTAGCCTAACATCAGTAGTCGGGAAAATGCTAGAGTCTGTTATAAAGGATGTGATAAAAGGGCACTTAGAAAATATCAACGGGATTGGACAAAATCAACATGAATTTATGAAAGGGAAATCATGTTTGACAAACCTACTGGAGTTTTATGAGGATGTAACTGGAAGAATAGATAAGGGAGAACCAGTGGATATGATGTATTTGGATTTTCAGAAGGCCTTTGATAAAGTCCCACATAAGAGGTTAGTGTGCAAAATTAATGCACATGGGATTGGGGGTAATAGACTGGCATGGATTTAAAATTAGTTAACAGACAGGAAACAGAGAGTAGGAATAAATGGGTCTTTTTCGGGGGTGACAGGCGGTGACTATTGGGGTACTGCAGGGATCAGTGCTTGGGCCCCAGCTAGTCACAATATATATCAATGATTTGGATGAGGGAACCAATGTAATATTTCCAAGTTTGCTGATGACACGAAACTAGGTGGGGTTGTGAGGAGGATGCAAAAAGGCTTCAAAGTGATTTAGACAAGTTGAGTGAGTGGGCAAATACATGGCAGATGCAGTATAATGTGGATAAATGTGAAGTTATCCACTTTGGTAGGAAAAATAGAAAGGCAGAGTATTATTTAAATGCTGATAGATTGGGAAATGTTGATGTACAAAGGGACCTGGGTGTCCTTGTACACCAGTCACTGAAAGCAAACATGCAGGTGCAGCAAGCAGTTAGGAAGGCAAATGGTATGTTGGCCTTCATTGCAAGAGGATTTGAGTACAGGAGCAAGGATATCTTACTACAGTTATACAGGACCTTGGTGAGACCACATCTGGAGTACTGTGGGCAGTTTTGGTCTCCTTACCTAAGAAAGGATATACTTGTCATAGAGGGAGTGCAGCGAAGGTTCACCAGACTGATTCCTGGGATGGCAGGACTGTCGTATGAGGAGAGATTGGGTCGACTAGGCCTGTATTCACTAGAGTTTAGAAGAATGAGAGGGGATCTCATTGAAACAAATAAAGTTCTGACAGGGCTAGACAGACTGGATGCAGGGAGGATGTTTCCCCTGGCTGGGGGGGTCTAGAATGAGGGGTCACAGTCTCAGGATACGCGGTAGGACATTTAGGACTGAGATGAGGAGAAATTTCTTCACTCAGAGGGTGGTGAACCTGAGAATTCTCTACCACAGAAGGCTGTGGAGGCCAAGTCACTGGATATATTTAAGAAGGAGATAGATAGAATTCTAGACACAAAAGGTGTCAAGGGGTATGGGGAGAGAGTGGGAATATGGTATTGAGATAGAGGATCAGCCATGATCATATTGAATGGCGGAGCAGACTCGAAGGGCTGAATGGCCGACACCTGCTCCTATTTTTCTATGTTTCTATGTAAAGTTTATGTTAATGTGGTGTCAAACATTGAAACCTTTATTTTCAACGCTTGGCGATCTCGGACAGATTTGTGTGCACCTTTGGAAGTGGCTTAGTGAGTTGCAGTTAATGGTGAAACATAACGGTACCCCCCAAAATGGTGATGAGTGTGAAAGGAATGGCTTGGGCATTGTAGGGATGCTTTATGGTGTTGGTGTGGTGTGGTGCCAACCTGGCGCATCGTGTGACAGCCAGGGTGGTTTTGTTTTTATTCGTTTAAGGGATGTGGGCGTCGCTGGCAAGGCCAGCATTTATTGCCCATCCCTAATTGCCCTTGAGTAGGTGGTGGTGAGCCGCCTTCTTGAACTGTTGCCGTCCATGTGGTAAGGGTACTCCCATAGTGCTGTTCGGTAGGGAGTTCCAGGATTTTGACCCAGTGATGATGAAGGATCAGTGATATACTTCTAAATCAGGATGGTGTGTGACTTGGAGAGGAACTTGGAGGTGGTGGTGTTCCCATGCGCCTGCTGCCCTTGTCCTTCTATGTGGATGAGGTCGCAGATTTGGGAGGTGCTGCCGAAGAAGCCTTGGTGAGTTGCTGCAGTGCATCTTGTAGATGGTACACACTGCAGCCAGGTGATGGAGGGAGTTAATGTTTAAGGTGATGGATGGGGTGCCAATCAAACGGGCTGCTTTTTCCTGGATTCGAGCTTCTTGAGTGTTGTTGACGCTGCACTCATCCAGGTAAGTGGAGAGTATTCCATCACACTCCTTACTGGTGCCTTGTAGATGGTGGAAAGGCTTTGGGGAGTCAGGAGGTGAGACACATGCCACAGAATACCTAGCCTCTGACCTGCTCTTGTTGCCACAGTATTTATGTGGCTGGTCCATTTAAGTTTCTGGGTAATGGTGACCCCCAGGATGTTGATGGTGGGGGAATTCAGCGATGGTAATGCCATTGAATGTCAAGGAGCGGTGGTTAGAATCTCGCTTGTTGGAGATAGTCATTGCCTGGCACTTCTTTGGCGTGAATGTTACCTGCCACTTATCAGCCCAAGCCTGAATGCCGTCCAGGTCTTGTTGCTTGCGGGCATGGACTGCTTCATTATCTGAGGAGTTGTGAATGGCACTGAACACTGTGCAGTCATCAGCGAACATCCCCGTTTCTGACCTTATGGAGGGAAGGTCATTGATTAAGCAGCTGAAGATGGTTGGGCTTAGGACATTGTCCTGAGGAACTCCTGCAGCAATGTCCTGGGGCTCTGATGATTGACCATCAACCACCACAACCACCTTCCTCTGTGCTAGGTATGACTCCAGCCAGTGGAGAGTTTTCCCCCCAATTCCCATTGACTTCAGTTTTACTAGGGCTCCTTGATGCCACACTCGTTCAAATGCTGCCTTGATGTCTAAAGTAGTCACTCTCACCTCACCTCTGGAATTCAGCTCCTTTGTCCATGTTTGGACGAAGTTTGGCTGTAATGAGGTCAGCAGCATCAGTGAGCAGATTATTATTGAGTAAGTGCTGCTTGATAGCATTTTCGATGACACCTTCCATCACTTTGCTGATGATTGAAAGTAGACTGATGGTGCGGTAATTGGCCTTGTCCTGCTTTTTGTGGACAGGACATACCGGGGCAGTTTTCCACATTGTCGGATAGATGCTGTACTGGAATAGCTTGGCTAGAGGTGCAGCTAGTTTTGGAGTACAAGTATTCAGCACGATAGCCGGGATGTTGTCGGGGCCCTTAGCCTTTGTTGTATCCCATGCACTCAGCCATTTTTTGATATCACATGGAATGAATCGCATTGGCTGAAGATTGGCTTCTGTGATGGTGGGGACCTCAGGAGTAGGCCAATATGGATCATCCACTTGGCACTTCTGGTTAAAGATGCTTGCAAACGCTTAAGCCTTGTCTTTTGCACTCACATGCTGGGTTCCACCATCATTGAGGATGGGGATGCTCATGGAGCCTCCTCCTCCTGTTAATTGTTTAATTGTCTACCACCATTCACCACTGGATGTGGCAGGACTGCAGAGCTTTGATCTGATCTGTTGATTGTGGGATTGCTTAACCCTGTCTATAGCATGCTGCTTCTGCTTTTTAGCATGCATGTAGTCCTATGTTGTAGCTTCCCCAGGTTGGCAGCTCATTTGTAGGTAAGCCTGGTGATGCCCCTGGCATGCTCTTCTACACTCCTTATTGTACCAGGGATGGTCGAATGAGGGATATGCCAGGCCATGTGGTTACAGATTGTGGTGGAATACAATTCTGCTGCTGCTGCTGATGGCCCACAGCGCCTCATGGATGCCCAGCTCTGAGCTGCTAGATCTGTGCTGAATCTATCTCAATTAGCATGGTGGTAGTGCCACACAACACGATGGAGGTTGTCCTCAGTGTGAAGACGGGACTTTGTTTCCACAATGGCTGTGGTCACTGCTACCAATACTGTCATGTCATGGACAGATGCATCTGCAACAGATAGATTGATGAGGACGAGGTCAAGTAGGTTTTTCCCTCGTGTTGGTTCTCTCACCACCTGTCGCAGGCCCAGACAGGCAGTTATGTACTTTACGACTCAGCCAGTAGTGGTGCTCCTGAGCTACACTTGGTGATGGACATTGAAGTCCCCCACCCAGAGTACATTCTGTGCCCTTGCTACTTTCATGCTTCTTCCAAGTAGTGTTCAACACGGAGGAGTATTGATTCATCAGCTGAGGGAGGGCGGTAGGTGATAATCAGCAGGAGGTTTCCTTGCCCATGCAGACTTCATGGGGTCCGGAGTCAATGTTGGGGACACCCAGGGCCACTACTTCCCGATTGTATACCATTGTGCCACCACCCCTGGTGGGTCTTGTAGGGTTCTCAAAATTCCCATATTCCCCGAAAGTTATGGATAAAGCGACCCTGTATGGACAAGTTATTAAAAAGGGTACCCAAAATGGCTTCTGAAACCTCGTGACCAAGGCCGGCAGGATTTTAAAAGCAAGGCCCTGCAAAAGGCAGGCCCATTCAAATCCTGAAATGAAACCTAACATGCATGGATCTGTGAAAGACTTTGTCCTTTTCTAAAGCAAGACAGCTAGGTAAACACAGAATATGCATTCTTCACCTTAGAACAGATCAAGTCAGGATGGACCTAATCTTGAGGCCATTAACTTTTTGCATAAATAATAGGTAACAGCTCACAGGTAGCTACCAAGCCAGGAAAGACGATTAAATTTCATAAATAACAAACAGCCAGGATATTGAAGCCATTAAACATGGAGACAACCGCCCAAAAAGCCGTTAAAGTGAATGACTGTAATCATTTTAGACGAGCCCGCCAAAATTAGACAAAGAACTGACTGATTTGGCGCGCAGATAAGGGGTGAAGAACCGGGTATAATTGTAGGCCCATCGGTAGCCAAGGTCTCTTGCCTCTTGCCTCTTCGCTTGCTTCTTCCTCTCCTCCCTCCCCACGCTGCTCGACACCAAGGACGTCCATTACAACAACGGGGGCCAAACGCGGGAGGAGAACGGGACCCGACTCGAACGCACACAGGCACACTGGGCCGCGAGCGGGCAGACGAGACAAGACGAATGGCAAAAACCGATAAGCAGAGAAGAGCAGCGTAAAGAAGCGTTGGGGCCGAGCGGGCCTAGTTATAAGCTGGCATTTGAAGCATGGGTAGGAAAATCAAGTTAACAATGTAAACGGCCAACCGAACCTCAACCGCAACAAAACCGTCGGCGACCAAGCCACCACCAGAAGAACAACCATTTCTGCAAGGTAAATTACCCAACAAAGACTTTACACCATATCTCTAACGGAGGAAAAGGAGGGTACTTTACACAGATGACTCCATCGCTGCGCCCTGTGACCACGTGATGACAGCAGGCCCCAAGGGACAACAAGAGTGAACCCCAAAATCACAAACGGCTTAATCGACAGGTTTCGAACTGTCAAGGAAACCCCATTGGTGAGCATAAATCCCTGGCCCCTCGTAGCTTAATCTAGTTAGGTATTGGGGGTGGGATAAGGGTAGGGGGATTTTTAATGTGTTTGTTCCCTCGATGTGTAGGGGGTGGCGTGTGGTGGTTGTTTGGCGCGTATGCCCAGTCAGTTATGCCGCTGACTGTTTATGAGTGGTTCCAATCGCTCCCATGCCCCTGGGTTCTAGACACCGGACTTAGGTACAGGCGGCGATACAGAAAAGATTCGAGTAGACAGGTGGTTTGGATGTAAGCAAAACTCAAGATTTTATTAAACGGAAAATTAATACAGCCTTATGAGAAGTTACCAGTGTATAAAATTACAGGCAAATACAAATAACTATACTTATACAGGGAATGGGGAACACACGGCACATCGACGGAAAACAAGTATCTTAACAATCCCCTTATCCTTATCCCACCCCCTATACCTAACTAGATTAAGCTATGAGGGGCCAGAATTTATGCTCACCAAACAAAAGGGTCTGCTGAACTCAAAACAGCGGTGGGGTTCGGGGTTCGCTCTTGGTGCTCTCTGGAGCCTGCCATCGTCACGTGGTCTCCGGGTGCTGCAAGGGTGTTGTCCAGGTTCGAGTACCCCAAAGTTAAAGTCTCTGTTTGGGTACTTTACCTTGCAGGATGATGGTTCCTCTTCCTCGGCAGACAGTTTGAGTTTGCATAAAGATAGTCGCAGGCCCGATGATTCAAAGCCTATCCTCAGTTCGTCTCCTCAGTTGTCTTCCTCAGTTCGTCTTGCCTCAGTTCATCTCACCTTCTCGCCTTTGTCGCGCCCCACCTCGCCTGGCCTGAATTGTCCGTGTCCGCCCGATACAGTGCCTGGGTGATTCCAGATGGAGTGGGGAAAGGCACGGGCAAAGGCCAGGGGCTAAGCGCAGGACAGGGAAAGAGCGACAGCCATGAGGGCGAGGAGCAGGGAGAGGCCAGAGAGAAGAGAAGAGAGCGATTGCTACCCAGGGCCTTAAATTATACTCCTTTCGAAAACCCTTATCTGCGCGCTAAATCAGGTTAGTTCTTTGTCTTAATCTTGGCGGGCTATTTTAAATAATGGTAGCAATCTATACTAACTGTTTTCAGATGGCCGGTAATCACATCTACCGGCCCGATAATTGACTTGTTTTGTTATGAATGCACCTTGATGGTCCTCTCCGGCCTTGATGGCTTCCTTAATCTGTTGCTGATTATTTATGCAAACTGCTTGATGGCCTTAACTATAGGCCTAACTGGGTTTAGATTTGTCTCCAATTTGATCTAATACATAATTCAAAGTCCTGTCTGGTTTTCAAAATGCAAAGTCTCTCTTCACAGAAACTGTAGCTTTGGTTTCGATTTCTCCACAAGCTGCCTGCGTTGCAGAGTCCAAGTTTTTAAAATCTCACAGGCTTTCTGCCACGAGGCGCGGAAGCCATCTTGGATACCCTTTTTGATTTAAAATGTCCACTCAGGGTCCCTTTTATTAATAACAACCTTTGGGAAAATGTAATAATTTTGCAAATCTTACACTCCCTCCTGTGATACTAAAACTTGCTTGAAGTATCATACTTTTAAGGTGAGCAAAATTTTTCTGACCCTCCATAGTCAACCTTCCCCTGTAATTACCTATCTAATATACCCACGACACATGCACTTCCCATTCCGCGAAAATGTAGTGTACATAAGCATACATAGGATAAAATTACAGATTTTGCACACATCCAAGCATGCAAGGGTCCAATACCCCTGCACCACTTGGTACACATATCTTTATTAAACCGCGTCGCATAAAAACAATAGAAAATCTTTATTAAAAATAACAAACACAAAAAAACAACAATCTTTAATCAAAAATACAGGGAAAAAGACTTAAACTATCGTATCTCCCTCCACCTTTACATAGTGTTCCTTCCAGATCTTCTGGTTACGGAATTCTAACAACTGACCTTTTCCCTTACACTGAATACAAACTAAATACAACACTATCCCTAATTGACAAGCCACTCTGATCCACGAAGGGACCTCTATGTTATTGAAAATGTCCCACTGGGGTGGAATCACAATATCCAATATCTTAGTCCCTATCTCTACTGATTTCTGTTAAAGAGTGTAAAAATGTTTCTGCGAAACTATAATGGCTTTGAGTTTTTGGTAAGGTGTTCAGGGAGAGGGGGAATTTCATAGCCAAAGTGCGCTATGTACTTTTGCAAGTTCGTAAAATTCTCCTTCACAGTGAGGTGAACAGTGGAGGGTTCAGGAATGGGGACAATTCGTTCCTGGGCCACTTGAACTTCTGCCTCGAGTTTAAAACAGAAACTGTGTCACTAACCAGACACCAGCTATGCTGTCCATGCTGGTAGTGGGATGCGTTGGTGGTGACACAATATGCTCCACCCCCTATATATGCTACCTGCAGGGGAACATGGCCTTGTGCCAATGCCTCCATGGTACAATTTATAGATTTCACGCCAGCAGCTCTGAACCCACACTGCGGTTTCGAATAGGCATTCAAGTGCTGGGGACACAGGATTATGTGTGCTCCCCAGCTCCGGCACCCTGAGAGGTCAATACCTGTCATAGCGTGCTCCCACTTTATGACGTAAGGCGGGACCGCTGTGAAACGAATGTGTGCACCCCCTTGAATCACTCCAATGTTCTCAACCCTGTATACCAGTGCGGGTTGGGCTGTCCTACCCATGACCGGCATCCTAACTACTACTCCCATGATTGTGTGGTTTGTCCGCCCACAATCCACGGGGACTGGATAGGCTTCGGAGGCTAGCCGGAGTTGGCACGGGCTCAATGTGTTCTCAAAAGGGTGGAGGGCTGTGAGGTGCTTGTTGCTAATCCAGGATGGGACCAAACCCTGTTTTAAATCTTCCAGATTACTGCGGTCCTCGCCCAGTAACCACACCCCGTATAACACGCACACCTCATTCTGCGCGGCCTGGTCAGAAGCATTTCTGTCCTCCCTTATGAGAGCATTTACCATCTTTGCGTGCTTTTCCAACTCGGCTATGATCTCCTTTAAATGGACCATCATGTCCTGGTCCTCATGCAACTCCGAGCCCACTACCTTGTTCTCATCCGGTAATATTTTCTTTAACTGTGTTTTTAAACCATTTATCTGGGTCTGCAGCTCTATGTCATCCAAACTGTTGATGACAGAGGACCCAGTATTAAACGCAGTAAAATCATCATTCCATACTCCCCTTCTTTGTCTCCCTGCATTACCCAAAAATTCTCGGTGTGTGGGGTACAGTTCGGTTTTGTCCACGTGGGCAAAATCGAACTCGTAAAACTTCTTGAACATGTCCTTTAATAGGGCATGGTATAGCTGCTCTGTTTCTTTGGGGCACCACTCCTGTAAATGTACCTCGGTGAGATTTAAAATCACGGAGGCTACCGTGTAGTGCACCTCCAGGTACAGCATCTGATCGGTGCGGACTAGTACCAACCCATTCTCTGGTCCCTTGGTGGTGGTGGGGCAATCTTCCCTGGATAACCTCGCCGCCTACACTGTGGGCAGGGGCTTACGGGGGCGGGTTACCAGCTCAGTGGCATTGACTGGGATCGGGGAGAATGGGACTGCACACGACTTCAAGCTGGTATCTCACCTCATCCCCTCCCCAGCGTCCTGCCACTGCCGGTGGAAAATAATGGATATGCCTGCGGGGCAGACCTTCTCTGACCCCCACATACAGATATAAATCCCTTGATCCGGTTTCCACCACTTGTCCCAACACACACTTCGTCCTCCATGAGTCCCTGGAATGTCCGATGGGTGTCGTTCCCCAACCATTCCCACTCGACTTCGGGGTTCCCCATGCCCTTGCTCAACTTTCTGAGCCACCACCACCTATCCAGAGGGATGTGTCCTTTGCACGTTAAACATATTCGGTTTCCAACGGTGACGCTGACCCTCGTGGTAACGACTCGTACCCTGGGGCACAGGATGGAGGCCTCCCCGTACGTGAATCCAGTTTGGATGGAGTACTGAGGCGAATTGGACCCCAGCCATCCTGGCCACCTTCCCTCGTAGACGTAAACGGCGGTCTCCTTCGCATCCCACTCACCACTCCCATCGATCGCTATGGGCGCCCTGCCTTCCGAGCACCCGTAGATCTGGGATTCTTCTACATTGCTCCGTCTTCCGACGCTCATCCCAAACAGGGTGAATAGGATCACGATCCCCTCCATCCTGAAAGTCTTTCTGCAAAAAATGTAAAAACATGCAGCCAGGTCCCCAAGAGATTCTCTGGCTTGGTGAAGCATGGTCGGGTCCCGCGACCTCGATGCAAATATACACTCCTAGCTGATTACTTACTTAAAACTACCCATCACCTTATTTAAATTTAAATCAAAGACACCCAAACTTAAGCTAAACAATTAAACTTTAATTAAACTAAAACTTAAACTAAAACTATATACATCCGCCGCCCATCTCCGGGCGGCCAGGCTAATCCCTGGTCGGACTACGGCTCGCCGCTACCCCCGGCGTGACCGCACCATCCTTCGCTGTTGGTCCCTCGCAGCCCGAGGCTGCTGGCTGAGGACCTGTGTCCTTGGACCTCTCCCTGACTCAAGGGGCGGCCCTTGGTAACTGGAGGGCTGGTGACCATAGCTTTCTTGGCTGGGGCGTCCGTGGGGACCTTCTAGGGGCCTTGGCGGGTGGGGCTTTCTTGGCCGATGGGCCTTTAACCCGAACCGCTGCTCCCCCAGGCTTGACCTCTCCCGAACCTGGGCTAGGGGCAGGTAACTCTTCGCAGCCTGCTGCTGCGAGCTGAGAGTCTCTGCCCTAAGGTCCCATGGCTGGGTCCGGGGCGGGGTTTTCGACCTCAGGTCTCTCCCTCTCTACACCTGGGTTAGGGGCGGGGTTTTCGCCCTCAGGTCCCTCCCCCTCATCTGGATCCCAGAGGAGCGGGGAAGTATCCCAATCGATGGGCGGGATGGCCCCTCCCTTCAAGCAAGCCACAGCGCCTGCCTGTGCAGTCTGTGAACTCGCTCCTGCTGCAGGCTGAGGATCTTTATCCTCAGACCTTACCCCAATTTGCTGCTTTCCCCTTTCAGGTGTAAACAGCTTACACTGGTTGATATGGAACCATTTTGTACACCGGGGCATCTTCACGACGTATACTATGGGGCTGGCTTTATCTACAATGCTGTAGGGCCCCATGTACAATGGTTCCAAACTACCTACTCGGGCAGAGTTTCTTACCATAACCTGATCTCCTCTCTTCCACTCATGGTGCTTTCTCGGTTTGTAAGAAATACCTGTTAGATTCAAAGATGGGTTTTAATTCTTAGAACAGAGACTGACAACATGGAACCGGGAACAGATAGCAGGAATGACAGCAAGGTCAAATATCAAGCATCAAAAGACAAATAGAAGTGATAAGGTAATCGTAAAATGCAAAACATCACAGGGTGGTGGGATAATAGACAAAAATGGAGCCGAAAAGTCATAAAATGTCCTTAAAGAAACATAACAAAACATTCCTCAGAAAGATAAGAGGGAGGCTTCATCAGCCATGCAGAAAGGGACGGCGAGGGTTGCCTTCCCACTTCACAATTGGACAATAGGATGGGGATCAAATGATTGACACCAGGTGATTACCAGCCCCCTGAAATAACTATAAATATAGACGACCGAGAGAGGAAATCAGGCAGTCAGGGGCGAAGGCTTCCCCGAGGTGGCTACGGCCTAACACCTTGGTCAAGTTTAGCCTCTGAGGTGGCTGATGGCCTCACACCTCCAGCAGTTTGAGAGATGACCCAACGGAAGTGACCACTGCAGCAGACTGTAGGAATCCACCCAATCCGAGACCACCGTACTGCCTCCCCATCTGTCCGGTCCTGTCATTCGGATTCGGGAGTCGTAGATCGTTCTCTACTGTCACGTGTTGTATGTGTATTGTACTCGGCTTAAACTATATGTAATATCTGATTATGCCTTAAAACTGTAGCTCTTTAATAAAAGCCTTACAACTTCTAAAGCCCTGTTGGGTAATCTGTGTGAGCCTGTGATCCTAAATCTTACAGGTTCAAGCAGCAATCGGTTACTCCGATGCTGCCTTCCCATGTTCCCGGCTGCCTGCTCATGGACCTGCTTCAGGTGCTCAAATAGGTTTCGGGAACCTGTTCACCTCCCTGAGCTGACCCTCCGTGAGCACCGGGGCTAGTACATGGGTGGGGGTCCGCATAACCCTGCCAGTCATTAGCTCGTACGGGGAATACCCCGTGCATTTAGACTGGCTGACCCGGATGCCCATCAAAACCAATGGTAGGACCTCGGCCCATTTACGGGGCGAGTCCACCGTTTCCTTTCTTAACCTTTCTTTGAGGGTCCAATTCATACGTTCTACAATCCCGGATGACTGGGTGTTGCAGGCCACGTGCCATTTCCCTTCAATGCCTAACAGCATCAGGGTGTTCTGCATCGCCTGTCTGGTGAAGTGACTCCCCTGGTCGGACTCCACATACTGTGGTAGTCCCCACTGCGAGAACACGTCCCGGACCAGGATCCTGGCAGTACCCAGAGCTGTGGCAGTTCTGCAGGGAAAGGCCTCTACCCACTTGGTAAACACATCGACCAGGACTAGGCAGTACTTAAAGTCTCCCTGGGCAGTGGGCAAGGGCCTGATTTAGTTGACTTGTATCGACTGCCATGGTCCCTCTACCCTCCTGACGTGTCCCATAGGGACCTTCCTTTTGTGAGGGTCAGGGTTGTTCGCAGCGCACACAAGACAGCCTGCACAGAACTCGCGGACATCGTCCCTGAGTCCCGGCCACCATCCCACCTGTTCCACCCATTGCCATGTGGTCTCAGGCCCGGGGTGTCCCGCTCCGGGACCCTCATGGGCCAGTTGAAGGAATTCCCTCCGGTGCTGTTGCGGCACAACCCACTGTTCCCCCCGGAACAGCATGTCCTATTTAACGGAGAGTGTCGCTGTGCCGTACGGACCTTCTACTCCCTTTCCCTCAGCTACAGCGCTGAGGACTATTTTCAGGACGGGGTCTTGGGCTTGGACCGTCTTAAGGTCCGGGGTTAAGGGGGTTTTTGCTACTTGCTTTGGCCAGTCGGTTATGTCTCCGGCTGCCTTATCTCTGAGCGGTTTGGATCGTTCACCCCTTAGTTCTGATCCCCGGACTTATTGGCAGATAACGATATAGACAAACAAGCAGACCAGTGGTTTGGTACAAAGAAAACCAAAATGTATTAACAGAGAAAATAAGATAACAATACAATACAAAAGGATGATATGAATGTAGTAAACTTACACTTAACAGGGGAGGAGAAACGGCACATCGAGGGAAAATGGCTAAAATGACAATTCAGCAATCCCCTTAACTCCCACCCTCTACACCTAGCTAGATTATCTTGCGATGGGTCAGAAGTATAATGCTCACCGGTCTGAGATGTTGAAAAAAAAGCCTTCCCCCTTTGCCCTGTTGCCTGCCGATGTCACGTGGTCCTGCTGTTGCACAGGCTTCACCGTCCAGGTAGAGATACCCCAGTAATTAAAGGTCTCTGACAGGGTATCCTACCTCTCTGGACGGGCTCTCCTTCGATGGTCTTCTTCCTTGGTTAATGGTGAGGCAGGGCGCAGGAGGCGAGGTGAGAGAGAGCGAATGGCTTCTTGAGAGGCTAGTTATACCCCCCTCGGTAGCCCTTATCTCTACGCTTGATCAGCTCATTCTTTTGTCTGATTTGAGCGGGCTGGAATTAAACAAAAGGTATTGATCTTGGCCCATCGACTTGGATGGCCGGTAATCGGTTCCTGTCGGTTCTGCAACTGCTCTCCTTTGTCCAACAGATTCTTTGATGGGGGCCAGCCCCGTCTCGATGGCCCCGCTGATTATTTTGATTGTTTGAGCAAACACCTTGATGGCCTTTATGCGTAGGTCTGATTGTAATTGGGTTTGTCCCCAATGCATATGCAAAAAAGTCTTGTCTGGTTTCGTGATCTCCTTGCTGCAGACATTGAAATGTGCAAGCTGTTAGCTTGCCAGTGTCCGAATTGAAACTGACAGGCTTTCGGTCACGAGGTCTGACCGCAGCCATTTTGTTGTGCCCTGGATTTTAAAACTCAGTCTGAGCTGTGTTGCTTTTAAAAACCAAATAAATCTTCGGGGGGGGTGGGGGGGAGATGTATGAAATTTTTGATTCCTTCAGTCCTACCTAGGATACTGAAACTTGCTTGAAGTGTCCAACCAAGGTGAGCAAAATTTCTGACACCCCACAAATAATCTTCCCCTGTATTTACCTATCCATAATCCCTCAGCCCATATTTCCCGTACTTAGAGAAAACGCAGTGTGCGACAGGCATCTACAGATGGCAAATACGATTTGTTACAAACAATCCAAGCATGGAGGGGAACCAACACCCCTGCACCACTTGGTACATTACAACATTTTTATTCTGTAGAATCAAACAGCCACAATGTTTATTAAAATAACACTATGAAATGAAGAAACAATCTTTATTAAAAATAACAAACAATGGCCATCACGTTTAAGTGATGCGACGCAAAACTCAAATGGGTGTCTCTTCTTCCACCCGGGCATAATGTTCCTTCCACACCTTTTTAGTTTTAAACTCTAATCTGGGATCCTTTCTCCTACACTGGATGCACACCAGGTAGAGAACTATCCCTAACTGACACACCACCAGGATGTGGGATGCCATACGGATCCAGGATGGGATCTCTATATTTTCAAAAATGTCCCACCAGGGTGGAGTCATAATATCTAAAATGTCGGCCCCTATCTGGACAGTCTTCTGTTCCAGGGTATAGAAGTGTTTTTGTGACACTAAAACGGCTTTTAGCAATTTGGTGAGGTGTTCTGGGAGAGGGGGAATCTGATAACAGAATTGCGCAACATATTTCGGCAGGTGGGTGAAATTCTCTTTCACAGTGAGGTGAACAGTGGAGGGTTCAGGAATGGGGACAATTCGTAGTTGTGCCACTTGAACTTCTGCCTCGGGTTTCAAACAGAAACTGCTGTCACTCACCGCACACCAGCTATGCTGTCCCTGCTGGTAGTGAGGTGCTCCTGTGGTGACACAATATGTCCCACCTCCTATATATGCTACCTGGGGGGGAACATGGCCCTGTGCCATTGCATCCATGGTGCAATATATAGGTTTCGCTCCAGCAGCTCTGAACCCGCACTGTGGTTTGGAATCGGCATTAAAGTGCTGGGGACACAGGATTATGTGTGTTCCACGGCTACGGCACCCTGAGAGGTTAGTGCCCGTCATAGCATGCTCCCACTTTATGACGTAGGGCGGGACTGCTGTAAAACAAATGTGTGCACCCCCCTGAATGACACCAATGTTCTCCACCCTGTACACTGGCACGGGTCGGGCCGTCCCGCCCATGACCGGCATTCTTACAACTATCCCCATGATGGTGTGGTTGGACCGCCCACAGTCCACTGGGATTTGGTAGGCCTCTGAAGCTAGCCGGAGCTGGCACGGGCTTAATGCATTCTCAAAAGGGTGGAGGGCTGCGAAATGTTTGTTGCTGATCCAGGAGGGGACTAAACCTTGCTTTAAATCTTCCAGATTGCTGCGGCCCTCGCCCAGCAACCATGCCCCATACAGCACGCACACTTCATTCTGCGCAGCTTGGCCAGAAGCGTTTCTGTCCTCCCTAATGAGAGCATTAACAGTTTTGGCATGTTCCTCCAGCTCCGCTATGATCTCCTTTAAGTGGAGTGTCATGGCCTGGTCCTCATGCAACTTGAAACCCACCACCTCATTCTCATCGATTAATATTTCCTTTAATTGCGATTTTAAACCATTAATCTGGGTCTGTAGCTCGATGTCATCTAAGCTGTTGATGACAGAAGACCCCGTGTTAAAATTAGTTAAAACATTGTTAAAAGCACCCTTTATTTGTCTCCCAATCCCGTCCAAAAGCTCGTGGGTGTATAGTCCGGTTCTGTCAATGTCTGTAACATCAAACTCATAGAATTTACGGAACATATCTTTTAAGAGGGCTTGATACAACTGCGCGGTCTCTGTGGGGCACCACGCGGGTATTTGTACCTCGGTGAGATTTAAAATCACGGAGGCTACCGCGTAGTGCACCCCTTGATACAGCACCTGGTCTGTAGGTACTAACACCAAGCCGTTCCCTGGTCCCTTGGTGGTGGCGGGGCATCCCTCTGCTATCGTCCGTGATATCGTGGTCATGGACAGGGGCTGTCGGGGGTGGGTCACTAGTTCAGTGGCATTAACTGAGATTGGGGAGTATGGGATCGCGCATGCGTCCAGGCAAGACTCCCAGTCCATCCCCCTCCCGTTATCTTGCCACTGGCTGCGGAAAATGATGGAAATGCCTGTGGGGCAGGCCTTCTCTGATCCCCACATATAGACATAGATCCCCTGATCCGGTTCCCACCAATTATCCCAGCACACACTTAACCCCCTGTAAGGGGTTTTAGATCGCTGAGGTTTCTCTCTCTAGAGGCCTCTCTCTCTTGTACAGTGAAACCTTGAGTGGTTCGACCCACTCGCCCCTTAGGTTCTAGGCACTGGAATTTGAGGCAGGAACTACAATGTAGAGAATACTCTATAGGCCAGGTTTAATGGAAACGAAATGAAACTTTATTGCATAAAGGAACAAATCAAACTGTAAGCCAATAAGGTACATGGGAGGGAAAAACAAATCATAATACAGTACTGGCTAAGATATATACAGGCATATTATACTTTACTAAAGTCATCACGAAATGGGGAAACACACAGAACATCGAGGGATAACAACTCATTGTTAAAATTACCCCTTAAATGCCCACCCCTTAAGTCTATCTAGATTAGATTGTGAGAGGCCAGAAACATGCTCACCAATCCAGTTGGAAAGTATAGAGTTTTGAAACAGGTCTGCGTTTTGATCCTTTCAGGTGTCCTGTCTCCACGTGGTCAGCGCTTCGGGCTGCGACACTCTCTCTTCTTCCTCGAGGTGAAGGTCACGGACAGGCTGGATGTCAGCAGGCCTGGAAGTCGGTGCGGGGAGAGACCAACTGTTTTACCATTCTCGTATGGGTTTCGTTGCACAGCCCAGTTGGTTCACCGTTTTCATATAGGTTTCACCTATACATGTCAGCGTCCCGGGGTTGATCGATGATCTCCCGACAGTTACCCCGGGGCTAGATGCTGACTCGAACTCCCATCTTGAACCTCGATCCTCCGTTGTCTCCGCTTGAACTCCGTACCGAAGCTGAAGCCCAGCTGAAGCCCTGGATCCTGTGAACCTCCTCAGAAACTTCGAACTTTCTCAGCACATTGATCGCTACCCCGGGACTCCAGATATACTTCTCAAAAGAGGCCTTTATCTCCCGCCAAATCAAGGTTAGTCTTTGTTTAACTTATGGCGGGTTGGTATCACAGCGGGGTAGTTATTATGTTTTAAATTACTTTGGGATGGCCGGTAACGGCCATCTCTGGTCTGGAATGAGCCTGTATTGCTTTGAATGTCTTCTTGATGTCTTTAATGGGTCGTTGATGCTCCCCTTATGAATATAAAACTGTTTCCCTTTGTCTGGGTAAACATATAGATGGCCTTTATCTACAGGCTGATCTGACTGGATCTGCATCCAATCCATATGTATGTGGTTCTGTCTGGTTTCGTTTTCTCCGAAACGGCCTTCCAGAACTTACTGTGGGCTGAATACACAAAAGGCTGTCCGGGGACTGCAGGAACCATTTCAAGTGTCCAAAAAGCTGGTCACGGGGCCATGCGGCCATTTTGTATGCCCCTTTTCCTGGGCTTCTTTTAAAACAGTCTTTAAAATTAAGGCCTCGTCTGCCAATAGACCCTTAGAGGACAATGATCAATTTTGCAAATCTTACAGTCCCCCCTGATAATACTATAACTTGCTTGAAGTATCATAATTCTGGGTGAGCAAAATTTTCTGACTCTCCACAATCAAACCATCCCCTATATTTACCTATCTATGACCTCACGACACATGCATTTCCCATTTCAGAAAACCTACAGTGTACATTAAGCATCTATAGATGGCAATACATTGGAATAAAAATCTGATACACACACATTTCCAGGCATGGAGGGGGCCTAATACCCCTACACCACCTGGTTCATACACGTTATCTTTTATTAATAACAACTCACTTAATGAACTTCAATAATAAAAATAAAGTACACACAAAATTGCACATGAACAAACATCAAACATAGAGGAGAGAGGGAAACTTTAACTTTATACATAGCAGCGAAAATCTAAACGGGTGCCTCCTCATCTACCCGCACATAATGCTCCCTCCATTCTCCTCTGTTCTCATACTTCTGCGAATGTCTGACCCTTTTACAGTGTACAGACAGTAAATAGATCACAATAAAAACCTGACACACTACAAGGATATGGGAGGCTATCCTAATCCAAGAAGGGACTTCTATATTAGTGAACAGGTCCCACCACTGTGGGGTCACTATATCTAGTATGTCTGCCCCTATTTCTAACGTCTTCTGCTCCAGCATGTAAAAATGTTTCTGTGAAACGGCAATGGCTTTTAGTATCTTGGTGAGGTGTTCAGGGAGAGGGGGAATGATGTAGCCAAAATGTGCAACGAATCGTTGAGATCGGTGAAATTCTCTTTGAAAGTGAGGTGAACAGTGGAAGGTTCAGGAATGGGGACAATACACTCTTGGGCCACTTGAACTTCTGCCTTGGGTTTGAAGCAGAAACTGCTGTCACTCACCGGACACCAGCCGTGCTGTCCATGTTGGCAGTGGGGCACTGCAGTGGTGACACAGTATGTCCCACCTCCTATATATGCCACCTGCGGGGGCACATGGCCTTGTGCCATTGCCTCCATGGTGCAATTTATAGGCTTCGCGCCAGCAGTTCTGAACCCGCACTGTGGTTTTGAATAGGCATTCAAGTGCTGGGGACACAGGATGATATGTGCTCCCCGGCTCCAGCACCCCGAGAGGTCGGTACCCATCATTGCATGCTCCCATCGAATGACGTACCGCGGGACCGCTGTGTAGCGAATGTATGCACCCCCTTGAATGACTCCAATGTTCTCCACCCTGTATACCGGGGCAGGTTTAGCTGTCTTTCCCATAACCGGCATTCTTACCACTATACCCATAATGGTGTGATTAGACATCCCACAGTCCACTGGGATTGGGTAGGCCTCTGAAGCTAGTCTGAGCTGGCACGGACTCAATGCATTCTCAAAAGGGTGGAGGGCTGCGAGGTGCTTATTGCTGATCCAGGAGGGGACCAAACCTTGTTTTAATTCCTCCAGATTACTACGGCCCTCACCCAGTAACCACGCCCCATATAGCACGCACGCCTCGTTCTGCGCAGCCTTATCTGATGCATTCCGATCCTCCCTGATGAGAGCATTTACCATTTTTGCATGTTTCTCCAGCTCAGCTATAATTTCTTTTAAGTGTAGTGTCATGGCCTGGTCCTCATTTAACTCAGAACCCACTACCTTATTCTCATCCATCAGTATCTTTCTTAACTGCCCTTTTAAATCATTGATCTGAGTCTGGAGCTCCACGTCATCCAGAGTGTTGATGACGGAAGTCCCTGTGTTAAAAGCTGTAAAAATATCATTTACGGTACCCCTTCTTTGTCTCCCTACCCTGTCCAAGACCTCATGTGGTGTGGTGTACAGTCCGGCTCTTTCGACATCGGCAAAGTCGAAATCATAAAACTGTCTGAACATGTTTGTTAACAGGACCTCGTACAATTGCTCCGTTTCCTTGGGGCACCACTCTGGCAATCGCACCTCGGTCAGGTTTAAGATCACTGAGGCCATCGCGTAGTGCACCCCTTGGTACAGCACCTGACCTGTGGGCACTAATACCAATCTGTTCCCGGGTCCCTTGGTAGTGGTGGGGCACCCTTCCTTGTGGGCTTTGGCTACCGGAATCGTGGGCAGGGGCTTGCGGGGGCGGGTGATGAGCTCAGTGGCATTCACCGGGATCTGAGAGTATGGGACTCCGCACGCCCGTGTGCTGACGTCCCACCTCATCCCTTTTCCAGCATCCTGCCACTGTCTTTGGAAAAAGATGGAGATGCCTGTGGGGCAGATGTGTTCTGAACCCCACATACAGATGTAAATCCCCTCATCTGGTTCCCACCATTTGTCCCAGCAGACACTCAACACCCCATGAGTCCCCGTAATAGTCCGATGGGTATTGTTACCCAGGCCGCACCCACTCGACCGTGGAGTTCTTCATGGTTTTGCTCAACTTGCGCAACCACCACCATCTGTCCAAAGGACACATGTCCGTAGCATTCTAAACAGATCTTCTTCCCGACAGTGACGCTGACTCTGGGCGCGATCATCCTCACACTGGGACACATTAGAGAAGTCTCTCTGTATGCGAAACCCGACTGGCTGGAGTATTCTGTAGAGTTCGACCCCAGCCATCCTGGCCACCTCCCTTCGTGGAAATAGGTGGCTGTTTCTTCAACGTCCCGTCTTCCCGTCCCATTGGTCGCGATGGGGGCTGTGTCCCTGGAACAGCCATACACGATGGAGTCCTTGGTGTAGCCCCGATAGGCCAGGCTACACCCGATCACCGCGAACATGATGAGAATCCCCTTCATTACCCTTTTGGTTCCTGTAACAAGTTAAACGATACAGCCAGGCTTCCGAGAGATTCTGGCCTAGGTGAAGGCATGATCGGGTCTTTCGACCTCGATCCAAAACAACACACACGCTGGGCAGATTCCAAAACTACTACTTATACACACTATCATCTAAAAAATTTACACACCTTAAACTTAACTAAACTTAAACTTAACTTATGTACAACGCCGCCCGTTCCCAGGCGGTTTGCCTAATCCCTTTTTGGACTGCAGCTCACCGCTCCCTGTGGCGGGGCTGCATTGACCTGTAGCTTGGGTCCCTCGCAGCCTTTTGCTGCCAATTGGGGATTGCTTTTTTCCAGGGATTTGCCAAGTCGGTGTTTGCTGTGGTAGGGGGAATCTGGCCAGGTTTTTCTTGGCTGAGGCGTCCGAGATGACCTGCGAGAGGGTGCCTTTGGCGAGGCTCCCTTAGCGAGTGGACCTGTGGTTGGGAACTTTAGCCCTCACAGCCCATGGCTCGTCCACGACTGCCAGCCTTGACTCCCTTCCCTCAGGCTCCGACTCTTTGGGATTTGGGTCTGTGGCAGACGACTTCTCCCTACCTGTCCCTACAGGTGGAGAATCTCCGCCCCCAAGTTCTACCTCCCCTACACCTGAGTCGAGGGCGGGATTTCCATCCTCCGACTCCACCTCATCCAGAATCGTGTCAAGGGCGGGGCCTAGCTGTTCCGGCTTCCCCCCCCGATGGCGTTCGGATCAGGGGGAGGGCCTTGGTCTTCAGGCTCCTCCTCGTCCGAGTCCCAGGCCAATGGGGAAACATCCCAGGTGGGCGGGACAGCTTCTCCCTTCAAGCAGGCTGTGGTTCCAGCCTGTGTGGTCTGTGACTTATTGCACGCCTGAAGCTGAGGATCTTTAGCCCCAGACCTGGCTTCGGTTGTTGGCTCTTTTGCACCCGGCTTAAACAGTTTGCACTGGTTGTTGTGAAACCATTTAGTGCACCGGGGCAACTTCACTGCATATACCATGAGGCTGGCTTTATCCACGATACTGTATGGCCCCATGTACAGTGGTTCTAAACTCCCCACTCGGGCATAGTTTCTCACCATGACCTGATCTCCAATTTCCCACTCCTGTGTCTTACGGGGATCGAGCAGCAGTCGGTTGCCCTGATGCTGCTTTCCCATGTTCCCAGCCATTTGCCCATAAACCTGTTTCAGGCGCTCCAAAAGGGTCCGGGCAAACCTGTCCCGATTTACCTCTCAGAGCTGACCCTCAGTGAGCACCGGGGCTAGTACATGGGTGGGGGTTCACATGACTCTCCCAGTCATTAATTTGTGCGGGGAGTACCCCGTACTATTAGACTGGCTAGCCCGGATCCCCATGAGGACTAGAGGCAAGGCTTCTGCCCATTTCTGGGGCGAGCCCATCGTCTCTATCCTCAACTTTTCTTTGAGAGTGCGGTTCATGCGTTCCACAATCCCGGATGACTGAGGATTGTGGGCCACGTGCCACTTCCCTTCGATGCGTAAGAGCATGACGGTGTTCTGCATCACTTGGCCGGTGAAATGACTCCCTTGGTCAGAATCCACGAATCGTGGTAGTCCCCACCGCGAGAACACTTCCCGGACCAAGAGCCTGGCAGTACTAAGCGCCGTGGCTGATTTGCATGGGAAGGCTTCTACCCATTTGGTGAACACATCCACCAGGACAAGGCAATACTTATAGCCTCCCTGAGCGGTGGGCAGGGGCCTGATGTAGTCGACCTGTATCGACTGCCATGGTCCCTCTACTCTCCTGATGTGTCCCATGGGCACCTTCCTTTTCTGGGGGTCTGGGTTGTTTGCAGCGCACACAAGACAATTAGCGCAGAACTCGCGGACATCGTCCCGAAGTCCCGGCCACCATCCTGCCTGTTCTACCCGTTGCCAGGTGACCTCAGGCCTGGGGTGTCCCGCTCCTGGACCTTCATGGGCCAGTTGAAGGAATTCCCTCCGGTGCTGCTGCGGCACAACCCACTGTTCCCCTTGGAACAGGATGCCTTCCTTGATGGAGAGGGCTGCTCTACCGTATGGACCCTCTACTTCCTTGCCCTCAGTGATGGCATTGAGGACTGTTTTTAGGGCGGGATCTAGGGTTTAAGAACATAAGAACATAAGAAATAGGAGCAGGAGTAGGCCAGTCGGCCCCTCGAGCCTGCTCCGCCATTCAATAAGATCATGGCTGATCTGATCCTAGCTGCCAATCTACTATCACAGAACCATCTCCTAAATCTAACAGAATTAGACACACAAAATAGGAGCAGGATCAGGCTACACGGCCCCTGGGACCGCTCCGCTACCCACAGGGCCATGACCGATCCGAACCTAGACTCATATCCAAATTCCTGCCCGCTCCCCGTAACCCTTAATTCCCTTTACTTCTAGGAAACTGTCTATTTCTGTTTTAAATTTATGTAATGATGTAGCTTCTACAGCTTTTTGGGGCAGCATATTCCATGGACCTACCACCCTCTGAGTGAAGTAGTTCCTCCTCATCTCAGTTTTGAAAGAGCCTTATTCTAAGACTATGCCCCCTAGTTCTAGTTTCACCCATCATCGGGAACATCCTCCCCGCATCCACCCGATCCAACCCCTTCACAATCTTATATGTTTCAATAAGATCGCCTCTCATTCTTCTGAACTCCAATGAGTAGAGTCCCAATCTACTCAACCTCTCCTCATATGTCCATCCCCTCATCCCCGGGATTAACCGAGTGAACCTTCTTTGTACTGACTCGAGAGCAAGTATGTCTTTTCTTAAGTATGGACACCAAAACTGTACGCAGTATTCCAGGTGCGGTCTCACCAATACCTTGTACAACTGAAGCAATACCTCCCTATTTTTATATTCTATCCCCCTAGCAATGAAAGCCAACATTCCATTGGCCTTCTTAATCACTTGCTGCACCTGCATACTAACCTTTTGAGTTTCGTGCACCAGGACCCCCAGATCCCTTTCTACTTCAGTACTTTCCAGTTTCTTGCCATTAAGATAATAACTTGCTCTACGATTTTTCCTGCCAAAGTGCATAACCTCACACTTTCCAGTATTGTATTCCATCTGCCAAATCTCTGCCCACTTACTTAGCCTGTCTATGTCCCCTTGTAGGTTTTTTATGTCCTCCTCACTCACTACTTTCCCTCCCATCTTAGTATCATCTGCAAACTTTGATATGTTACACTCGGTCCCCTCCTCCAAATCGTTAATATAGATTTTAAAGAGTTGGGGACCCAGCACTGACCCCTGTGGAACACCACTAGTTACTGATTGCCAGTCTGAGAATGAACCATTTATCCCAACTCTCTGCCTTCTGTTAGATAGCCAATCCTTTATCCATGCCAGAATATTACCCCCAATCCCGTGATTTTTTATCTTAAGCAGTAATCTTTTGTGTGGCACTTTGTCAAATGCCTTTTGGAAGTCTAAATACACTACGTCCACTGGTTCCCCTTTATCCACCCTATCAAGACGGTCTTGAGGTCTGGGGGCAGTGAAGGAAAACAGTAAACAATGCATGCAGGGCGGAACTAGGCCAATATCCATTAATAATCACTATCCAAAAAAGAGCCACCAAATTTTGGAATCACCTACAAATGAGCAATCCCCAATGCTATCACTACGACGCCCTGAAATGCCAAGAGCTGACCATAAAGAAGAATACCCTCAGTCAATTAGTCCTGGGACTCAGTGAAGTAACTACTAACAATACTAACAATAACCAGCCCCAGGACAGTGACAGGGTAACACAAAGAATTCGACCCAACACAATCGTCGCTAAGCAAAAGGAAAAATATCTGACATATTGGGCAGAAACAACAAAAACCCAAAGCAAACTCAATTGCTACTTGGCCCTAAACAGACAATACAACATAGCTGATTACCTGACCATGGTAAAGGATAACAAACTGAGAAGAACCTTGACAAGGTACAGACTTAGCGAACATAGCCTAGCGATCGAAAAAGGCAGACACAGGCAGACCAGGCTGCCAAGAGAGGACAGGATATGCTCTCACTGCAGTCAGGGAGTGGTGGAGACAGAGATGCACTTCCTCACAGCTTGTGGAAAATATCAGGGCATCAGGGAGAATTTCTACCAAAAATTCTCACAAATATGCCCTGATTTCAGAAATCTGAATGACAACCAAAAACTCCCATTCCTACTGGGAGAGGAGAGAAGCTGTATAACACTGGCGGCGCACTATGTTACAGCTTGCCATGAACAGAGGGACAACCAGTAAACTAAGAAAAAAATATATATAAACAATGCGAATGTATATTTATACACTCAGGGATATACCTGTTTATACACTGTATGAATAGAACTGCGTTTATGTGCTAAACCATAAATGTATTTTGATGCTTTGGCAACATAAGATGTAACTTATCATGCCAATAAAGCGATTTAAATTGTAAAAAAAAAAAAATTGTAATTGTTACCCCTGTGTTCCCCTGAATCCCATCCCTGCCTTGGATTACTGCCACGGGTTTGAACCCATAGGATTCCCAGAATGTGCCGGTGCGGGCACCTTCCCTGGCTAGCATATCCGCTTGCTGGTTACCCTGGTTTACAAGGTTCCGTGGAGGAATGGGCCTTCACCTTGTGGATAATGACTTCCCCTTCCTCCCCCATTGCGGCCAGGATCTTTTCTAACAGGGGCTTTACGGTCAAGGGTCGCCCGTTCACAGAGGTATATCTGTGACAGGACCAGATGGCCAGATATTCCGTACATGAATTGCATGTGAACATGCTGTCCGAGCAAATCGTGTATGGGGTGGGGAAGATTTCGGGACAACCGCAGCCAGTTCAGCCTGCTGGGCGCTCATGGTGCTGGGGAGTTTAATCGCCAGGGCAATGTCTGCCGCGGGGTCATAAACTCCACACCCTGTGAGTCATTCGCCAGCAGATACCGTGCTGGAACCGTCTACGTAGATCTCGCGGCCCGTGGGATGTATCCCGGCCCGTAAACCTACGTTCACTTCCCATACCCCTTCTACGGAACACCGATGGATTGTTCCGGGATATACCATGTTGGCCGTGAGCTTGGGCTCGCAGAGACCCTTCACCTTCAGATCCATCTGTGAAAGGAGGAGGGTCCAGTGCGCAATGCGGGCACTGCTTACTGTCCCATCCTTAATCCTTCCATCCAGAAGCATCCGGGTGGGTGTGTGATGGGTGAGGAGAGTGGTGGGAGAGGTGCCTGTGAAGATCAACGACCTTTTCACAGCCCAATGCGTGGCCAAAAGATGCCGCTCGCAATTGGAAAAACTCCTTTCCACATCAGTGAGCACTCTGGAGGAGTAAACCACCGGCCTTAGCTTGCCGTGTCGCTCTTGAAGCAATACAGTGCTCAAGCTATCCCCGCTAGCCGCTACCTCCAGAAAGAACTCCTCCCCGCCATCTATGGCCCCCAGAGCTGGCGTAGTCTGCAAGTCCCCCTTGAGTTTTTCAAATGCTGCCTGGCAACACTCATCCCAGGACCACTCCACTCCCTTGTGCAGGAGTCGGAGCAGCGGGGCTGCTGTAGCTGCATAGTCCTCAATGTAGTCTCTGCAGTACCCAGTCAGTCCCAGAAAGGACCTCACACCCGTTACGGTGGTGGGGATCGGTAGATCTTGCACCGATTCCCGTCTAGCCTTGTCTATGGCTCTCTCTCCAGCGTGGATGGTCAGACCCAGGAATTTTACCTCCTGCTGGCCGATCCGTGCTTTCTTTGGGTTTACCTTGAAACCCTTTCTGCCGAACAGCTCCAATAGCTCGGCCAATAGTGGGCCATGCTCCTCTCTGGAATCTGTGAACAGGAGCAGGTCGTCCACATACTGCACTAGCTGATTGGGCTGGCTGAACTCCTTTAAGCTCCCTGCCATGCATTGATGGAAAATGCTGGGGCTGTTATGGAAACCCTGTGGCAAGCAGTTCCAAGTGTACTGTTGCCCTTTAAAAGTAAAGGCAAACTTGTACTGATCCTCCCTCCTTAAAGGGATGGACCAAAACCCATTGGAAATATCCAGCACCATGAACGTGGTCGCGGATGCTGGAATACTCCCTATCAGGTCGGCAACTGCTGCTACCGTCGGCGTGCAGGCTGGGATGTTGCTATTGAGGACTCTGTAGTCCACCGTGGCTCTCCAAGAATTGTCCGGCTTCTTCACCGGCCACAAAGGAGAGTTTGCATGGGTGACTATCGGTCTCAACATGCCCTGCTGCACCAGTGAAGACATTGCTGTCTCCATGTCAGGCTCCGCTTCCCTGGGGAAGTTGTACTGTTTTTGGGGTCGGACCATGGGGTCCCCGTCTACTCTGACCTCAAACCCGGTGACCCTCCCGCAATCGTGTTTGTGAGTGGCAAACATAGTCAGGTGGTCTGACACAAATGCCTGCAGATCTTGTGGGACACTGGCGACCATGAGCTCGAGGTCGTAGCCCTCTTTTGGCTTCACGGTGCACAGGGTCCCCTTTTCTCCCTTCCCTGGGATGACTACTACCTCACCCTTCTTACGCCTACCTGCTCCCCAAAGACAATGATTTCTTAGATCCACGAGGATCCCGTGTTCTACCAAGAAATCGGACCCAAGGATCCCCTTTCCACCCCCCACCTCCCACTTCATCAGTATGCACTTCCACTTTATGCAGAGTGGTCCTAAATGAATGGAGAGGGGAATGGAAAATGCGCCAGCCTGTTCTTTGCCTGTGAAGCCCGACAGAGTATAGGGAACCCCGGTGGACAGAGGTGAGGTGGTAGGGTTATCTGTGTGGATCACGGTGCACGATGCCCCCGTACCCAACAGATATGCTCCCTTCTCCCACTCTACCTCCATCTCCACGAGGAGTCGCCTCCATACATCATATCGCAGCACGCACAGGTAGACGGGCTGCGCCGGCTCTAGTCCTTTGGGTGCAGCGGTCATGGCTGCAGGAACAACAGGACCGGTGGTGGCTGCTATCTTCCCCTGCGAGATCATAAGAGACCACATTGTCTCTAAAATTGACTCTATCACAGCGGGATCCATAGCTGCACCGGTTCCTCTTTCAGGGGCAGGGGCTGCGTCTTGGACCTGGACTCATGCTGGGGTGGCGGTCTGGGCTTCGGCTTGGGCTGCGGGAGATTTTCACTTAATATCCTTCCACGGATTTTTACAGTCCTTGCGCCAATGTCCATCCTTCCCACACCCGTAACAATTGAGCTTGGCTTGGGCAGGGTGATTCCCCTCCTGACGCCACTCCTTCTTGCTTGGGGCTGCGGGTTTTGCCTCATGCACTTTTCCCTTAGAGGGAGGTGTCTCCTGACTTCTACAATTCTTGTAAGCAATGTTAAGCTGTCGGAGCACTGTCTCCTCCATGACACCGGGACCTTGGGGGTCACACCAAGATTTGGCTAGGGCCCATATCTGGGGCAAGCTGTTAGCAACCAGACAACGGAGCCAATGAACCCGCTGCTCAGCGTTCATTGCGGCCCATTCAGGCATGCCCAGACAGCTGTGCCGATACACTGGCCACAGCCTTTCTGTGAAAATCCGCGGGGGTTCTCCAGTTAGCTGCACAGTCCCTTCCACACGGAGGAACGGATTACCATCGTCCACTCCCAGAACCTCCAGGACCTCGTCTGAGTTCCACATACCCTGCCCGTCCCCTCTTACTCCGGTCTGAGAGGCACTGAAGGATTGTGCTATCCAGGGAGAAGAGCAGCATCTTTGCCTGTTCAAGATCATCACAATCATTGATGGCGGCTGTTTCCTCTACCTCCCTGAAATGGGCTGAGGGATTCTCTTGGAGAGTTTTTGGAGGTGGCTTATCGTCGCTCTGAGTTGTTGGGCACCGTGGCGCACCACGAGCTGGTTCATGTGGGGTCCGTCCGCGCCATTTGCGGCGGTGGGACCGAACCTCTGCTGCTGAGTAGGACACATTGGTGCCGGCTCCGGCTTTACTACCAGGGGCTGTTCCTCCTCCTGCTCCACCTCGGCTACCCTTTCTTTCACCACCCCTCCTTTGGACCAAGCCTCACTATAGCTCGGTGGTGCTGAGGGTTCAGTGGCTGGTGCCACAACTACTTCACAAGGAATCGGATTTTTGGATTCCTGCAAAAAATCTATGTGATTTGCTTTTGGGCTTACGAGGCATACCATGTCTTTTGCCTTAACCAAGGCCATTCTTAGGTCCTCTATGGTCTTTTGGCAGGGGCCGTGGCCTGTGCTCTCAAACCCGTGCTCGAGGGCCAGCTTGTAAGCTGCCTTAACCTCCACTACTCTCTCCTCCTGCACTCTTAGCTGTTGTGCGAGGCGGGCGTTTTTCTCCCGTATCCTCGCTTCATGGATCTTTGCCTCAGTAACCTGGCATTCCAGGTACTCTATTCTAGCCTGGTGTTGGCTGGCTACAACTTGGCGTTCCTGATTCAGCGTGTGAAGCGCTGTGATGAGTTTTTCCCCACCCATGGCTTTTTCCTCTATTTCTGCTGCCTGGGTAGTGATCTTGGCTGCCTGTGCTGCAACGACTCTGTCCAAAATCTGGACTTGTTTCTTGTAGCACATCAGCCACACTGCCTTTTCCACTGACTTTTTATGTTCTTTGCTCTCTGTCCACCTGATGGCTGCGTCTACTGGACGCCCATCTGTAGTGATCAATAGCATGTCATTCTATAGTGGACACTAGGTGGAGCTGTGTGGAGCTGTATATAGCTGTATGTTTAAGACTACATTACCCATGAGGCACTAGGCTACCCAGAAGGCAACAGTCAAGATGGCAGCCTGCACACAGGAGCGCACATGGAAGCCTCTACAGATACTGTACCTAGAGAACGTGTACTGAATAAATAACTAGCTAGAAGCTAGCTGTGTTCATAATAAGAATGTCTAGTTATTAATGAACATAACATGGTACCAGGGTGGTGAAGATCTGCTGAACATTGTGAAAAGCAACATGGAGAATTTGAAGCCACCAGGAGGGAATCTCGAGGGAAATGTCGACTACAATTGACGGATTTTTAAACAACAATTCGAACTCTACATTGCAGCCATCGGATTCGGTACGAAGCCAGACACAAGGAAGATAGCATTGCTGCTTATGGTTGCAGGCCCACAGGCGATAGAGGTATTTAATACATTTGTATTTAATCCAGCGGAGAACAGAGAAAAATTAGAAGATGTGCTAAAAAAATTTGATGCACATTGCTCTCCCAAAAAGAATGAGACGTATGAAAGATACATCTTCCGTTCTCGGACACAGCAACAAAATGAGACTTTTGTTAGCTTTATAACTGATCTGAAACTGAAAGCACAGACATGTAATTTCTCTGAGCTCAAAGCATCCATGATTCGTGACCAGATTGTGTTTGGTATTCATGATAAAAAAAAGTCAGGGAACATCTGTTGAGAGAAACCGAACTAAATTTGAAAAATGCAGTGAAAATATGCAAAGCCAGCGAGCTAGCTCGAAATCACGCGAAGACTTTCAGTGAAATCAATAATGATGCAAATGTAATGAGTGATAATGCTGCTGTCAGTGCTGTGTCCTACAAGGGGAAGAAACGTGGGCAGAACAGAAATGAATAGCAATCGGAGGATGACATTTTTAATTGTAAACGCTATGGTTACAAACAGCAGTTAAGACAATGCCCAGCGTTTGGAAAAATGTGCACAAAGTGTAATGGAAAGAATCACTTTGCCAAACAATGCTTTTCAAAAGTAAAAACGACGAAAGGGCAATGAGTTAATGTGATTGAGGACACTGATGTAAGTGAGACATTTTTTGTAGGAATGGTGTCATGTGACGATATCAAAAAAGATACAGAAAATGTGCAGCCCTCAGAAATAGACAATGCTGAACATAAAGTTAATGCAGTAAAAGAGGACAAATGGATGATCCCACTGCAGATAAATGGAGCATTAGTTACTTTGAAACTGGACACTGGGGCAATAGCAAACTTAATCAGTATGAGTGACATTAACAATATGAAAGAAAAGCCCAAAATACAGAAAAAGTCAGTACTACTGAAGGACTATAATGGACAGAAAATAGATAGCTTAGGTGTATGCAGACTTAAAGTGACAGTCAAAGACAAAGTGCATCATCTCATGTTTTCTGTTGTGGCTGAAAGGCTTGATTCACTACTAGGTGACAAAGCTTGTGAGGACTTAGAACTGGTCAAAAGAGTCTACCGTATAAACTGTGCCATAAGCAGACCAGAGGACTCGGTGGATTCTGTAGTGAATAATTTCCAGGATGTGTTCAAAGGATTTGGAGTTCTACCATTCACTTACAAGATCCAGCTAAAGCAGGATGCTCAGCCAGTGGTACATGCTCCACGAAGAGTTCCAGCACCCCTGCGTGACCGGCTCAAGAATGAACTGGACAGAATGACCACACTAGGAGTCATCAGGAAAGTTGAAGAGCCAACAGACTGGGTTAACTCCATGGTATGTGTAAAGAAAAAGAACAATGATCTAAGAATATGCATGGATCCAAAGGACTTAAATGCTAACATAAAACGTGAACATTACCAGATTCCCAAGCGAGAAGAAATCACCAGTGAAATGTCAGGTGCCAGATACTTTACAAAGCTCGATGCCTCACAAGGATTTTGGCAACTAAAACTGGATGAAGAGAGCACCAAATACTGCACCTTCAACACACCATTTGGCAGATATTGTTTCCTCAGAATGCCTTTCGGGATAATATCTGCATCTGAAATCTTTCATAGAGTGATGGAACACATAATTGAAGGTCTGGAAGGAGTTCGGGTCTATGTTGATGACATCATCATCTGGGGCTCCACACAGAAAGAACACAATGAGAGACTGACTAAAGTGCTACAGAGCATACGCCAGAATGGACTGAAGCTCAACAAAGCCAAGTGTCAGTTTGGCGTCCAGGAAGTCACTTTCCTAGGAGATAATCTATCTGGTAAAGGAATAGAGCCAGATATGGAAAAAGTAAACGCCATACTCAAAATGCCCCGACCCTCTGACAAAAAAGGAGTGCTACGCATCATGGGGATGATAAACTGCATTGGAAAGTTCATTCCTAACTTGTCAGCCAAGACAGCCTGTCTGCGAGACCTGCTACATAAAACAAATGAGTTCGCATGGACATAAAGACATGAACAAGAGTGGATAATCCTCAAAACAGTGCTGACAACCACACCTGTACTCAATTTCTTTGACCCAACCAAAAGAATCAAAGTGTCAACGGATGCATCAAAAGATGGCCTAGGTGCGGTCTTGCTACAAGCAGATGGTGAAGATTGGAAGCCTGTTGCTTATGCCTCCAGGTCTATGACTGATACTGAGTGTCGATACGCCCAGATTGAAAAGGAATGTCTAGGCTTGGTAGTTGGACTAAAAAAGTTCCATGGCTACATATGTGGACTTCCCACCTTCACAGTTGAGACAGACCACAGCCCTTTAGTTGCCATCATAAAAAAAAACCTGAATGAGATGTCTCCAAGGATTCAACGACTCATGATGAAGCTGCAAAGATATGACTTTGAACTGATCTACACACCAGGCAAATACATAATGTTAGCAGATGCACTATCCCGAGCACCCACAATGAGTCATGTGAGCTCTACTGAAGAAGACGTGGATGTTCATGTGAGTATGGTCACTGCTGTGCTGCCCGTGTCAGACACAAAATCAAAGCAAATAGCAGAAGAAACAGTAAAAGATACAATATTACAAACAGTAATAGAGAACATTCATCATGGTTGGCCATAAGGTTCCTGTCCAAAATATTTTCACATAAGGTCAGAATTGAGTGTCACAAGTGGACTATTACTAAAACAGAACAGAATAGTCATTCCACAGGCTCTACGTCAAGACATGCTCAAAAGGATTCATGAGGTACACCTCGGAATTGAAAAATGCAAAAGGAGAGCAAGAGACACTGTTTATTGTCCTGGCATAAATAAGAACATTGAGAACATGATAGGCAAATGTGAGACATGTCAGAAACACCAAAGCAAACAAGCAAAGGAACCAATGATAGTAGCTGACATACCAACAGCAGCATGGCAAAAGGTTGGTACGGACCTTTTTAATTTAAATGGTAAAGACTATCTAATAGTGATTGACTACTATTCTAACTATCCTGAGATGGCGCTGCTCTCAAGCACCACAGCAAGCAGTGTCATAATGCATGTGAAATCCATCTTCACCAGACATGGAATTCCCAGGATTGCCGTTAACGACAATGGTCCGTGCTTCAACTGTAAGGAATGGCAACAGTTTGCAGCACATTATGACTTTCAGCACATCACATCCAGTCCTTTGTATGCTCAGTCAAATGGTAAGGCAGAGCAAGGTGTTCAAGTTCTCAAGCAGCTACTGAAGAAAGTGACAGAAAGCAAGTCTGATCCTTATCTCGCCCTGCTGAGCTACCGAGCCTCACCTTTAGACTGTGGTTCTTCACCTGCTGAACTACTAATGGGTCGCAAGTTGCGCACCATGCTACCCTGCTGTGCAAAAGAACAGCAAAGTGAGGAACTGAGACAGAGACTTCAACTGTTAAAGCTGAAACAGAAATCATACTATGACAAGTCATCCAAAACTCTAAAACCATTGACAAATGATGATGTTGTCAGGATTGAGGATCCAGATGCATGGAACAGGAAAGCTACAGTTCTTGAGGAAGTAGGACCAAGGTCATACACTGTTAGAACTGAGGAAGGACAGGTTCTCAGGAGGAACCGCCGTTCCCTCCTAAAAACACAAGAGACTATTCAAGACCAGATTGATGACAATGCCGCAACTGCATCTTATCATTCACCGCCAGGACAATCTCATGAAGACACATCAGACTTACCCGTGTTGAGAAGATCCACACATGAAGTAAAAGAGCCTGATAGACTTAATCTTTGAGTACAATGTAAAGCTTTGAAAATGTGTTGACTGTTTTGAAAATGTTTATGTTTATAGAGCACTAACAAAAGTGTTACTGATATTATCTTTATTGTTTTCTTGAAAGTTGATTGATACTGATTTTGTTAAACCTCAAAGAAAGGGGGATGTAGTGATCAATAGCATGTCATTCTATAGTGGACACTAGGTGGAGCTGTGTAGAGCTGTATATAGCTGTATGTTTAAGACTACATTACCCATGAGGCACTAGGCTACCCAGAAGGCAACAGTCAAGATGGCAGCCTGCACACAGGAGCACACATGGAAGCCTCTACAGGTACTGTACCTAGAGAACGTGTACTGAATAAATAACTAGCTAGAAGCTAGCTGTGTTCATAATAAGAATGTCTAGTTATTAATGAACATAACACCATCCAGTAAGAGATCGGAAATCCACTGCTTAGTGAGATTTACCTTGTCAAAAACATAATCCGCTATCCTCTCATCCATAACATTTCGACCATTCAAACCTGGGTCTAATACATTGCAATCCTGCTACCAGTGTCCTGTCGCGGTCGCCATTTTCTGTAAGCGGTTTTAGATCGCAGAGGTTTCTCTCTCTAGAGGCCTCTCTCTCTTGCACAGTAAAACCTTGAGTGGTTCGACCCACTCGCCCCTTAGTTTCTAGACGCTGGCCTATAGAGTATTCTCTACATTGTAGTTCCATTGAGGAACTACAATGTAGAGAATACTCTATAGGCCAGGTTTAATGGAAATGAAATGAAACTTTATTGCATAAAGGAACAAATCAAACTGCAAGCCAATAAGGTACATGGGAGGGAAAAACAAATCATAATACAGTACTGGCTAAGATATATACAGGCATATTATACTTTACAAAAGTCATCACGAAATGGGGAAAACACACGGAACATCGAGGGATAACAACTCATTGTTAAAATTACCCCTTAAATGCCCACCCCCTAAGCCTATCTAGGTCAGATTGTGAGGGGCCAGAAACATGCTCACCAATCCAGTTGGAAAGTATAGAGTTTTGAAACAGGTCTGCGTTTTGATCCTTTCAGGCATCCTGTCTCCACATGGTCAGCGCTTCGGGCTGCGACACTCTCTCTTCTTCCTCGAGGTGAAGGTCACGGACAGGCTGGATGTTAGCAGGCCTGGAAGTCGGTGCGGGGAGAAACCAACTGTTTTACCATTCTCGTATGGGTTTAGTTGCACAGCCCAGTTGGTTCACCGTTTTCATATAGGTTTCACCTATACATGTCAGCGTCCCGGGGTTGGTCGATGATCTCCCGACAGTTACCCCAGGGCTAGATGCTGACTCGACCTCCCATCTCGAACCTCGATCCTCCGTCTTCTCCGCTTGAACTCCGTACTGAAGTAGAAGCCCAGCTGAAGCCCCGGATCCTGTGAACCTCCTCAGAACCTTCGAACTTTCTCAGCACATCGATCGCTACCCCGGGACTCCAGATATACTTCTCAAAAGAGGCCTTTATCTCCCACCAAATCAAGGTTAGTCTTTGTTTAACTTTTGGCGGGCTGGTATCACAACGGGGTAGTTAATGTTTTAAACTACTTTGGGATGGCTGGTAACGGCCATCTCTGGTCTGGAATGACCCTGTATTGGTTCGAATGTCTTCTTGATGTCTTTAATGGGTCGTTGATGCTCCCCTTATATGAATATAAAACTGTTTCCCTTTGTCTGGGTAAACATATAGATGGCCTTTATCTACAGGCTGATCTGACTGGATCTGCATCCAATCCATATGTATATGGTTCTGTCTGGTTTCGTTTTCTCCGAAACAGCCTTCCAGAACTTACTGTGGGCTGTCTGGGGACTGCAGGAACCATTTTAAAGTGTCCAAAAAGCTGGTCACGGGGTCTGGCAGCCATTTTGTATGCCCCTTTTCCTGGGCTTCTTTTAAAACAGTCTTTAAAATTAAGGCCTCTACTGCCAACAGATCCTTATAGGACAATGTTCAATTTTGCGAATCTTACACCCCCGTGGGTCCCTGTGATAGTCCGATGAATGTTGTTCCCCAACCGTTCCCGCTCAACTCTGGGGTTCCCCATGCCTTTACTTAGTTTCCTGAGCCATCACCACCTATCCAGGGGAACATGTCCCTTGCATGTTAAACATATCCTTTTGCCCACGGTGACGCTAATCCTGGGAGTGACGATCTGTATCCTGGGGCACAGGAGGGAGGCCTCCCCGTAGGTGAACCCAGTCTGGCTGGAGTACTGGGATGAATTGGATCCCAGCCACCCCGGCCACGTCCCCTTGTGGAAGTAAGCGGTTGTCTCCTCCGCCTCCCGTACGCCGCTACCGTCGACCGCCACTGGGGCCCTTTTCCCAGAGCACCCGAAGATGTGGTGGTCCTCGATGTCTCCTCTCCTACCGATGCTCAGCCCGAGCAGGATTACGCCTCCGTACATTCCAAAATTTCCTGCAATAGACATAAAGGCATCCAGCCAGGTTTCCTGGAGACTCACTGGCTCAGGTGACGTATATTCGGGTCCCGCGACCTCGACTCACATGGACAATACTCTGAGACGGCTTCATACTTAAATCAAAACTAACTGTTCCTTACTTAGAATTAAATTAAAATAGACGAACTTAACACAATAAACTTAAACTACTAAAACTATATACATCTGCCTCTCGTCTCCGAGCGGCCAGCCTAATTCCTGCCTGGGCTGTTGCAGGCTGCAACCTGCGGCGTGGCTGCACTGACCTGCACTTCCAGTCCCTGGCAGTCTGTAGCTGCTAGCTGGGGACCTTTGCCTTCCGACTTCTCTAAGTCGGGAGGTTGCCCTTTCAAGCTGGGGAGCCAGCTGTAAGAATTCGCAATAATTTACAGTTCTGAAGATCAATTTTTTTGATTAAAGAATCCCTGGGCGTTGTGCTTTTAAATTTCCAGGGATAAAAATGGCTGTCACCACATGGCCGAAGACAAAGGACAATGCTTTGTTTACAAAGCAATTGAATGCTATTCGCATTTGTTTGTATATCGAGTGGATACATCTAAACTGCAGAAGAGACTTTTGTACCTTGAATGGGAAACGTTTAACAATTGAATGGGTTTTAAATCACCCAGCACTGGACAATAGGGCTGTTGCATTCTTTTGTTTCAGCCCAGGGAGCCCCGGAAGACACATTAACCCAGTCTAACCACTTTGAGTTAGCCAATCACAGCTTTCTCTTGTTTATTGGACCCTTTGGGTGGGGAATTTTGCACACAGCCCTTGCAAGGCAGAACGGCAGGGGCCTCACCAGATATGATAGATGCTGAGAAGCTATCTGGCTCTCGTACTTCGCTGGACCAAAGGTGAGCAGGGTGTTCTGACTCCTCAACAAGGCAACCTAGCAGGAGTTTGGGGTGGTGATTTGAGGGTAATTGCTAAGATTGTTTAAATAACATTGTAGTCATTTTATCCCTCATTTTCGCCGTCTGCAACCCCCCTGTTATATAGTTTAAATGTAATTACTGTGTTCGTGTGGTATAGTTTATTCTTTTGATTGTAGTTTATTTAGGTAATAAAACTTGATTTTTCTCTCACCCAAACCACTTGTTCCATTTTAATATCATTAATTATAAGTTCCTCCACTCAGAACTAAAGGAGGGGTAGCGATTCGGAACCGCTGTTTTAAAATTGGTTTTATTGGAATTGGTCTGAGTGCAGGCAAAGGCTGCAAGACCAGGAAAATTACTTTAAACCAGTTTAAAGAAGCCCCCAACCCTTACAATGGTGAGCCAGCCAGGAGTGGAGGCAGTTTTTGATTTAATAAGTGGTCTGGATCTGGAGAAAGCATCAGCTGTAGTTTCTCTCGTTTTCAGTATGTGGGTATCCCTGCGAATTTTAGCGGCAGTGTGTAGGCTGACCTATCGGGGTATAGGTGGCTGGTTTAGGAAGGGTGAGATGAAAGAGCAGGAGGAGGTTAAGGAGGCCAAGAATTGGGAGTCCCAGTTTGAAAAATGCCAGGCATTTGTGGAGCGCCTGGTGCAGGAAGTCACTGAGACCAGGAAAAGTGAGATGAGACTGCGGGAAGAGAATGCCCGCCTCATCTCAGATGTAAAAGAGCAGGAGGAAAGGTTTAGGGAAGTATGGACAGCTTATATGCTGGTCTGCGCCCAAAGGTTTAGTGAAGCAGATCATGGCCCCTGTAGGGCAGAGATAGAAAGTCTTAACATGGCTTTAAAAGCAGCAAAGGGGACGATTTGTGTGATCAGCCCGAAGGCAGGTCAGCTGGATTTTACTGGCAGTCCAAATCAAACCGCCCCACAGGCAACACCCAGGGAAAGGCTGGCTAGGGAATTAGAGATCCCAAGACAGCAGCCCACAGCTCCGGGTTTTGAGGAGCTCTGGCAGCAAGGAGGGGTGGACAATGGGGTGGTAGGAGAACACCAGCAGGTCCCGCTAGGCAGGCGGGGACCAGGACCAGTGTATCGGCCCGTGAACAATAATGACCCAGGGGCTGTTCAGAATACCTATCTGGTCCCTTATGATACCCCACAGCTCAGGGGCATGGTGAAACATATTCCCATGCTCTCTGAAAAGGGAGACCCCTCACTGCACTTCCAACAAGTAGACCAGGCAGCCGGTGTTAACGGCTGTGATGATGAAGAGAGCCAGAATGTTGCTTTTCTCTGTGGATAGTAAGCTCTATCAGACCCTTTCGGATGAGGCCAAGAGAGGAGAGAAGGGTTTTGAGGACCTGAAGGAGGAAATACTGGAAGCCATGGGTGCGAACGACAGCAATCCATTCGATCGCGTAGGGAGAACCCTGCAGCAGGAAGGGGAGACTCCACAAGCATTTGCAGACAGGCTGTGGCCAGTCTACAACCGTGCATGTACAGGGGGACAAGATAGGGCACAGCTGAACCAGCAGCAGCAGACCCAATGGCTTTGTTGCCTGGTGTACAATTGCCTGCCCCAGGTAAGAGCAAAGGCCAACGCTTGGTTTGACCCCCGAGACCCCCTAGTAACCGAAGAGACTGTAATCCGGCAGCTCATGGTGAAATTTAGGAATGGGAGGAATGGTGAGAGCCCCCAGCAAAAGGGTAAAGTCCACGAGGTTGAACCTGGGGCTCAGTATAAGAAAGAGTGGCACCAGGAGGGGAACTGTCCCTCCCAGGCTAGGTTAAATTGCTATGGGTGTGGGAAAGACGGTCACTGGAGAAAAGACTGTAAGAATTCCTGGAAGGATAGCAAGGGAAAGAATCCCCCAGCCCCAGCCCAAAGGGTAGAGACAGGAATCTCCCCCGCCTCAGTCGAGTCGCTACTGGAGGTAATGCGGTCTCTCCTGACCAACCAGGGAAAGGTAGCAGCCATCAATGGTGCTGCAACCCCCTTGCCCACCTCTGCCTCCCCACAATGACTGGCCGGTATGCTGGTCAAAGAGAGTGCACGTGCAGGCACTTTCTGGGACCCATATGGGTCCGGGCCAGTGGCAGTGATTACAGGCAGGGATGGGGCACAGAGAAATTCAGAAAAACTGTACAAGGCAAGTTCAAGTTCACCGCCTGTAAAGACAGGCACTGTGGCCTGTTTAAAGGGACCAGCTTCCCAGCCCGCTGCTAAAGTGGTCCCCCCTATGATGTGGGACCCTGCGGGGGCAGGGATAGCAATCCCTCTTGCAGGAGACATAGGGAGGGAGCTGACACCAGGTTTTAAACATGGGGAGGAAAATTTCCAGCCACCAGCAGCGGGTGGTGAGAGTATACCTGCCCCCAGCACAGGAGTGGGCAGGGAAGAGCAGACAAACCCAGAGAGAGATTTGCACCGGCAGGCTGCCAGATATATTATACAGTGCAGGCTATTTGGACATGGGGGAGCAGGTTCCCAGCCAGCTCAGGGTCCGCCAGCCAAAGTTTCCCCATAGAGACACCCCTCAGAAGGTCTCAGCGGGTGCCCCAGCCTAAGAAAGCATGGTCACCCACTTTACAGTGGAATAGGGCGGTCTCCCGAGCCAGGGAGAAGCCAGAGAACAGAGGCCCCCACTCAACAGCCATAAGCTGCGGGGGACCAGAGACAGGAGGCAGTCCAGCTTCGCTGCAGCCAGCAGCAATCACGACAGTGCCAGAGATTAGACTGGCCGTCCGGAGATGAGCGGCATCTGTATTATAGTTATATGTGTGAATATAGCGTGCTTTTAAGGTGTATTTTAAGTTTGTTCATATAACTAGTTTTAAGTTTAAGTTTAAAGAGTTTGGCCTAGAAATTAGGTTTGCCTCCGCCAGGGCTTTTGCACCCGAAATTTTGCGCCCGCGATAATTGCCGCTGCGCCCGCCAAAAATTCAGCTGCCCCGCGCCCAGACAGCTGCGTGCGCTAATGGAGGGTTTCAGCGCCTTGCTATGGGCGCTGAATGCAGGTTTGCGGCGCTAATCCCCCGCTGCGGCACCCGATGCGGTGCGGCAGGCTGGGGTACTGCAGGCCTCCTCCTTCTGTTAAGGAGGAGCTGCCTGCAGCCGACTGCTGACCGGTCGATTCGCCCGACAAATGAGCCCGGCACCTCGGAGAAGTGCCGGGCTCGCGGGCCACACACATCAGTGCCGCGGGGGGGTGGTGGAGTCCGGGGAGGGAGGTGCGGGCAGGCGGCCGCCGGGAAAGCGGCCGGCCGCCGCTCCACCTTAATGCGCCGGCGCTACGTGCTGCAACATCCCGTTGAACAATCGTTGGTTGCGGCTGCCACAGGCGAGGCGGCCGCAACTGAATTTGGGCATCCGGCCGCATTACCACAGCAACCGGGACGCTGCGCACACCGATGACGTCATCGGTGCCGGCGCAGCGCTACCGGCTAACGCCGATGGTAGGGCCCAATGCAATTTCGATCGCGGCTATAATTCCGGCGCAAGGCCCTCTAACGCCTCTAATTGGGCGCTAACCCCACCGAATTTCTAGGCCTTTAAGTTTACATGTGTGCCGAATGTTTGTATTTTGGTCCGAGGTCGAGGGACCCGACCATGTCTCCACCTAAGGCAGCAGATCAGTGAGGCCTGGCTGCATGTCCCTTTTAGGTTTTTGCAGGAGAAGGGAAAATGAAGCAGCCATGTTCGCCCAGCCCGAGCTGGACATCGAATGAAGATACGGAATGTTGGGGATCACCTCGCCACTGGACGAATCCAGGAGACCCCGCAGCGATCTTCAGGAAAAACCGGACAGGGTCCGGAGGAAATTGCCTACTCCTCCTACGGGGAGGAGATGGCCCCAGCTGGGTGGGGCACGGCCCCCAACCCAGCACTATCCTGACCGAAGTTCACTTGCGGGAGACCTCGCTGTTGAGGAGTCACAATGGGGAAGCGCGGGCGCCTGGTCATAGGGACGCGTTCCCCGGGAGTGGGTGGTGATGGCCCGGGAAAGATCGTATAGAGGAGGGGGAGACCCAAGAGTCGAGTGGGTGCGGTCGGGGGAGGGTGGAACTCACCCGGGGGCCCACTGGCAAAGAGGATAAGTGTGGCTGGGAAGGATGAGTGGGTGGCCGGGTCAGTGTGGGGCCAGGGAGAGCCGCCACACAGGCACCCATCATTTTCTGCAGCCAGTCGAGGGAAGACGGGAGGGGGAGGGAGTGGGAGTCATGAGATCCCATACTCCCCGGTCTCGGTCTGTGCCAAGGTAATTTTTAAACGTGAGGGGTACCCCGCCTCCACAAAGGGACAAGGGAGCGGAGCAGGCTGGTCAGTAAATCCATTCTGCCTGTTTTAAAGTTTAAGACGATCAAAGGCGGGTGGAAGGTACTTTTACTGCCCGAGTGGGAGGAGCAATGCCCACTCGAATTTCACGACCCATCATCAGCACGTGATGATTGGGGTTCATTTAAGCATGTTGTTTAATGATTTTTTGTATTTTGTGTTGCAGCCACAAGTTGAGCAGAGGCGTAGGATCCTCTCCATGCTTGGGACCAGTTTGTGATGACTCCAAGTTGAGCAGAGGCGTAGGACCCTCTCCGTGCTTGGGATCATTTTGATTACATTGTGTAACTAGGATTGCAACATTTTGTAATAACTTATGATGTAAAAAAGTGATTGTAAATTTGGTTTACACTGTATAATTTTACAAGCGTATAGGGGTATGAGACCCCTTATTGAAAACTGAAGTATCTGTAAGATGCTTACCGTACCATGGTTTTTTTTCTTGAATTAAAGGGGAATAGACAGAACGGGGATCAGTGGCAGATAGCTATTAGGTTGTGTGTGGGGGGTCAGAAATCATTGCTCATTTCTTCAAGAGGATACTACAAGCAAGCTGGAAGTATGCAAGGGCGGACTGTAAGATTTCGCAATAATTTACAGTTCTGAAGATCAATTTTTTGATTAAAGAATCCCTGGGCATTGTGCTTTTAAATTTCCAGGGATAAAAATGGCTGTCACCACATGGCCGAAGACAAAGGACAATGCTTTGTTTACAAAGCAATTGAATGCTATTAGCATTTGTTTGTATATCGAGTGGATACATCTAAACTGCAGAAGAGACTTTTGTACCTTGAATGGGAAACGTTTAACAATTGAATGGGTTTTAAATCACCCAGCACTGGACAATAGGGCTGTTGCATTCTTTTGTTTCAGCCCAGGGAGCCCCGGAAGACACATTAACCCAGTCTAACCACTTTGAGTTAGCCAATCACAGCTTTCTCTTGTTTATTGGACCCTTTGAGTGGGGAATTTTGCACACAGCCCTTGCAAGGCAGAACGGCAGGGGCCTCACCAGGTATAAAGATACATGCTGAGAAGCTATCTGGCTCTCGTACTTCGCTGGACCAAAGGTGAGCAGGGTGTTCTGACTCCTCAACAAGGCAACCTAGCAGGATTTTGGGGTGGTGATTTGAGGGTAATTGCTAAGATTGTTTAAATAACATTGTAGTCATTTTATCTCTCGTTTTCGCTGTCTGCAACCCCCCTGTTATATAGTTTTAATGTAATTACTGTGTTCGTGTGGTATAGTTTATTCTTTTGATTGTAGTTTATTTAGGTAATAAAACTTGATTTTTCTCTCACCCAAACCACTTGTTCCATTTTAATATCATTAATTATAAGTTCCTCCACTCAGAACTAAAGGAGGGGTAGCGATTCAGAACCGCTGTTTTAAAATTGGTTTTATTGGAATTGGTCAGAGTGCAGGCAAAGGCTGCAAGACCAGGAAAATTCCTAGGCTGGGGTGTCCGAGGGGACCTCCTAGGAAGTGCAACTGGTGGGGCTACCCTTGTGAGCGGACCTTTTGCTCGGACCGCATTCCTCGCTGGCAGTGGATCTTCTCCCTGGGGTCCCTCCCCTCCCAAACCTGAACTGGGGACCGGTAATCTCCCGCCGCCGGCTGCCGGTGGCCGAGGGTCTCCACCTCCAGGTTCAAAACCTGGGTCAGGGGCGAGGCCATCTGGGTCGGGGGCAGCGCCATCTGTCTCGGGCTCCTCCTCCTCGGAATCCCAAAGGAGGGGTGGAGTGGTCTGAACAAGGTGCTGGGGGACTCCTCCCTTGACGCACGCGACTGCGCCTGCGTGTGCAGCCTGTGTGTGCGCGCCCGCTGCGGGCTGAGGATTTCTAACCTCGGGTTTGATCCCAACTGCCTGCTTCTTCGCCTCCAGCTTAAACAGCTTACACTGGTTGATATGGAACCATTTTGTGCGCCGGGGCAATTTCACTGCATGCACCATGGGGCTGGCTTTATCTACTATGCTATAGGGTCCCATGTACAATGGCTCTAAAGTCCCCAGTCGGGCATAGTTCCTAACCATTACCTGGTCCCCTATCCCCCATTGATGACTTTTGTTAAGCTCGAGCAGCAACCGGTTATTCCGGTGCTGCTTCCCCATACTACCTGCTGCCTGCTCGTAAATCTGCTTCAGGCGCTCGAGGAGTGTTCGGGTGAATTTATCCCGATTTACCTCCCGAAGCTGCCCTTCGGTAAGAACTGGGGCTAGGACATGGGTGGGGGTCCGCATAACCCTGCCAGTCATTAACTCGTACGGGGAACACCCTGTACTTTTGGACTGGCTGGCCCGGATCCCCATGAGGACTAGAGGCAGGACCTCCGCCCATTTTTGGGGCGAGTCCACTGTCTCTTTCCTCAGCTTTTCTTTTACGGTGCGGTTCATGCACTCCACAATCCCTGAGGACTGTGGATTGTGAGCTACGTGCCATTTCCCCTTGATGCCGAGCAGCATAAGCGTGTTCTGCATGACTTGGCTGGTGAAGTGGCTTCCCTGGTTGGACTCCACAAACTGGGGTAGTCCCCACCACGTGAACACATCCCGTAGCAAGATCCTTGCAGTGCCCAGTGCTGTGGCTGTTCTACAGGGGAAGGCTTCTTCCCACTTGGAAAACACGTCTACCAGGACGAGGCAGTATTTGTAGCCTCCCTGGGTGGTGGGCAGGGGCCCGATGTAATCGATCTGGATCGACTGCCATGGTCCCTCCACCCTCTTAACGTGTCCCATGTGCACCTTCCTTCTGTGGGAGTCGGGGTTGTTTGCAGCGCACACAAGACAGCTAGCACAGAACTCGCGGACGTCTTCTCGGAGTCCCAGCCACCAGCCAGGTGGTCTCAGGCCTGGGGTGTCCTGCTCCCGGACCCTCATGGGCCAGTTGAAGGAACTCCCTCTGGTGCTGCTGGGGTACTACCCACTGTTCTTCTTTGAGCAGCATGCCTTCCCTTATGGAGAGGGCCACTGCACCGTAAGGGCCTTCTATGCTCCTACCCTTGCTCACTGCGCTGATGGCGGTTTTCAGGAGAGGGTCCTGGGCTTGGACCATTTTAAGATCCGGGGCTAAGGCTAATCCTAAGCTCCTCTGGGTCCCATCCCTGCCTCTAACTGCCGCCACGGGCCCGGACCCATAGGAGTCCCAGAAAGTGCCGGTGCGGGCACCCTCCTTGGCCAGCGTGTCAGCTTGCTGGTTACCCTGGCCGTGGGGTTCTGTGGAGGACTGGGCCATCACTTTGTGGATGAAGATCTCGCCTTCCTCCTGTAGTGTCCGTGTGTAGATAAAGACACTGAAGACAGGAGTTGGTTCATAGCTATTTACTAAGCAAGTCTGGGGGGGAGGTTCTAAAGGATATACAAAATACACAGGCTTATATAGCCCAAGTGGCAATTACCGGCATTACGCACACCTGGGGCTCTTAAAGGCACATACACCACAATTGCTCTTAAAGGCACATACACCACAATTCCTCCCCTTCTAGTTAACTAGTACATCATATTTTAAGTAATTATTAATTACATGTTATATGCAAAATAATATACATTGCTGTATTAATTAATTATAAGTTAGTCTCTCAGGAGGCTTCCTGACTCGGTCCGGATAACGCCTCGGGGGTGTAGTAGTTTCTGGTGGTGCAGTAGGTTCTTCTGGCAAGGCTGATTCGGCTTGAAGGCCAGTGTCGGGCTCATCGGGTTCCAGTATCACCGGATCGGAGGTAGATATGGGTATCTCTACTTCATCGTTGATGTATAGCGTGGTGGTGTAGGTTGTCCCTTTTCGGATGACTTGATGATTTGGTCAGCATGGCGCCTTATTATGCTTTCTCCGATGTCCACGGTATACATCAGTGGTCCTAGTCGTGTGCAGATAGTTCCAGGCTGCCATTTCTCGGTACGGTAGTCCCGGGCCAAAACCGGTTGGCCTATCTGGAAGGCCCTAGTTGGCCTTTCATTCATGCCCTGAAACTGCCAGTTCTCCACGTCCCTTCGGATGTTGGGCTTGATCAAATCCAGCCGGCATCTTAGGTTTCTATTGTAGAACATCATGGCGGGAGTTTGGTTTGTAACCATATGTGTTGCATTCCTATATGCAAATAAGAAGTTATCCACCTTGTGCTGAAGTTTTATGTCTTCATTACCCATGGCCTTTATGGCCTTCTTAAAGGTCTGGACAAACCTTTCAGCCAATCCATTGGTGGCGGGATGGTATGGGGCGGACGTGTAGTGCTTTACCCCATTGTTCTTTAAGAACTTTCTGAATTCTTCGGATACAAATTGCGGTCCATTATCAGAACATATCTGTTCCGGCAGCCCATTCCTGGCAAATATGGTCCTTAATACTGTGATGGTTTTTTCCGTGGTGGTGGACGACATCTTTATTACCTCTGGCCACTTGGAGTGTGCATCAACTGCGATTAAGAACATTGAGTCCATAAATGGACCAGCAAAGTCGATGTGCACCCTTTGCCAGGGAGATGAGGGCCAGGGGCCTGTGGCGGAGCATTTTGGACCTTCTGGCATCCTAGGCAGCTCTTGGTCATGTCTTCGATGTCTCCATCGATACCTGGCCACCATACAAACGCCCTAGCTAGGTTCTTCATTTTCACTCCACCCAGATGCCCCTCGTGAAGCTCCTTTAGCACTTTATCCTGGAGTTTGGGTGGAATCACCACTCTGGATCCACACATCAAGGTTCCTCGGCACACTGACAGCTGTTCTCTTCTTTGCGAGAATGCTGGCAACAGTGGTTCGCCATGTGCTGGCCATCCCTTCATTGTTAAATCGTAGACCCGTGAGAGAATAGGGTCATTTCTGGTCTCCCTTTCAATGGCAGAATTTGTCACCGGTAGACATTCCACTATGGTAGAGTGGAATATCTCTACTGGGTCTACTGTAGGTGCCTCTTCTATTGTTGGCAACGGCAGGCGCGATAAACCGTCAGCATTCCCATGCTGTTTTGACCCTTTGTATTCAATGTTGTATTGGTGTGCCCCTAGAAAAAGGGACCACCTCTGTAGTCTTTGTGCCGTCATAATGGGGACACCTTTCTTAGGGTTGAATATGGAGATGAGGGGTTGATGGTCAGTCAGCAAGGTAAATTTTTGTCCGTGTAGGTAATGGTTGAATTTCTTCACTCCCCATACCAGGCTGACTGCTTCCCTGTCTATCTGGGAATAGTTACGCTCAGCTGAGTTCAATGAGCGTGACGCAAAAGCTATCGGCCGTTCCGAGCCATCAGGGAATCTATGGGACAATACCGCTCCTATGCCGTAAGGGGATGCATCACACACCAGTCTGATTGTTAGTGATGGGTTGTAATGAGCCAAAACTTTCTCGGATGTGATTAAGTCTTTACATTTATGGAAGGCACGTTTACAGTCTTCGTTCCATTTCCAAATCACTCCTGTGTGTAGAAGATCATTAAGAGGGTGTAGAATAGTTGATAAGTTCGGTAAAAATTTATGATAGTAATTTATTAATCCCAGGAATGACCTCAATTGTGAAACATTTTCAGGTGCTGGGGCTTTTATAACAGCTTCAATTTTTTCAGGTCACTTATGCAACCCTTCCTTATTAATTATGTGGCCACAATATGATATCTGATTTTGGAAAAATTCGCACTTGGGGCGATTTGCTCGTAGGCCCCGTTCTTTCAGCCTAGTGAGCACCTGCTCCAAATTGGCAAGGTGCTCGTTGTCGTTTTCTCCTGTTATAAGGATGTCGTCTAGGTAACACTGAGTCCCCAGAATCCCTTGCAGGACTTGCTCCATAGCTCTTTGCCAGATAGCTGGAGCTGATGCTACTCCAAAAACCAGTCGATTGTACTGGTACAGGCCTTTGTGTGTGTTTATTGTGAGATACTTTTTAGAGGTCTCCTCAACCTCCATCTGTAGATATGCCTGTGCCAAGTCAATTTTTGTGAAACGTTTTCCTCCGGATAGTGAGGCGAAAATATCTTCTATCCTCGGAAGAGGATACTGTACCGTGTGAAGGACCGGGTTTACAGTCACCTTAAAGTCCCCACAGATGCAAATTTTTCTCTGTTCCTCAGAGTTATTTTTCAATGCTTTTTTCATGACTGGAACGATGGGTGTTGCCCATTCGCTCCAATCTATTTTGGATAATACGCCTGCCTTTTCCAAATTCTCCAGCTGTGCCTCGACTGCCGGACGTATTGCGTATGGCACCGGTCTTGCCTTAAAACATTTTGGAATTGCTGCATCTTCCACTTTTATTGAGGCGGTGATGCCTTTCAAGGTTCCTAGTTTCTCTTGAAACACTTCTTTGGCATTGGCCAAGATGTCTTTTAATCGTTCAGGTATGATGTCATCCTTGTTTTTTTCCTTACTGGTCACCGTCAGTGCCTGAATGGAGTGCCAGTCTAAACGTATCTTCCTTATCCATTCACGTCCCAACAACGGTGGACCACCATCTTGTAGAATGTATAAATACAACTTTTGTATTTCTTTGCCGTTGTATACCACAGGCACCTTTATTTTTCCTTTGGGGTATACTTTCTGCCCCGTATATGTTTTTAAGATAATGGATGTGTCTTTTAGAGGTATATGCGAAAATAGCCTCTCGTAATCTCGTCGATTTATTACGGTTAGAGCTGATCCTGTATCTAGCTCCATTTTAATTGGGGACCCTGCTATTATGAGGGTAACCCAAATGGTCTGGTAATCTTCATTGGCAATTACATTATGTAATTTGAGAGAGCTTAGTCTCTTGTTCCCGGAGTCGCTATCGCTCTTCTGGTCTTTGGAGCTACTGTCTGTCATCATTTGTACCTTTCTGTGCTTTTCCTTATTGATTCTTTTCCCGTTAGTGGATTTTTTATTTTCAGATCGGCATACACGTGGAATGTGTCCCATCTTTCCGCATCACCTGCATGCTTTTTCTTTGAACCAGCAATCCCTCTGGTCATGGTTGGATCTGCCGCAGCGATAACATCTCTTGAAACCCTGTGTGTCATTTCATGGGTGCCGAAGTCCTGTGGCCTTTGCTGTATCTTTGCCGCTCCTATTGCACTGAAAGCCTTGTCCAGTGTTAAATCTTTTCCAGAAGATACCTTTTTTTGTGTTTCTACACTTAGGGGATCGCAGATGAATTTGTCTTGCAGAGAATCTGCCAGTCCTGCCTCGAATTGGCAGTGTAGGGTATCAACAATCTCCTCAAAATTCTTGTCCATCGGTTCGGCTGGAGTGATTAAGTTGCGTAACAGCTTGTATGTTTCTGCGCCCACTAGATCCAGAAGCACTGAAGCTTTTTTATCATCTTCTATTCCATTTGCGGTGCAAAACACCTCCACTCTTTCTACATATGTGGTCCAATTCTCTATCTTGTTATCAAAAACATCAATATTGCCAAAGTTAGGCTCTGTTTCGTTATCAAAAGCATCAATATTGGCAGACTTAGGCATTTCAAAAAAAAAAATATGGCGCTTCCAGCGCTTTTTTTTTCTCTCTGTAGCAACGATATGGCACTTCCTGCGCTTTCCCGCCGCTGCTACCGATAACAACGCTGTTTTACTGTGGTTTCCGTTTATTCACTGTTGGAGACCCGTTCCCGACGGAGGTCTAAACGTTGACCTGCTTGCCGCGCCGGCCGTCTCCCGAGTGCACCCTCCCAGTCCGTTATTGCTTGCCTCCGATTTCGCTGCCTGTCTCAGCTGTCGAGCCCGATGCTGGAGCCCCAGCCTGATGCCCAGGAAGGATTAGTGCAGTACCTGCCACCAGCTTGGCCAGCTGGTGAAACCACAGTTTCTATAACTTCCTTGAGTCTTCTGGACGCTGGAGGAATCGATGTCCTTGAGGTGCTGCCGAATTGCAGGTATGTCCGTTTCCACTTCGTCGCCACTGTAGTGTCCCTGTGTAGATAAAGACACTGAAGACAGGAGTTGGTTCATAGGTATTTACTAAGCAAGTCTGGGGGGGAGGTTCTAAAGGATATACAAAATACACAGGCTTATATAGCCCAAGTGGCAATTACCGGCATTACGCACACCTGAGGCTCTTAAAGGCACATACACCACAATTGCTCTTAAAGGCACATACACCACACCTCCCCCATGGCTGCCAAGATTTTCTCCAGCAGGGGTTTTACCACTAAGGGCCTCCCGTCGGTGGAGGTATACCCGCGGTGAGACCAAATGGCCAGGTATTCCATGCACGAATTGCAAGTGAACAAGTTGTCCGAGCAAATCGTGTACGGGGTAGGGAAGATTTCGGGGTGGGTCACGACGTACACCACCGCGGACAGCTCCGCCTGCTGGGCGCTCATTGTACTGGGGAGCTTGATCGTCAGGGCATTGTTTGCCATTGGGTCATAAACTCCACACCCTGTGAGTCGTTCGCCAGCAGATACCATGCTGGAACCATCTACATAGATCTCGCGGCCTATGGGATGCATCCCGGCCCGTAAACCTATGTTCACCTCCCATACCCCTTCTATGGAACACCGATGGGCTGTTACAGGATATACCATATTGGCCGCAAGCTTTGGCTCGCAAAGACCCCTCACCTTCAGATCCATCTGCAAGAGGAGGAGGGTCCAGCGCACAATGCGGGCACTGCTGACTGTCCCATCTTTAATCCTCCCTTCCAGAAACATCTGGGTGGGTGTGTGATGTGTGAGGAGGGTGATGGGAGAGGCGCCTGTGAAGATCGAGGATCTTTTCACAGCCCAATACGTGGCCAAAAGATGCCGTTCGCAAATTGAGTAGCTCCTCTCCACATCAGTGAGTACTCTGGAGGAGTAGACCACGGGTCTTAGCCTGCCATGCCGCTCCTGGAGCAGCACAGCACTGAGACTATCCCCACTGGCCACTACCTCCAAGAAGAGCTCCTTCCCCCCATCGATGGCTCCCAGGGCTGGTGCGGTCTGCAGGTCCCCCTTGAGCTGGACAAATGCTGCCTGGCACCCCTCATCCCAACACCACTCCACTCCCTTGGATAGGAGTCGGAGCAGAGGGGCTGCTGTGGCTGCATAGTCTTCAATGAAGTCTCTGCAGTACCCCGTTAACCCTAGGAACGACCTCACACCTCTCACTGTGCTCGGGACCGGTAGCTCTTGGACTGCTTCCCTCCTCGCCTTGGCTCTCTCTGTGGTGTGGACGGTCAGGCCCAGCAATTTAACTTCCCGCTGGCCGATCTGCGCCTTTTTTGGGTTCACTTCGAACCCCTTACACTGTAGCAGCTCCAGCCGTTCGGCCAGCAGCGAGCCGTGGTCCCCGACTGAGTCGGTAAACAAAAGCAGGTCATCCACATACTGCACTAACTGGGTGGGCTGACTAAATTCTTTTAAACTATCCGCCATACACTGGTGGAAGATGCTGGGGCTGCTATGAAAGCCTTGTGGCAAGCAGTTCCAGGTGTACTGTTGCCCTTTAAAAGTAAAGGCAAATTTGTACTGGTCCTCCCGCCTTAAAGGGATGGACCAAAACCCATTTGAAATATCCAGCATCGTGAACGTGGTCGCAGATGCTGGAATACTTCCGGTGAGGTTGGCAACGGCTGCCACTGTGGGGGCACACGCGGGGATATTGCTGTTGAGCACCCGATAGTCCACCGTGGCTCTCCATGAATTGTCCGGTTTCTTAACCGGCCAAAGAGGAGAATTAACATGGGTGGCTATGGGCCTCAACACTCCTCTGCTTCTCGGGGGAAGCTATACTGCTTCTGGGGCCAGGCCATGGGGTCCCCGTCTACTCTGACCTCAAACCCGGTGACCCTCCCGCAGTCGTGTTTGTGCGTGGCAAACGTGGCCAGGTGAGCTTGCACGAATGCCTGGAATTCCCTCGGGACACCATTGACCATGAGCCCGAGGTTGTAACCCTCTTTCAGCTTCACAGTACACAGGGTCCCCTTCCCTTCCTTTCCTGGGATGACTACCACAGCGCCCTCCTTACCCATGTCGGCTCCCCAGAGGCAATGATTGCGGAGATCCACGAGGATCCCGTGGCCCACGATAAAGTCGGCCCCTAGGATCCCTTTGCCTCCCTCCGCTTCCCGCCTCGCCAGGACGCACGTCCACTTGGTCTGGAACGTGCCCAGCCGGATTGAGAGTGGCTTGGAGAACGCTCCCACCTCTTCCTTGCCTGTGAATCCCGATAGGACGTATGGAACCCCGCTAGACAGAGGTGAGGTGGTGGGGTTAGCTGCGTGGATCATGGTGCACGCTGCTCCTGTATCCAGCAGATAAGTCCCTTTGACCTTCTCTACCTCCATCTGCACGAGCGGTCTCTTCCATCCGTCATACTGGAGATCACACAGTTGGATAGGCTGCGCGGGCTCCAGTCATTGCGGGGAGTCAGATGGGGCTGAGTGAACTACAACAGCTATTTTCCCCTTGCTGGCCAGGAGGAGAGATCGTAGGGACTGTCTCGACTCCAGGAGTGGCTCTATCGCAGCGGGAGGGATACCTGGCCCTGCCTTTTGGGCTGGGGCTTGTGAATTCCTCCCCTTATTCTCCTTCCAGGGATTCTTACAATCCTTTCACCAGTGGCCGTTCTTCCTGCACCTGTAACAGTTCAGCTTATTCTGGGAGGGACGGTTCCCCTCCTGGTGCCACTCTTTCTTATTCTGGCCCCCAGGTTTAACCTCATGGACTTTCCCCTTGGGTTGGGGCGTCTCAATACCCCTTATATTTTTAAATGCTATCATGAGCTGGCGGATCACCATTTCCTCGGTGGTCTGGGGGCTACGGGGGTCAAACCAGGCCGCAGCCTGGGCTTGGATTTGGGGCAGGCAGTTTGACATTAGACAACGGAGCCAGTGGGCCAATTGGTCTTGGTCCATCAACCTTCGTGCCGGCGTTCCCAGGCACGCCCTCCAGTTGACTGGCCACAGCCGGTCTGCGAACACCTGCGGGGACTCCCCTGGGAGCTGTACCATTCTTTCTACACGGGCGAACGGGCTGCCATCATTCATACCCATGGCCTCCAATATCTCGTCCCTTAAGTCATCGTATCCCTTCTGCCCCTTCTTACATTCATCTGATAGGGTCTGGAGGAGTTTACCCTCCAGAGAAAACAGCAGCATCTTGGCTTGCTCTGCGTCATCGCAGTCATCAACGCAAGCTGCCTGTTCTATCTCTCTAAAACGCAGTGAGGGGTCTCCCTTTTCGGAGAGCTTGGGGATGTGACTAACCATGGCCCTGAGTTGCTGGGTGCCATGCGGTACCACAAACTGGTTTTGGACAGCTCCTTGTTCGTCGTCATCGCCGGGCGGGCCGTACCTCCGTTGTCGGAGGAGGTACACCGGTCCCGGCCCTGACCTATCTAGCGGGGGCTGCTGTACCTCCCCTACTGCTTCATCTTCCACCCCCCTATGCTGCCAGACCTCCTGAAAGCTCGGAGCTATGGGCGGTGGCCGTGAAACCTCTGGTTCCCTTGCTGGCTCATCTCTTTGTGCTGCCTGTGGGACCATTCTGCTTGGGTTGCTGGTAAAGTCTGACTGGCCTGCCTTTGGATTGATAAGGCATATCATTCCCTTAGCCCTCGCTAAAGCCATACTCAAGGTTTCTATCTCTTCCCTACAGGGGCCATGATCTGCTTCCTCAAAACCTCGGTCGCAAGCCAGCCTATATGCTGCCTTTACTTCTTTAACCTTCTCTTCCTGTTCTCTTATCTCTTGGGTTAGGCGGGCAATTGTGTCCTGTAACCTTATCTCACTACCTCTTGCCTCTCTGACCTGGAACTCCAAACACTCCACCTTGTACCTTGCGCTACCTTTGACTTTGGCGGTCTGGCATTCCAAGCGCTCTATTTTTGCCTGGTGTTCTTCTGCTCTCTGCACTCTTGGTTAAGCACCTGAAGTGCCACTATCAATTTCTCCTCTGCTAAAGCCTTATCCTGTATCTCTATCTCCTTGTCCTGGATTTCTAGGGCCGATTTCTTAAGCTTGGCAGCCTGTGCTGCTACAACTCCGTCGAACAGTAGGACCTGTTTATTGTAGCACATAAGCCACACTACTTCCTCTATTGACCCCTTATGTTGTTTACTGGCCGTCCACAGGGCGGCTGCATCTATGGGACGCCCAGCCTGTAATAGGGTGAGTATCCACTTCTTGGTGATATTCACCTTTCTAAACACATAATCGGACAATCTCTCTTCAATTACGGCTCCTTCGTCCACACCACTGTCTGCTATATCGCACACTGCTGCCGGGGTCCTGCCGCCGGTCGCCATTCTGTAAGGGAGCTTTTGCTACTTGCTTTGGCCAGTCGGTTATGTCTCCGGCTGCCTTATCTCTGAGCGGTTCAGATCGCTCACCCCTTAGTTCTGATCCCCGGACTTGTTGGCAGATAGCGATATAGACAAACGAGCAGACCAGTGGTTTGGTACAAAGAAAACCAAAATGTATTAACAGAGAAAATAAGATAACAATATTATACAAAAGGATGATATGAATGCAGTACACTTGCACTTAACAGGGGAGGAGAAACAGCACATCGAGGGAAAATGGCTAAAATGACAATTCAGCAATCCCCTTAACTCCCACCCTCTACACCTAGCTAGATTATCTTGCGATGGGTCAGAAGTATAATGCTCACCGGTCTGATATGTTGAAAGAAAAGCCTTGCCCCTTTGCCCTGTTGCCTGCCGATGTCACGTGGTCCCGCTGTTACACAGACTTCACCGTCCAGGTAGAGATACCCCAGTAATTAAAAGGTCTCTGACAGGGTATCCTACCTCTCTGGACGGGCTCTCCTTCGATGGTCTTCTTCCTTGGTTGATGGCGAGGCAGGGCGCAGGAGGTGAGGCGAGAGAGAGTGAATGGTTTCTCGAGAGGCTAGTTATACCCCCCTCGGTTGCCCTTATCTCTACGCTCAATCAGTTCATTCTTTTGTCTGATTTGAGTGGGCTGGAATTAAACAAAAGGTATCGATCTTGGCCCATCGACTTGGATGGCCGGTAATCGGTTCCTGCCGGTTCTGCAACTGCTCTCCTTTGTCCAACAGGTTCTTTGATGGGGGCCAGCCCAGTCTCGACAGCCCCGCTGATTATTTTGATTGTTTGAGCAAACACCTTGATGGCCTTTATGCGTAGGTCTGATTGTAATTGGGTTTGTCCCCAATGCATATGCAAAAGTCTTGTCTGGTTTTGTGATCTTCTTGCTGCAGACATTGAAATGTGCAAGCTGTTAGCTTGCCATGGTCCGAATTGAAACTGACAGGCTTTCGGTCACGCGGTCTGACCGCAGCCATTTTGTTGTGCCCTGGATTTTAAAACTCAGTCTGACCAGGGTTTCTTTTAAAAAACAAATAAATCCTCTTTGGAGGGGGGGGGAGATGTATGAAATTTTCGAATCCTTCACTACCCCTACACTCCCTTGGGTCCCGCCCCTACCTCTGACCGCCGCCATGGGTCTGGACCCAAATGGGTCCCAGAAAGTGCTGGTGCAGGCACCCTCCTTGGCGAGCAATCAGACTGCTGGTTGCCTTGGCCACGGAGTTCTGTGGAGGGATGGGCCTTTACCTTGTGGATGAAAAGCTGCCCTTCCTCCCCCACTGCTGCCAGGATCTTTTCCAGCAGGGGTTTTACTGTGAGGGGTCTCCCGTCCGCGGAGGTGTATCCGCGGCGGGAACAGATGGCTAGGTACTCCGTACACGAGCTGCACGTGAACATGCTGTCCGAGCAAATCGTGTAGGGGGAGGGGAAGATTTCGGGGTGTGTAACAACGTACACCACCGCGGACAGTTCAGCCTGCTGGGCGCTCATGGTGCTGTGGAGCTTAATCACCAGGGCAATGTTTGCCGCTGGGTCGTAAACTCCACACCCCATGAGATGCTCGCCAGCAGATACCGTGCTGGAACCGTCTACATATATTTCGCGGCCTGTGGGATGTATCCCGGCCCGTAAACCTATGTTTACTTCCCAAACCCCTTCAATGGAACACCGATGGGCTGTTCCAGGATATACCATGTTGGCTGCGAGCTTTGGCTCACAGAGATCCTTCAACTTCAGATCCATCTGTGAGAGGAGCAAGGTCCAGCGGGCAATGCGGGCACTGCTCACTGTCCCATCCTTGATCCTCCCGTCCAGAAGCATCTGGGTGGGTGTGTGATGGGTGAGGAGGGTGATGGGAGAGGTGCCTGTGCTGTGAAGATCAATGATCTTTTCACAGCCCAATGTGAAGCCAAAAGATGCCACTCACAATTGGAATTGCGCCTTTCCACATCTGTGAGTATCCTGGAGGAGTAGACCACCGGCCGCAGCCGGCCGCAGCCGGCCGTGCCGCTCTTGGAGCAGCACAGCACTCAGGCTGTCCCCGCTGGCTGCTACCTCCAGGAAAAACTCTTTCCCACCATCTAAGGCCTCTAAAGCTGGCGCGGTCTGCAAGTTATTCTTCAACATGACAAATGCTGCCTGGCAACCCTCATCCCATAGCCACTCCACTCCCTTGTGTAGGAGTCGGAGCAGAGGGGCTGCGGTGGCCGCATAGTCCTCAATAAAGTCTCTACAGTACCCGGTCAGCCCTAGAAACGACCTCACACCAGTTACTGTGTTAGGGACAGATAGTTCTTTTACCACCTCCCTCCTAGCCTTATCTATGGCCCTTGCTCTGGCGCGCACGGACAGACCAAGGAATTTCACCTCCTGCTGGCTGATCTGCGCCTTCTTGGGGTTTACCTTGAAACCCTTCTGCCCTAACAGCTGCAGAAGTTCGGCCAATCGCGGGCCATGCTCCTCTTTCGAATCAGTGAACAGGAGCAGGTCATCCACATATTGAACCAACTGTCTGGGCTGGCTAAAATCCTTCAAACTGTTTACCATGCACTGATGGAAAATGCTGGGGCTGATGTGGAAGCCCTGCGGCAAAGAGTTCCACGTGTACTGTTGCCCTTTAAATATAAAGGCAAATTTGTACTGATCCTCCCTCCTTACAGGGATGGACCAAAACCCATTTGAAATATCCAGCACCGTGAAAGTGGTCGCGGATGCTGGAATACTCCCAATGAGGTCGTCAACTGCTGCTACTGTGGGTGCGCAGGCTGGGATGTTGTTATTGAGCATTCGATAGTCCACCGTGGCCCTCCAGGAATTGTCCGGCTTTCTGACCGGCCATAACGGAGAATTCATGTGGGTAGCTATCGGTCTCAGAACTCCCTGCTGCACTAACGAGGACATGGCTGCTTCCATGTCCAGCTCTGCTTCCCTGGGGAAGTTATACTGTTTCTGTGGTCGGGCTATGGGGTCACCGTCTACGCTGACCTGAAACCCTGTGACCCTCCCACAGTCGTGCTTGTGAGTGGCAAATGTGGCCAAGTGGGCCTGCACAAATGCCTGGAACTCTGGTGGGGTGTTGCTGACCATGAGTCCGAGGTTATAATCCTCTTTGGGCTTCATGGTGCAGAGGGTCCACTTCCCTTCCTTTCCCGGGATTACTACGACTTCTCCGTTCTTTACTCTACCTGCCCCCAAGGCAGTGATTCCTCAAATCCACTAGAATCCCGTGGCCTATGATAAAGTCGGCCCCCAGGACCCCTCTTCCACCCTCCACGTCCCATTTCATCAGGACACAGGTCCAATTAGAGCGGAGCGGTCCTAATCGAATGGCAAGTGGGATGGAAAACGAGCCAGCCTGTACCCTACCCGTGAACCCCGATAGACTGTATGGGACCCCGCTGGAGAGAGGTGAGGTGGTGGGGTAAGCTGAGTAGACCATGGTGCATGATGCCCCCGTGTCTAACAGATAGGTCCTTGTCACCTTCTCCACCTCCATCTCCAAAAGGGATCTTTTCCACTCATCATACCGGAGAGAACATAGATAAACAGGCTGTGCTGGCTCTAGTCACGGCTGTTGGTTGGGTGGGGCTGATGGGGTCAGAGCACCGGTGGCGGCTGCTACTCTCCCCTGGCCAGTCAGTAATGACCTCATGGCATCCAAAAGTGACTCGACCTCTGCAGGAGGGATTCCTACTCCCACCTTTTGGGCTGGGCATGTGGAATTCTTTCCCTTGTTATTCTTCCAAGGGTTTTTGCACTCCTTCCGCCAGTGACCATCCTTCCCACACCCGTAACATTTAGTCTTTGTGTTGGGGGGGTTACTCCCTTCCTGGTGCCACTCTTTCCTACATGGTCCGGGTTTTACCTCATGCACCTTCCCCTTGGGTGTGTGTGCATCGGCTCCCCTACCATTTTTGTAGGCCAGAGTGAGCTGCCTAATCACTGTGAGTTCTGTGGTCTGGGGATCTTTGGGGTCAAACCAGGCTTCTGCCTTGGCCCGGACCTGTGGCAGGCTGTTTGCCACCAGGCAACGGAGCCAATGGGCCAGGGAATCCCCGTTCAGGAACGCTCGGTCCAGTGTCCCCGGGCAAGCCTTCCGGTACACTGGCCACAGCCGGCCCGCAAAAACCTGCGGGGTTTCTCCTGGGAGCTGGATCGTCCTCTCCAAGTGGGAGAAAGGACTTCCTTCATCCATCCCCATGTCCTCCAGAACCGCATCTCTAAGCTCCTCGTACCCCCCTTGCATTGCTGCAGCCTGCTGGTTCCTGGAACTGCTTCCTCCTCAGACCATTCCCCTCCGCTCCCCTCCAGGGAAGTTGTCTCCCCAGTCTGCAGAGGGGCTGGCTCGCCTGAGGGTGGCAGGGATGGTCCAGCTTCCTCCTGCTCGTCGCCTCCGGAGTCAGTGGCAGTGGCAGCTTGAGGGCCCGGCTCCCAAGCTGGTGATGCAGCATCTGAAAGCAGGGAGGTTGAAGAGTGGCTTTAGCGAAAACAGGGTGGCAGCAAGGGATGCATGAGTGCTGCAATGCTCTGATTGGGTCCAGAGTGAAAAAGCATGCTGGTGGGGGGAAGAAGTGGGAGGAGAGAGTTCAAAAAGGTGATGACATTACCATCGCTGTGCACAATGGGGTCGGCAGCTCCAGTGGTGACAGGACCAGTCATCCGGCCTCCAACAATCTGGTGGACTCGTTCTTCCAGGTCCGTCAGTGTCTGCAGCTGAGGAGGGCCTCCTCCAGTGCGAAGCTGCTCCCTCCGGTTCCTGGCCAGCTTGGCCTGCAGGAGAAAGGATGGGAAGCGATGAAACATGCTGGCCTGAGCTGACATCACATGCCCCCATGGTAGAATAGCCCTTCCATTTTGCATTGAGCTGACATCACATGCCCCCCATGGTAGAATAGCCCTTCCATTATGCATTGAGCTGACATCACATGCCCCCCATGGTAGAATAGCCCTCCATTATGCATTGAGCTGAATGTGCGTGTGTGTTTCCAGAAAGGGCCATGGGTGCTGGCTGACAGATGGCCATTGGGGCTTTGTGCACCCTCTGGCCATAATGTCAGGTGCAGTTGGAGGGATGAAGAAGATGGCGAAAAAGGCACTCACCCTAATGACCCGAGTGAGGTCGTTGAACTTCTTCCTGCATTGCACAGGAGTCCTGGCCACCACGCTGGTTGAGATGGCTCTTTGACAAACTTCCCTCCAAGCCCTGCGGTACTCGCTCTGATGAGGCCTCATGCCATTGTTGCGGTACAGCACAGCTCGCCGGCGCTCCACTTCGCCAACCAAAGCATCCAATGCCCCATCGGTAAAGCGCTCCGCTCTCTGCCTCACCCTCTCCATATGTTCAAAGTTTGGAACGCCACAGAAAGCACAGTGCCGATTTTGAGGCCTACAAGGCGCAGAGTGTGGCTGCTGCCCCTAATTGACCCACCCCTTTAAGAGCTGGCCGGCGCCAGCATGTCTCGGGGTAATCGATTATTGACAGCACCTGTGCTGCGCCCGGCCGCCGACATATTGAGTAGTGCCGCCGGGTTAGCACCTTAAGACTCTCGTGCAGCGTCTGAATCAACGCCGCAATCACCTTTAGGGGTGCAGCAACCCAATATCGCTCGAGGTGGCGATAAGTTGCGCCTGGCGATAAAATTTGCACAGCGCCAATTCTAACGCCCCAAACGGGGCTATACCCAATTTCTCCCCCAAAGTCTCTCTTCACAGAAACTGCAGCTTTGGTTTCGATTTCTCCACAAGCTGCCTGCATTGCAGAGTCCAAGTTTTTAAAATCTCACATGCTTTCTGCCAAGAGGCGTGGACGTCATCTTGGGTACCCTTTTTGATTTAAAATGTCCACTCAGGGTCCCTTTTATTAATAATAACCTTTGGGGAAATGTAGAAATTTTGCAAATCTTACAGATGTGTCATGTGTTCCCCATTCCCAAATAAGTGTATGTGCCTGTAATTATCCTAGTAATTCTCAGTGTTGTGATTTTATTGTGCCTTTAATAAAAATTATGGTTTTCTTGTACCAAACCAGTTTGTCTACTCTATTTTCTGTATCGCCACCTGTACCCAAGTCCGGTGTCTAGAAACCAGGGGTGTGGGAGCGATTCGAACTGCTCAGTGACAGTCAGGAGCAGAGCTGACTGGGCACACGCCACCCCCTACAGAAATGGCGACCGCGGCAGGACACCGGCAACAGTGGTGCGATACAGTAGACAATGGTTCGGAAGAGCAAACCATGATGGAGGAAAGGATTTGTGATTATCTGTTCAGTAAGGTGAATATCACGCAGAAGTGGATCACCAATCTGTTAAAGGCTGGGCGCCCGGTAGATGCCGCAGCTAAGTGGACAGAAGGGAAGGAGCACAAGAAATCCCTAGGGAAGGCAGTCTGGCTGATGTGCTTCAAGAAGCAGGTCCAGCTTTTGGACAGGCGCTTTGCAGCACAGGCAGCCGAGATTGGGAGTCAGCCCTGGAGGTCCAGGACAAGGCTCTAGCAGGGGAGAAGTTACTGGTAGCATTGCAAGCCCTGAATTAGGAAAGGGTACAATTAATGGGAGAACATAAGGCCAGGTTGGAATACCTACAGTGCCTGGTCACTGAAGCCAAGGGTAACAAGTTGAGGTTGTGGGAAAAGAACGCCCGCCTAGCGAGACAAGTAAGAGAGCAGGAGGAGAAAGTAAAAGAAGTAAAGGCAGCCTATAAGTTGGCAAGTGAACAGGGGTTTGAAGATGCAGATCATAGCCCCTGCAAGGAACAAATAGAGGATCTGAGCCTTGCCCTAAGGAGACAAAGGGCATGGTGTGCCTCATAAGCCCGAAGGCAGCCCAGGTCGACTTTACAGGAAACCTGGGAAGAACGGTTCAGACACCACAGGTAGTGCCAAGGGATGACCCAGTTGAGGAACAGGAGGTCCCACAACCACCACCCGTAGCGCCAGGTTTTAGCGAGGTCTGGCAGCAAGGGGGGGTGAGGTCAGGGGTAGAAGCGGAGGTGGAACAACCCCCGCAAGAGAGGCTAGAACCAGCGCCGATGTGCCCAGCCCGGCATCGGAGGTTCGACCCACCCGTTAATGGCGAGGTCGTGGGATCCCTCCAAAACCAGTTCGTATTACCCTATAGCACCCAACAGCTTAGGGCTATGGTGAGCCATATCACAAAGCTCGCTGAAAAAGGGGACCCCTCGGTCCACTTCAGGGAAGTGGGACAGGCAGCCAGCGTCAACGCCAAAATGCTGCTGTTCTCTTTGGAGAGTAGGCTCCTCCAGTCCCTCTCTGATGAATGTAAGAGGGGGCAGAGCAGGTATGAGGAGCACAGGGCTGAAGTTCTGGAGGCTATGGGGATGAATGAGGGAAGTCCTTTCTCCCATGTGGAGCAGACAGTGCAGATCGCAGGGGAAACCCCGCAGGCTTTCGCGGACAGGCTATGGCCGGTATATAGGAGCGCCTGTCCTGGGGCACCTCACCGGGCATTCCTGAATGGGGATCAACTGGCCCACTGGCTCCGTTGCCTGGTGGCAAACAGTTTGCCACAGGTCCGGGCCAAGGCGGAAGCCTAGTTCGACCCCAAGAATCCCCTGACTACCGAACTTACGGTGATCAGACAGTTGACCCTAGCCTATAAGAACGGTAGGGGAACATATGCACACCCACCTAAGGGGAAGGTGCATGAGGTATAACCCGGACAGGGTAGGAAGGAGTGGCATCAGGAAGGGAATAATCCTTCTAGCACTAAGCTCAATTGTTACGGGTGTGGGAAGGATGGACTTGGAGGAAGGAGTGCAAAAACCCTTGGAAAGATAACAAGGGAAAAAATTCCACAGGCCCAGCCCAAAAGACAAAGGCAGGAATCCCTCCCGCCGTGGTCAAGTCATTTTTGGACACCATGAGGTCCCTATGGACTGGCCACGGGAGGGTAGCAGCCGCTGCCAGTGCTCTGACCCTGTCAGCCCCACCCAACCAACAGCCCTGACTAGAACAAGCGCCGCCTGTCGACCTGTGTCCCCTTGAAAAGGATGAGGGGGACAGGCCCTGTGTTAAGATGCGGGGAAAAACGGTGCAGGGAAGATATTCAGTGGACACTGCAGCTTCCAGCACGGTGGTCCATTCGGAAGACCCAACCAATTTACCCAGGTCTAACGAGGTCCCATGTAGCCTAATGGGATTCACAGGGAACGAGCAGGCTGAGGAAATGTCCAAACATTTGGCCATAGATTTAGGATCCCTCCATGCCACATGGGAGGATAACCAAAGGACCAACGAGGTGGCCAAGCAGAGGGCTAGGGAAGGAGAGTCTTGGGACCCCTATCAGACAGACCCGGTAGCCGCAATCCGGGACAAGGGAGGCACACAGGGGGTAGCTTTGGCCCCGGACCAAAAGCAGGTCCAAGCCCAAGATCCCACCCTTAAGGCTGTCCCGGTAAAGAAAAAGAATGGGGAGTCCATAGAAGGCCCATTCAGGGCAGCGGAGGAGACTTTAAGGCAGGCTGCTAGTTATATTAATCAGTGCAAACTGTTTAAGCCCGAGAAGAGAGAACAGCCAGATGGGGCAAGGTCTGAGGCTAGAAATCCTCAGCCTGCAGCGGGAGCAAGTTCACAGGCTACACAGGCAGGCGCTGTGGCCTGTTTAAAGGGAGGGGCCATCCCACCCACCGCTTGGGACACTCCCCCACTCTTCTGGGGTTTAGATGAGGAGGGACCAGAGGGCGAAGACCCTGCCCCTGACCCAGATTCAGATGAGGAGGGACCTGGGGGCGAAGACCCCGCCCCAGACCCAGATTTGGGACCTGAGGGCGAGGACCCTCAGCCTGCAGCACCAGGCTGCGAAGAGTTACCTGCCCCTAGCCCAGGTTCAGGAGAGGTAAAGCCTGAGGATGAAGATCCCCAGCCAGCGGTAGTGGTAAGTCCACAGACCGGAGAGGGCAGTGGCTCGTGTTAAAGAACCACCAGCCAGAAAAACCCCACCAGCCAAAGTCCCTAGAAGGTCCCCACAAACACCACGGCCAAGGAAACCATGGTCACCGGCTCCCCATTTTAAAGGGAAAGCCTCCCAAGTCAGGCGTAAATCTAAAGACAGAGGTCCCCAGCCAGCAGCCACAGGCTGTGAGGGACAGAAAGTACAGGACAGTGCGGCCACACCGAAGGGAGCGGTGTGCCGCAGCCCGAACAGGAATTAGGCTGGTCGCCCAGGGACGGGCAGCGGATTTACATAGATTACGTAATTTAAGTTTAATATTGTTAAGTTTGGGTGTTTAGTTTAAGTTTAAATGAGGTGATGGGTAGTTTAAATAGTAATAGTATTGTTGTAAAAGTGTTTATATTGAGTCGAGGTTGCAAGACCTGACTATGCTTCACCCAAGCCAGAGAATCTCCTCGGGACCTGGCTATATGTTCTTGTATCTCTTTGCAGAAAGGATTTCAAGATGAAGGGGGCGTACTTCTACTCGCCCTGATAGGAATGAGCATTGGAAAGTGAACTGACGTGGAGGACACCCACATCTATGGGTGCTCAGGAGAGAGAGCGCACCGATAGTTATTGATGGAAGTGGCGAACGGGATGTGGAGGAGCTCGCCATCTACTTCCACGAGGGTAGGTGGCCAGTGTGGCTGGGGTCCAATTTGACTCAGTACTCCAGCCAGACCGGGTTCACGTATGGGGAGGCCTCCATCCTGTGCCCCAGGGTACAGGTCATTGCCACAAGGATCAGCGTCACCGTAGGGAAACGTGTATGTTTAACATGCAAGGGACAGATTCCTCTGGATAGGTGGTGGTGGCTCAGAAAAGTGAGCAAGAATATGGGAAACCCCGCAGTCGAGTGGGAACGATTGGGGAACAATACCCATCGGACGATTACAGGGACGCACGGGGGATTGAGTGTGTGCTGGGTCAAGTGGTGGGAACTGGATCAGGGGATTTAAGTCTGTATGTGGGGGTCAGAGAAGATCTGCCCCACGGGCATATCCATCATTTTCCATCAGCAATGGCAAGATGCCAGGGAGGGTGTGGAGTGAGATTCCAGCCTGATGGTGTGCAGGGTCCCATACTCCCCGATCCCAGTGAATGCCATTGAACTTGTGACCCACCCCCGAAAGCCCCTGCCCACGACCCAGGCAGCAAGGACACACAGGGAGGAGTGCCCCGCCACCACCAAGGGACCAGGGAGTGGGTTAGTACTAGTACCAACGGAACAGGTGCTATACCAGGGGGTACACTATGCGGTAGCCTCCGTGATTTTGAACTTCACCGAGGTACACTTACCTGAGTGGTGCCCCAAAGAGACAAAACAGCTATACCAGGCCCTGTTAAAAGAGATGTTCAGGAAATTCTACGAGTTCGATGTTGCCAATGTAGACAAAACAGAACTGTACAGCACACACAAGCAGTATTTTGGTAATACTGGGAGACAGAGAAGGGTAGCCTGGAATGATGTTTTCACTGTGTTTAACACAGGGTCCTCTGTCATCAACAGGTTGGATGACATAGAATTTCAGACACAGATAAATGGTTTAAAAACACAGTTGCGAAAAATCTTGATGGATGAAAATAAGGTAGTAGGCTCAGAGTTACATGAGGACCAGGCCATGATGGTCCATTTAAAAGAAATAATAGCTGAGCTGGAACGACACGCCAAAACTGTGAATGCCCTCATAAGAGAGGACAGGAATGCTTCAGATTAGGCTGCACAGAACGAGGTGTGCGTACTGTATGGGGCATGGTTGCTGGGCGAGGGCCGCAGCAACCTGAAGGATTTAAAACAGGGTTTAGACCCTCCTCGATCAGCAACAAGCACCTCGCAGCCCTCCACCTATTTGAGAATGCATTAAGCCCGTGTCAACTCCGGCTAGCTTCTGAGGCCTACCCTGTCCCTGTAGATTGTGGACGTTCCAACCAAACTATCATGGGGATAGTAGAGAGGATGCTGGTCATGAGAGGGACAGCTCGACCCACACCGGTATACAGGGTAGAGAACATTGGAGTCATTCAAAGGGGTGCACACATCCGTTTCACAGCGGTCCCACCTTATGTCATAAAGTGGGAGCACGCTATGACAGGTACTGACCTCTCGGGGTGCCGGAGCCGGGGAGCACACATAATCCTGTGTCCCCAGCACTTGAATGCCTATTCAAAACCAAAGTGCGGGTTTAAAGCTGCTGGCGCAAAACCTATAAACTGTACCATGGAGGTAATGGCACAAGACCATGTTCCCCCACAGGTAGCATATATAGGAGGTGGGACATATTGTGTCACCACAGGTGCGCTCCACTACCAGCATGGGCAGCATAGCTGGTGTCCGGTAAGTGACAGCAGTTTCTGCTTTAAACCCGAGGCAGAAGTTCAAGTGGCCCAGGAACGAATTGTCCCCATTCCTGAACCCTCCACTGTTCACCTCACTGTAAAAGAGAATTTTACCAACCTGCAAAAGTATGTGGCACATTTCGGCTATGAATTCCCCCCTCTCCCAGAACATCTTACCAAAATACTCAAAGCCGTGATAGTCTCACAGAAACATTTCTACACGTTAGAGCAGAAGACAGTAGAGATAGGGGCCAAGATATTGGACATTGTAGTTCCACCCTGGTGGGACATTTTTGAAATATAGAGGTCCCTTCATGGATTAGACTGGCTTCCCACATCCTCGTGGTTTGCCAGCTGGGAATTGTATTGTACCTAGTGTGCACTCAGTGGAAGGGAAAATGCCAAATACTAGAATTCCGAAACCAAAGAACCTGGAAGGAACATTATGTTAAGGTGGAGGGAGATACACCTGTTTGAATTTTTTTGTGTGTTTCTGAATAAAGATTGTTGTTTTTTTGTGTTCTTTTTGTTATTTTTAATAAAGACTGTCAACGTGTTATTTTAATAAAGATGTATGTGTACCAAGTGGTGCAGGGTTGTTGGACCTCCTCCATGCTTGGATGTGTGTAAACGCCTGTATTCTGTCTATGTATGCTTATGTACACTACATTTTTACAGAATGGGAAATGCATGTGTCGTGGGATTTTAGATAGGTAATTACAGGGGAAAATTGACTATGGAAGGTCGGGAATTTTGCTCACCTTGTCAGGATGATACTTAAAGCGAGTTTAGTATCAACAGGGGTGAGTGTAGGGTTCTCAAAATTCCCACATTCCCTGAAAGTTATGGATGAAGGGACCCTGTATGGACAAGTTATTAAAAAGTGTACCCAAAATGGCTTCTGAAATCTCGTGACCAAGGCCGGCAGGATTTTAAAAGCAAGGCCCTGCAAAAGGCAGGCCCATTCAAATCCTGAAATGAAACCTAACATGCATGGAGCTGTGAAAGACTTTGTCCTTTTCTAAAGCCAGGCAGCTAGATAAACACAGAATATGCATTCTTCACCTTGGAACAGATCAAGTCAGAATGGACCTAATCTTGAAGCCAATAACTTTTTGCATAAATAATCGGTAACAGCTCACAGGTAGCTACCAAGCCAGGAAAGATGATTAAATTTCATAAATAACAAACAGCCAGGATATTGAAGCCATTAAACAAGGAGACAACCGCCCCAAAAGCCGTTAAAGTGAATGACTGTAATCATTTTAGACGAGCCAGCCAAAATTAGACAAAGAACTGACCTGATTTGGTGCGCAAATAAGGGGTGAAGAACCGGGTATAATTGTAGGCCCACCGGTAGCCAAGGTCTCTTGCCTCTTGCCTCTTTGCTTGCTTCTTCCTCTCCTCCCTCCCCTTGCTGCTCGACACCAAGGATGCCCATTACAACACCGGGGGCCAAACGCGAGAGGAGAACGGGACCCGACTCGAACGCACACAGGACACACGGGGCCGCAAGCGGGCAGACGAGACAAGACGAACAGCAAAAACCGATAAGCTGAGAAGGGCAGCGTAAAGAAGCGTTGGGGACGAGCGGGCACACACCCCGGCCTAGTTATAAGCTGGCATTTGAAGCATGGGTCGGAAAATCAAGCTAACAATATAAACCGCCAACCGAATCTCAACAAAACCGTCGGCGACCAAACCACCACCAGAAGAACAACCATTTCTGCAAGGTAAAGTACCCAACAAAGACTTTACACCATATCTCAAACGGAGGAAAAGGAGGGTACTTTACACAGACGACTCCATCGCCACGCCCTGTGACCACATGATGATGGCAGGCCCCAAAGGACAACAAGAGTGAACCTCAAAACCACAACCGGCTTAATCGACAGGTTTCGAGCTGTCAAGGAAGCCCCATTGGTGAGCATAAATCTCTGGCCCCTCGTAGCTTAATCTAGTTAGGTATTGGGGGTGGGATAAGGGTAGGGGGATTTTTAATATGTTTGTTCCCTCAATGTGTCGTGTGCTCCCCATTCCCAAATAAGTGTATATGCCTGTAATTATCCTAGTAATTCTCAGTGTTGTGATTTTATTGTGCCTTTAATAAAAATTACAGTTTTCTTGTACCAAACCAGTTTGTCCACTCTATTTTCTGTATCGCCACCTGTATCTAAGTCCCGTGTCTAGAACCCAGGGGTGTGGGAGTGATTCGAACCGCTCAGAGACAGAGCTGACTGGGCACATGCCACCCTCTACAGTCTGTCCTGCTGGTGGGTCAGTGGGATGGCAATGGAGGAGTTTGGGGACATTGGCTGAAAGGTATGATTCTGTGAGTATGACTATGTCTTGACTAGTCTGTGGGACAGCACTCCAAATTTTTGCACAAGTGCCCAGATGTTGGTGCAGAGTCGACTGGGTTGGGTGTGCCGTTGCCATAGCCAGTTGTGAGGTTGATGCCAGGTAGTCCGTCCAGTTTCTTTCGTATTATTCTGTTTTGTGGCATACTGGGCCATTTCAGAGGGCAGTTAAGAGTCAACCACATTGCTCTCTGGAGTTGCATAGGTAAGGATGGCAGATTTCCTTCCCTAAAAGACATTAGTGAACCAAATCGATTTTTCTGACAATCCGATAGTTTCATGGTTTACCATTACTGGTACTAGCTTACTGTACATTTATTTAATTAACTGAATTTAAATTCCCCAGCTGCTATGTTGGGATTTGAACTCTATGGATCATTAGTCCAGACTTTTGGATTACTAGCCCAGTTACAATACCACTATGCTACCGTTCCCTAGTAGATGCATTAAGGGAAGTAAATGTGGCCATGGTGAGGCCACCCCTGGCCTCTCGGGCAGCAATGTCATTGGGTGCAGATGCCCTCTGTCCTGTGCAGCATCAGGTGATTGTGGAGAAGTTTTGTGGTGTTGTTGTTAGTGTTGTTGATGTGCCTGGTGCTGCTGGTATTGGGGCTGATTGTGGTGGGATTCTGAGGACCAAGGTGCGAGAGTATAAAGGGCACACACGCTGATGGAATAGATGGCAGTTGAAGTAGAGATGACAGAAGCAATCTGTCAATGGTGAGAGAGGTAATGACATCAGATTGGATGGAAACTTGTGTAAAGACATGCAGCATAGTGAATCTGTTGTGGAAATGCAGTGAGGAAGAGTTTATGGCTGAGGGAAGATATCTCTGTGAGGAGCGAGCTTTTACTGTACATTTGAAGCTGTCAACACAACAGCTGATTCAATGGCCACTGAACTCCCGCCTCAGCGTGACAGACACGGTCCACGACCAGCGTGGACCCAGTGGGCGAGCTGTCAAATGCAGAAGGTGAGCTGAACTTCATTCTTAAGTGAATCTAAACAAGGCACTAATTACCAGACTGCCTGTCTGGTCTGCTCAGCGCTGACCGACACAACATTTGGTAAAGGCATGTGGTGGCGGGTTCACAGCAGGGTCCCGACCCGCTGGGGAAAAAAAACACTTTCCCACCTGACCCGTCACCGATCGTGCCCACTGACCCCCCGGAAAATCCAGCCCAAAGAATCATACAGCACAGATGGAGGCCATTTGGGCCATTATATCTGTGCCAGCTCTTTGAAACAGCTATCGAATTAGTCCCACTCCTTTGCTTTTTCCCCATAGCCTTGCAATTTTTTCCTTTTCAAGTATATATCCAATTCTCCATTGAAAGTTACTAATGAATCGGCTTCCACCAGCCTTTCAGGCAGTGCATTCCAGATCGTTACACCAATTATCTTAAATCTGTGTCCTCTGGTTAACAACGCTCCTGCCAGTGGAAACAGTTTCTCCCTATCTACTCTATCTAAAACCCTCATGATTTTAAACGCCATTATCAAATCTCCCCTTAAACATCTCTTCTCTAAGGAGAATAATCCCAGCTTCTCTAGTCGCTCCAAATAACTGAAGTCTCTCATCCCTGGTATCATTCTGGTAAATCTCCTCTGCACCCTCTCCAAGGCCTTTACATCCTTCCTGAATGTGGAGATGCTGGTGTTGGACTGGGGTGGACAAATGTAAGAAATCACACAACACCAGGTTATAGTCCAACAGCTTTATTTGAAATCACAAGCTTTCGGAGCGCTGCTCCTTCTTCAGGTGAAGTGGAGAAATGCATAAAGACACAACTTATATAGTCAGAGAATCATGTCAGATGTTTACAGGTAACCTTTTCAACTGCCATTGATCACACCTCGGCAGAGAGATAATCACAGCAGTCAAAGGTGTGAATGGTGTCCAAACAGGTCAGTCAGGGAAACATTACATCAAAGGACACCATTCACACCTTTGACTGCTGTGATTATCTCTCTGCCGAGGTGTGATCAATGGCAGTTGGAAAGGTTACCTGTAAACATCTGACATGATTCTCTGACTATATAAGCTGTGTCTTTATGCATTTCTCCACTTCACCTGAAGAAGGAGCAGCGCTCCGAAAGCTTGTGATTTCAAATAAAGCTGTTGGACTATAACCTGGTGTTGTGTGATTTCTTACATTTATCCTTCCTGAAGTGTGGTGCCCAGAATTGGACACAATACTCCAGTGAGGCCTAACCTGTGATTTATAAAGGTTTACCGTAACGTCCTGGTTTTTTTATTCTATGCCTCTATAAAGCCAAGGATCCCCTATTCTTTTTTAATAGCCTTATCAACTTGTCTTGCCTCCTTCAAAGATTTATGTATGTGTAAGAGATGGAGAAAAGGCAACAAAGAGAGAACAGAAGGCAAAGAACTAGAAAAGATGACAAGATGAGAAAAAAAATGATGCAGAGACAAGCAGAAAAGAAAGACACAGAGAGAACTAAAAGAGGAAAGAGAAACAGTCAGCAGCATGAAGATGACAAAGACAATAAGACAAAGCATATGCTGAGACTGACTGTGAGAGACATATTTCTTTTCAAAAAATGATCTATCATCTACATATTTTGTATTCTAAAATCAACACACCCCACCTCAAATCCTTTCCCTCCCTTCCCCACCAAAACCTTTAATACCTCCCTTACCCTGCAAAACCACATCCAATTTCTCCACATCCACACTTTGATTTGCCACACAAAATCCGACAAGGTTCAATAAATCAATTTTTGTAAACATTGAAAACTATTATGATGAAAATATATTTTCCACATTAAATGGGAACTATCTTGCAACACACTTTACTGTCCTTGTACATACTGGTCACAAGCACCATTGCCAATATTTTACCAACTGCTTCCGACAATTAATTTTTTCAATGGAGTTATTGAAAAAAAAGATAACATTTAAAAACTGCTTTTTGACAATTTGTCCTACAACATTTATAGCACTCACAGTAGCAGGAACTTTCCTCAGGAGCCAACATAGCAGATGGTAGCAGCAACAGTCCCTGACTGTACAACAAACTGATCCGGTCCATACGTTCCTTTATGTGGTGATACTGCCCCTTAATAACATAAAAAAGCCACAACCCTTTTTTGTTTTCATTTTTCCTAAACATAGAACACTGATGGTACATTCTCTATCTGACCATTAGTCACCCGCATTCCAAATATGACAGTAAAGAAAGAACAAACTTGCTATTATATAGCACCTTTCACTAGCTCAGGAGGTCCCAAAGCACTTCACAGCCAATGAAGTACTTTTGAAGTGTAGTCACTGTTGTAATGTAAGGAAATGCAGCAGCCAATCTGTGTATAACAAGGTCACACAATCAGCAATCAGTGCTGTTAGTTGAAGCATAAATGCTAGCCTGGACTTCAGGAGAACTCCACTGTTCTTCAAATAGTCTCATGGGATCTGTCTAAGAAAGCAGATGGGACCTTGGTTAAATATCTTATCTGAAAAACGCCACCTCCAACAGTGCAGCACTTCCTCGGTACTGCACTGAAGTGTCATCCTAGGTTAAGTGCTTCAGTTTCTGGAGTGGGGCTTAAACCCATAAGGGGCTAAATTCGGTTGATTTGCGTCCCCCTTTAGCGCCCCAAGAGGGGCGCAAATCAACTAGCGCCTGGGCGCGGCGCTGCTAATGCCTTCCGCGAAATTTAGTGGGAGGTTAGCGGCGGCGCTGAGCCGCCGGCGATGACATCATCACCGTGCACAGCGCCCCGCTCATGCCCCGGCTGTAATATTAGGTGGCACCCCCCGACTTACCGCCGGACGCTATGTCCGCTGGGGTCAGGTGGGCCTACCTACGGCCGAGGCAGTGCTAGTTAAAGGGGAGGTGGCGGGCGGTTATTTTCGTTCCCCAGTTGTAATGTCCGAGTATAAATAATACACGGACTGCAGGAGGACAATAAAACAGGTATTTACTTGAACAGAGGGTAACTTAAGACTGAAATACAGAAGCCTGCTATGGCTTTATATACAGGGGTGGTCACTGCCGGTACTGCAGTATAGAATCAGTTCTTCTCTTAAAGGTACATACACAACAATTCCTCCCCTTTTAGATAAACAGTACATAACATTCATTTAACAACTAAATAATAACTAATTACAATTACAATTTTCTCTGTACTATATACATCAACTGAAATAATCATTTATAAGTTCAGTCTTTGAGGAGGCTTCCTGATCCTGACTGGATAGCGCCTTTCTCGAGTATCCTGTTCTTGCGGCGGAGTTGATTCTGGCTCATTGTCATTGGTTGGTTCATCAGCTTCCAATACCACTGCTTCTGAGGTAGACGCAATCTGTACTTCGGGTTGATTACCAGGTGCACCTGCTCGTGGTATGGGTTTGGCTTGTTCCTGTGACTCTAGAATCTGGTCAGCATGGCGTCTCACGATGCTCTCTCCAACGTCCACTGTGTACATTAGTGGTCCCTGCTGTGTGCATATCGTTCCTGGCTGCCATTTTTTTGTTCGGTAGTCGTGGGCCAAGACTGGTTGCCCTATCTTGAAGCTCTTGGTTGGCTTCTCATTTATGTGCTGGAATTGCTTATCCTCAACATCTTGTCTTATGTTTGGTTTGAGCAAATCCAGACGACATCTTAGCCTTCGGTTGAAGAACATTATGGCTGGAGCTTGGTTGGTGACTGCATGTGTTGCATTCCGGTAAGCAAACAAGAAATTATCCATCTTCTGTTGTAGTGGTATGTCGTCATTATGCATTGCCTTTATGGCCTTTTTAAATGCCTGAACAAACCTCTCAGCCAATCCATTTGTGGCTGGATGATATGGGGCAGATGTGTAATGCTTCACCCCATTATTCCTCAGAAACCTCCGGAAATCCTCTGACACAAACTGTGGCCCATTGTTGGAGCAAATCTGTTCTGGCAAGCCATTCCTGGCGAAGATGGTCCGTAGGACTGCAATAGTTTTCTCCGTGTTGGTGGAGGACATTTTGATGACCTCTGGCCATTTCGAATGGGCGTCCACAGTGATTAGGAACATTGAGTCCATAAATGAACCAGCAAAATCAATGTGTACCCGTTGCCATGGAGATGAGGGCCACTCCCATGGATGTAGCGGGGCCTGTGGTGGAGCGTTTTGGACCTTCTGGCATCCTGTGCATCTCTTGGTCATATCCTCGATTTCTTTATCGATTCCCGGCCACCACACAAACGCCCTGGCTAGGCTCTTAATTTTTACCCCTCCCAGATGACCCTCATGAAGCTCATTGAGCACTCTATCTCTCAACTTGGGTGGAATTACCACTCGGGATCCACACATCAAGGTCCCCCGGCACACTGACAGCTGTTCTCTCCTTGGCGAGAATGCTGGCAACAGTGAGTCGCCATGTGCTGGCCATTCCTTCACCGTCAAATCATAGACCCGAGAGAGTGTAGGGTCATTTCGTGTTTCCTTCTCTATACTTGAGTTTGTAACAGGTAGACATTCGACTATGGTCGCATGGAATATCTCAACAGGGTCCACTTCAGGTGCTTCCTCTACCGTAGGCAACGGTAGGTGCAACAGCCCATCAGCATTTCCATGCTGTTCTGTACCCTTGTACTCTACGTCGTACTGATGTGCCCCTAGAAAAAGTGACCATCTTTGCAGCCGTTGCGCTGTCATTACCAGAACGCCCTTCTTTGGGTTAAAAATGGAGACCAGGGGCTGATGATCATTCAGTAGGGTGAATTTCTGCCCGTGCAGATAGTGATTGAACTTCTTCACCCCCCACACCTGGCTGAGGGCCTCCCTGTCAATCTGGGCGTAGTTACGCTCGGCTGAGGTTAACGAGTGTGACGCAAAGGATGTTGGCCTCTCTGAACCATCAGGGAATTTGTGTGACAGCACCGCTCCGATGCCGTAGGGAGACGCATCACATGCTAAGCGAATCGGTAGTGTTGGATTGTAGTGGGCCAATACTTCTTTTGAAGTGATTAGGCATTTACATTTCTGAAAGGCACGCTTACACTCATCACTCCATTTCCATGTTACTCCAGTTTGCAGTAGGGCTTTCAGTGGGTGCAGAATTGTAGATAAATTCGGCAAGAACTTATGGTAGTAGTTCACCAACCCGAGGAACGACCTCAGTTGCGACACATTTTCCGGTGCTGGAGCCTTGACTACAGCCTCAATCTTGTCCGGCGACTTATGCAACCCTTCCTCATCAATCATGTGGCCACAATACGAGATTTGTCTCCTGAAGAACTCGCATTTGAGGCAGTTGGCTCATAGCCCATATTCCTGTAATCTCGTGAGCACCTGCTCCAGGTTGGCAAGGTGTTCACTGTCATTTTCGCCCGTAACCAGGATGTCGTCCAAATAACACTGGGTCCCCGGGATCCCTTGCAGGGCTTGTTCCATCGCCCTCTGCCAAATAGCCGGGGCTGATGCTACCCTGAATACCAGTCAATTGTACTGGTAAAGGCCTTTGTGAGTGTTTATCGTGAGGTATTTCCTAGACGCTTCTTCCACCTCCATTTGTAGATACGCTTGGGCCAGATCAATCTTTGTAAAGCGTTTCCCTCCAGATAGTGAGGCGAAAATATCTTCTATCCGTGGAAGTGGATATTGTACTGTGTGCAGGACTGGATTGACAGTTACCTTGAAGTCCCCACAGATGCTAACCTTCTTCGGTTCCCCAGGCGTGCTGCTCAATGATTTCTTCATTACAAGAATGATGGGTGTGGCCCACTCGCTCCAGTCCACCTTGGACAGCACACCCGAACGCTCCAGACTCTCCAGCTCTGCTTCAACGGCTGGGCGGATCGCGTAAGGTACCGGTCTGGCCTTAAAAAATTTTGGCTTTGCGTTATCTTCGATTTTTATCATTGCCGTTACTCCTTTTAGAGTCCCAAGTCCTTGATGGAGCACCTCTTTCGCGTCAGTTAGAATTTTTGACAGTCGTCCAGGTGTGACGTCATCATCCTTTTTATCAGTCACAGTTAGCGCCTGAATGGATTGCCAAACCAATTGTATTTTTCGGATCCATTCACATCCCAATAATGGTGGTCCTCCATCTGGTAGTATAGGTAGACTACCCTTTATCCGGACTTCCAAAAACCGAAACCCTCTAAAAACTGAAGATTTTTTCGTTCAGCGTAAGTCGTGCGTACACCTTCGGTTTTTAGAGGGTTCCGGAAGTTCGGATAAAGGGTAAGTCGTGCGCACGACCCCCCGCGGACCCCCCGCAGACCCCCCCGCCGGCCCCGACCCCTGCCGGCCCCGACCCCCGCCGAACCCCCCCGCCGACCCCCCCACGGACCCCGCCGGCCCCGACAACCGCCGACCCCCCCCGCCGACCCCCCCGCGGACCCCGCCGGCCCCGACAACCGCCGACCCCCCCCGCCAACCCCCCCATGGACCCCGCTGGCCCCGAACCCCGCCGACCCACCCGCGGACCCCGCCGGCCCCGACCCCCACCGACCCCCCCGCGGACCCCGACAACCGCCGACCCCCCCGCGGACCCCCGCCGACCCCCCCGCGGACCCCCGCCGACCCACCTTCCGAAATCCGAAATTCTCCGAAAGCCGAAACTCGGCTGGTCCCAAGGTTTTCGGATAAAGGATAGTCTACCTGTATATATAGATACCGTTTCTGTGTTTCCTTGCCGTTGTATTCAACTGGCACCCTTACTTTTCCTCTGGGGTAGACTTTTTGCCCCGTGTATGTCTTCAATACAATGGACGTGTCCTTCAAGGGTATGTGTGAGAAAAGCCGCTCATAGTCTCGTCGATTCATGACAGTTAGGGCTGATCCTGTGTCCAATTCCATCTTTACTGGGGACCCTGCTATCATGAGGATGACCCAAATGGTTCGGTGATCCTCCTTTGCGATCACGTTGTGTAACTTTAGACAACTTAGTCTCCTGCTCCCGGAGTCCTTATCACTCTCCTGATCTTCCGAACTACTGTCTGTCAATTTCTTTACTTTCTTGTACTTTTCCTTAGTAGTTCTTGTAGTGTTGGTTTTCTTTCCCGACCTGCAGACTCTAGCTATGTGTCCCATTTTCCCACATTGCCTGCATACTTTGTCCTTAAACCAGCAGTCCTTCTGATCATGGGTTGTTCTGCCGCAGCGATAGCACATTTCTGCTCCATACGCCATTTCGTTAGCGCTGTATTCCTGTGGTTTCTGTTGTATTTCCGCAGCTCCCCGTGCTGCTGCTTCGTAGGATACTGCCATGCTGAAAGCCTGTTCTAGCGTCAGCTCCTTTTCCGAAAGTAGTCATTTTTGGGTTCCTTCACTCTGGAGCCCGCGGACAAACTTATCCCGCAAGGTGTCTGCCAGTCCTGCTCCGAACTGGCAGTGCTTCGATAACTTGCATAGTTCCGTAAGATAGTCAGCATTGCTCTCATCTTTGTGCTGGTTTCTTTTATGGAACTTGAATCATTCTGCTATCAGCAGCAGTGTAGGGTTTAGGTGTTCCTGTAAGATATTAACAATCTCCTCAAAACTTTTCTCCATTGGTTTAGCTGGGGTAAATAAATTCTGCAATAGGCCGTACGTTCTCGCGCCTATCAAATTTAATAATACCGACGCCTTCTTTCCATCGGCCACCTCATTTGCCTCGCAGTACACTTCAATTCTTTCCACATACGTGGTCCAGTCTTCAACCTCGTTGTAGATAGCAGTGATACTGCCACTTTTCGGCATCTTGGGTGATTTAAAATGGCGCCTCCCACGCTTTTCCTTCTTCCCCAGTGGAATAAAATGGCGTCTCCCGCGCTTTTCCTTCTTCCCCTTGCTGCCACGCTGCTCCTAGCATTCTGCAGGGTATTGGCAGTGACCCGCAGCTTCGGCGCGTCTCTCTTTTCCTTCCCCTTGTTTTATTTTCGCTACGCTGCCCGGTTCTTGAGCACAGACCGCGCCATGTGCGCTCCACTCTCTCTCTCTCTCTTTTCCTCCCGACGACGCTGCACGGCCCCTTTGCAGAGCCGCTTGATCGAGCTCGAGCCCGCTGCAGTCCGGAAGGGTCAGCGCACTACCTGCTACCAGCACGATTTGCTGGAACACCTTGACTGGGGAGCAAAGCTCAGCTCTCCACAGCCTCTCCTGCAACTCTCCAAACTCCGATGGATCCTTGGGCGGTTGCCCGCGGTCGACGCCTGTTGTTCTGACTTCGACCTCCAAAAGCTTCTTCTCAGGGAAAGATCCCCGTGAGGTGATGCAGTACTGCAGGTGAGTTCGAACCTGTTCATCGCCACTGTAATGTCCGAGTATAAATAATACACAGACTGCAGGAGGACAATAAAACAGGTATTTACTTGAACAGAGGGTACTCTTTTATTTGGACACAAAAAAAAAAAACCCAATTCAACTGTAAATAAACAAAAGTTCAACTAAAGCTTAACAAATCAAATTAAAATTTGGTTTTCTGTGTTGATGATGCACTCCAGTCCCCGCGGCGCCCATCGGTCGCGGAAATACTCAAGCGCACCGGCGGACACCGCGTGCTCCATCTCCAGGGCCACCCGGGCGCGAACATGGCCGCGGAAGAGATGCAGGCAATCCGGCTGGATGACCCCCTCGACCGCCTGCTGCCTGGACCAATTGATGGCTCTTTTAGCCAGGCCCAGGAGCAGGCCCACAAGGAGGTCCTCCAACCTGTCCGCTCCCCTCCGCACCGGGTGATCGTAGATCAAGAGCGTGGGACTGAAGTGCAACCAAAAATCGAGGAGCAGCCCCTTCAAGTAGTGAAAGAGGGGCTGCAACCTCTCACAATCCATATAAACGTGAAACACGGACTCCTCCAGGCCGCAAAAAATGCAGGCGGCCTGGGAGTCCGTGAACCTACTTAAAACCTTATTGCACGGGACCGCTCCGTGCAACACCCTCCAGGCCAAGTCCCCGATGGAACAAGGGAGGACTCCCGCATAGAGAGCCCTCCATTGGGGACCTCCGGTACCGCCGGTCGGCAAAACGCCACGCCAAGGCGTGTGCGGACGGTAGACGAAGATGGCAAAGTGGAGAGTGTGCAGGAGCAGCCCGTACAGGAAACCCCTCCACGCGGAATGAAAAGGCACGGAGGGTATTTCCTCGAGACGGCTCAAGTTGTGAGGCGCCGGTTCCCGAGGGGAGTTTCGAGGCCGGGCGCCGATGAGGAATTCCGTCCGAACGGGGGTAAGCTCGGACGGGATCGCCCCACGTGCTTGAGCCGCCTCGATACACCTAGTGGAGTCGGGGCCCAGTGCCGCTTTTACCGATTCGATGGTTTCGACCGCGAGCCGGACGTTGGCCCAGGACAGGCGCTGCGCCAACTCCTCCGGCGCCATCCAGCCCGCTCCTCCGCCATCGAGCAGGTCCCCGACTCTGGTCACCTTGCCAGCCACAGCCCTACCCTCCGCCAGCCGCCCGAACCCGTGTTCGTGGAGGTGCGGATTCCTGAGCAGCGGCTCCCGAAGGAGAGCCGCCGCTCCTGACGGGGGAGAGCTCCGCCTGGAAGCGACTTAGTTCCAAACCCATAGTAGTTCCTGGTAGAAGACAGGCAGCTCCCGCAGGCCGGCACGCCTGCTGCCCACTTTCGCAAACAGGAGCTGCGTGTCGTAATTGAGGCCATGCAGCTGGCGGAAGAAAAACGTCGCCAGCGCACACCATCTCGGAGGATTCTCGACGTACAGGTATCTCTGCAGCGTCTGAAGACGGAAAGTCGCAGCCTGGGTGCGAAGGCACACCAGCGCCTGACCGCCCTCCCTAAGCGGGAGACACAGAACTGCGGCAGAGACCCAGTGCTTCCTTTTGTCCCAGAAGAAGTCGATGAGCTTCTTCTGAATCTTGGCGACAAACGCAGGGGGAGGGATCAAAGTGACCAACCGGTACCACAACATGGCGGCCACCAGCTGGTTTATGACCAGCGCTCGACCCCTGTAGGACAACACTCGGAGCAGTCCTGTCCAGCGTCCTAGGCGAGCGGTGACTTTGGCCTCCAGCTCTTGCCAGTTCGCCGGCCAGGCGTCCTCGGCAGGGCTAAGGTAGACTCCCAAATAGAGGAGGTGCGTGGTGCTCCAGGCGAAAGGCCTGAACTCCTCCAGCAGGGAGTCCACCCGCCACTGACCCACCAGGAGTCCGGAACATTTCTCCCAGTTGATCTTGGCGGAGGATGCGTCCGAGTAAATCTGCTGGCATTCCCGCATCCTCCGCAAGTCAGCGGGATCCGTGACCATGAGGAGCACGTCATCGGCGTAAGCCGAGAGGACCACCTCCACGCCCGGCCCTTGCAGAGCCAGTCCCGTCAACCTCTTCCGCAAGAGGCACAGGAAAGGCTCCATGCAAATGGCATATAACTGACCGGACATGGGGCATCCCTGACGCACCCCCCTCCCGAAGCGAAGGGGCGCCGTCAAGGACCCGTTAACTTTAATCAGACACTCCGCGGCGGCGCACAGAAGTCGGATCCGGGCGACGAAATGCGTCCCGAACCCGAATGCGCGCAGAGTCCCGAAGAGATACTCGTGATCCACCCTGTCGAACGCCTTCTCCTGATCCAGGGAAAGGAAGGCGACCGACAGACCAGCCCTCTGGGAGTGGTGGACCAGGTCCCGGACCAGATGATGTTATCGTGGATGGTCCGGCCCGGGACCGTGTAGGACTGGTCGGGGTGGATCATGTGGGCCAGCACGGTGCCAAGGCGAGCAGACATGGCCCTGGCAAAGATTTTATAGTCCGTGCTGAGGAGGGAGACCGGGCGCCAGTTCTTAAGGAGGCGGAGATCGCCCTTCTTAGGCAGCAGGAAAATGACCGCCCTGCGCCAAGAGAGGGGCATCTCCCCGGTCGCCAAACTTTCCCCCAGGACCCGCGCGTAGTCGCCCCCCAAGACGTCCCAGAACGCCCTGTGGAACTCCGCGGTCAGCCCGTCCAGCCCCGGGGACTTTCCCCTAGAGAGCTGGCGGAGGTCCAATTTTTCGGCGCCCTCCGGGCCAACCTTCGTCAGGTCCTCCCACAAAACTCTGCGCGCATCCTCGCTGGACGGATCCGGAGAGAACAGAGCCCCGTAATAGGCGCGGGTCTCCGCGCTGATTCCCTCCGGATCCGAGACCAGAGATCCGTCGTCGGCCAGCAGCCCCAAGAGCTGCTTACGGACCCCCCGTCTTTTTTCCAGCGAGTAGAAGAAGGGGGAGCCGCGATCCAGGTCCCGCAGGAGCTGGATCCGCGACCTCACGTACGCGCCTCGGGACCCGACGAGCTGCAGGTCCTTCAGCGCGCCCTTCTTCTCTTCGTACACCTTCCGCAGGGCCGGGTCCTCGACGACCTGACCGAGACGGGACTCCAGGTCGAGCACCTCCTTCTCCAACCGCCCGACCCGGGCCTCCCGCCTCTTGGTCGACCCCTTCGCGTACTCCTGACAGAAGAGACGGATGTGAGCCTTGCCCACATCCCACCATAGCCTCAAGGAGGGGAAGCCCCCCTGCTTCCTTCTCCAGTCGGCCCAGAATCGACGAAACGAATCCCGGAACCGTGCGTCCTCCAGCAGCAGGTTGTTAAAATGCCAGTACACGGACCCCCCCCGCGCGCGCAGCGGAGCGAGCTCCGCCCACACCAGGTGGTGGTCCGTGCACGGCACCGGCCGCATGGAAGCTGCCGGAACGCAGGAGACGAACGCCCGGGAAATGTAGAGGCGGTCGATTCTGGACCTTCCTCCCCCAGACCTCACGCTAGTGAAGGCGCTGGAGTCGGGGTGGAGATTTCGCCAGACGTCCACCAAGTCGAAGGACCCAACCAGGTCCCTCAACTTCTCCATCGCCGCCGGGCTTCGCGGGGGACCCGAACGGTCCCTCGCCTCGAGGGTGCAGTTAAAATCCCCCCCGAGGATGACGCACTCGCCCACGTCGATGGAGCCCAAGAGAGCGGACACTTCTTCGAAGAAGCGCACTTGCTGCGCACTGGTCTGAGGGGCGTACACGTTCACTAGATGGAGCGGCACGCCCCCCAGGCGAACAGTGACATGGAGCAAGCGGCCCGGCACGTGCTCCTTGACCCCCAAGATCTCCGGCTGAAAATGCGGGGCCAGCAAGATAGCCACCCCGCTGGAATTGTTGGAGAGGTGACTCATGCTGACCCCTCCTTGCCACTCCAGGAGCCATGTGGCTTCGTCTCCCGGAACGGTGTGGGTTTCTTGCAGGAAGCACACCGCATACTTCCCGTCCCGAAGGACCGAGAAGTTATTGAATCTGCGGCGCGCCTCCCTGCTGCCGTTGATGTTGAGGCTGGCTATGGTTATCTTCATGTCAGAAGCATAGTGCAACCTCTACCTACACCTAACGGGGCGAGGAAGCGCAGCCGCTGGTCCGCCGCCACTTCCTCAGCAGCCCAGTGAGAAACGTTGTGAGCCGACGCAGCTCGAGCGGGTTCACACCCTCGTCCGCGCCCAAGATCTTAACGGCGGCGCGGACGGAATCGATGAGCAGCGCCAGCTCCGACCACCTGTCGAGGGCCAGCCGGACCTTATTGCGCTGACCCAGGCACGTGGCCATAAAATCCCGGAGTTCCCTCACGGAAATGAGGGGAGACTCGGCAAGGGGCACGAGGTCATCCATCGCCACGTCGGCGCTGGAGTCCGAATCGTCCTCCGTGCCCATCACCGAGTCCCCATCCTCCTCCAGGGGGTCGTCACCAGCGGCCGACCCGTCCGCCGCGCAGTGCGAAGCGAACGACTCGGCCGCGCCAGCCAGCCCCGCCTCCGCCCGGATCCCACCCCCAGGATCGGCGGCAGAGGATTTCTCCCTGGGCTCCTCTAGGGGTGCCGGGCCAGAAGACGGCGGCGGTTCAGAGCTCCCCTCCGTCTCAGACACCGGAACGACCGGAGAAACCGGGGAGAGAACAATTTCCAGCTCCTCCAGTACGTCCGGCACCAGAGACGCAGCCAGGGGGCCATCCTCCTCCCCGCCACCAACCTCCGACCCAGCGGACGGGGGGTTTTGAATTAAAAGCTCTACCAGGACGAGCATCCCCTGGGAGACGTCCGGGTCGCATTGGGCGAGCTCATTATCCTCGAGCTCGCCCGACCCAGCCCCCAGGCTGCCCGACCCGGCGAGGGGTAACGACACCGATAAAAGGTCAACTTCAATTACTGCCGCGGGTTGTTCCGCAACCCCCCCCACGGGCAGGGTCTCATCCCCATCCCCGGGAGGGACGTGCTGGACAGACACATCTGCCTCAGCCTCCCGAGGGACAGGCGACCCCTGCCGATCGCTGGTGATGACGACCGCGCTGGGGGGGCGGGGGGGCGCAGTACCCGCGGCGGGCGACGACTCCCCCTGCTCGGAGGGACCTTCCTCCTCCCGGTCCTCCTCCTCATCCAGGGGGTCGCGCCTTCTTTTTAGCACGGAGGGAGCGAGGGAGACCTCCATGTCTGCAAAGGCCTCCTCCTCGACTCCCTCCGGCGGAGCAGGTTTGTCGGGTTCCTCGGGCCCGAGCCCGGCCGCAGGTATTGGCATTACCGCTGCGGCGGTTGCGGCCACAGGCTCGGGCACGGGGCCCCTCCCGCTCACATCTGCCCTGATCAACTCCGCGAGGAGCGCGGGTGTAAGGGGCTCAAGGGGCAAGGGCTCACCATCCACGGGGGGGCCTGCCCCAAGGTGCTTCTTTTTTCCCCGCGCCTTCTTTCCGGCCGGACACGCTCCCTCCCCCCCGCCGGAGGCCTTGGTGGCATCGGCCCCCGACGTCAACCGCGCATCAGACGTACTTGACGCGCGGGCAGATCCGGGGGGAAGGGCGGCGGCGGCGGCGCCAGCCTCGGCCGCACGAGATGATCCGGCGGCCTTGGAGGCAGGGCAGTTCCTCCTGATGTGCCCCACCTCCCTGCAGGCATGGCACCTCACACCGTCCGACGTCCAAAAGGCGCGGTAGGCGGTCCCCTCGTGGAGGACGACGAACGCCCCTTCAGTGTCCTCCTCCCGCGCCAGCTGGATAAACAGCTGGCGCCGGAAGGAGAAGACGTGGCGAAGGCTGGCCTCCCGGAAGCCGAGCGGGATGGGCGTGATCCCCGACCTCACCTCCCCAAGTTGTCGCAAATGGGGAAGGAGGAGCTCACCAGGAACATAGGGCGGGACGTTGGAAATAATGATCCTCTGCGCGGTGGCCTCGAGAGGATCCACCGGCAGGAAGGTCCCGCCCACGGTGAGCCCCTTGGCGACAGCCAGGGACACCGCCCGCTCCGACCCCAGGAAGAACACAGCCTTCCCATACATTTTCGAGGCCGCGACGATGGCTGAGGGGCCGACAACCCCAGCCATGGCCTTGACGCAGGCCTCGATGGTCATAGTGGGGTGAGTGTAGCTCTTCACCCCAAGCTTTTTCGTTATTAATCGAAAAGGTGACGGGGCAGCAGGAACAGCGGGAGCAGCTGTGGCTGTGGCTACCACTCTCGCATAGGTCCCGGCTGGCCCCGCCACCGGCGAAGATGCAGTCGCCATTCTGGGGTGCTTTTTTTAAGGGCTACACTCACCCCAAGTCACAGGCCTGAAGGTGTTAATGGCCTCGGTGTATATATATATATACTTTTTTGTCCTCTATTGAGCAGAGGGAGCTGATTAAAATGAGGACACACCTCTCTCCTTATTGATTTAAATTGGGAGAGGAGCCCTCGCCCCTCTGCTCAATTGGCAATTAATAAAATAGATGAAACTAAGGTGCCTTAGAAAGACAGGCAGAGAGAGACAAAGAGAGAGAGAGAGGTGGGGGGGGTGGGAAGGAGGGAGGCCGCAAAGGGCAGTGTTGCCACTCAGGATGGTGGGTGGGTGTAGGCAGGGTTGCACTCTCTGATGGAAAAAGTCTTTGGTGATGGTGGTCTTCTGGCAGGGGGAGAAGACGTCTTCACCTGGAAAAGCTGGAGAAGCCCAGGCTTAGTCCTGCAACAGGTCTTAACGATGTAATTAAATTAAATTAAGGACTTCACCTTGGGCAGCTCCAAGCTCTCCCAGGGCAGGCAATAGAAGGGATGCTAATTAGTGGTGTGTGTGGCCTAGCTTTTAACAAGAGCACACACACACTACACCCCTTGATGATCCGGCCTTGCTTCTTCTTTTCTCCCCCCACCTAAAATACAAAGTCTTGGGAGAGTGCCCCAAATAACACCCACCTGTAGATGTTCCGGATGAAGTTTTCTTCCCTCCTTTCAAGCAGTTGGTTTCTCTCCCCTCTCTCCCTCTCCTGAAGTGGATGCCAAATTGGGGAGGCAGTGATAGAAAGGCCTCTCCCCTGGTTGATGTTGATGTAGGCCTCCTTTCTCCTTCTCCTCCTCTGTCCTCTCTCTCCAGGCACCTCAGTTGATGTAATGATGGTGGAGTTGGTGGTGGTGGTCCAACGTTCTCCTCCTCTTCCTGGTCAGGGGACCACCACTTTAATCCACTCTCCAAAGTCTAGCTGCTCCCTCTGCTCGTGCTTGCAGCTGAACAGAGGGTACTCTTTTATTTGGACCCAAAAAAAAACCAATTCGACTGTAAATAAACAAAAGTTCAACTAAAGCTTAACAAATCAAATTAAAATGTGGTTTTCCGTGTTGATGATGCACTCCAGTCCCCGCGGCGCCCACCGGTCGCGGAAATACTCAAGCGCACCGGCAGACACCGCGTGCTCCATCTCCAGGGCCACCCGGGCGCGAACATGGCCGCGGAAGAGATGCAGGCAATCCGGCTGGACGACCCCCTCGACCGCCCGCTGCCTGGACCAATTGATGGCTCTTTTAGCCAGGCCCAGGAGCAGGCCCACAAGGAGGTCCTCCAACCTGTCCGCTCCCCTCCGCACCGGGTGACCGTAGATCAAGAGCGTGGGACTGAAGTGCAACCAAAAATCGAGGAGCAGCCCCTTCAAGTAGTGAAAGAGGGGCTGCAACCTCTCACAATCCATATAAACGTGAAACACGGACTCCTCCAGGCCGCAAAAAATGCAGGCGGCCTGGGAGTCCGTGAACCTACTTAAAACCTTATTGCACGGGACCGCTCCATGCAACACCCTCCAGGCCAAGTCCCCGATGGAACAAGGGAGGACTCCCGCATAGAGAGCCCTCCATTGGGGACCTCCGCTACCGCCGGTCGGCAAAACGCCACGCCAAGGCGTGTCCGGACGGTAGACGAAGATGGCAAAGTGGAGAGTGTGCAGGAGCAGCCCGTACAGGAAACCCCTCCGCGCGGAATGAAAAGGCACGGAGGGTATTTCCTCGAGACGGCTCAAGTTGTGAGGCGCCGGTTCCCGAGGGGAGTTTCGGGGCCGGGCGCCGATGAGGAATTCCGTCCGAACGGGGGTAAGCTCGGACGGGATCTCCCCACGTGCTTGAGCCGCCTCGATACACCTAGTGGAGTCGGGGCCCAGTGCCGCTTTTACCGATTCGATGGTTTCGACCGCGAGCTGGACGTTGGCCCAGGACAGGCGCCGCGCCAGCTCCTCCGGCGCCATCCAGCCCGCTCCTCCGCCATCGAGCAGGTCCCCGACTCTAGTCACCTTGCCAGCCACAGCCCTACCCTCCGCCAGCCGCCCGAACCCGTGTTCGTGGAGGTGCGGATTCCTGAGCAGCGGCTCCCGAAGGAGAGCCGCCGCTCCTGACGGGGGAGAGCTCCGCCTGGAAGCGACGTAGTTCCAAACCCATAGTAGTTCCTGGTAGAAGACAGGCAGCTCCCGCAGGCCGGCACGCCTGCTGCCCACTTTCGCAAACAGGAGCTGCGTGTCGTAATTGAGGCCATGCAGCTGGCGGAAGAAAAACGTCGCCAGCGCACACCATCTCGGAGGATTCTCGACGTACAGGTATCTCTGCAGCGTCTGAAGACGGAAAGTCGCAGCCTGGGTGCGAAGGCACACCAGCGCCTGACCGCCCTCCCTAAGCGGGAGACACAGAACCGCGGCAGAGACCCAGTGCTTCCTTTTGTCCCAGAAGAAGTCGATGAGCTTCTTCTGAATCTTGGCGACAAACGCAGGGGGAGGGATCAAAGTGACCAACCGGTACCACAACATGGCGGCCACCAGCTGGTTTATGACCAGCGCTCGACCCCTGTAGGACAACACTCGGAGCAGTCCTGTCCAGCGTCCTAGGCGAGCGGTGACTTTGGCCTCCAGCTCTTGCCAGTTCGCCGGCCAAGCGTCCTCGGCAGGGCTAAGGTAGACTCCCAAATAGAGGAGGTGCGTGGTGCTCCAGGCGAAAGGCCTGAACTCCTCCGGCAGGGAGTCCACCCGCCACTGACCCACCAGGAGTCCGGAACATTTCTCCCAGTTGATCTTGGCGGAGGATGCGTCCGAGTAAATCTGCTGGCATTCCCGCATCCTCCGCAAGTCAGCGGGATCCGTGACCGTGAGGAGCACGTCATCGGCGTAAGCCGAGAGGACCACCTCCACGCCCGGCCCTTGCAGAGCCAGTCCCGTCAACCTCTTCCGCAAGAGGCGCAGGAAAGGCTCCACGCAAATGGCATATAACTGACCGGACATGGGGCATCCCTGACGCACCCCCCTCCCGAAGTGAAGGGGCGCCGTCAAGGACCCGTTAACTTTAATCAGACACTCCGCGGCGGCGTACAGAAGTCGGATCCGGGCGACGAAATGCGTCCCGAACCCGAATGCGCGCAGAGTCCCGAAGAGATACTCGTGATCCACCCTGTCGAACGCCTTCTCCTGATCCAGGGAAAGGAAGGCGACCGACAGACCAGCCCTCTGGGAGTGGTGGACCAGGTCCCGGACCAGATGGATGTTATCGTGGATGCTCCGGCCCGGGACCGTGTAGGACTGGTCGGGGTGGATCATGTGGGCCAGCACGGTGCCAAGGCGAGCAGACATGGCCCTGGCAAAGATTTTATAGTCCGTGCTGAGGAGGGAGACCGGGCGCCAGTTCTTAAGGAGGCGGAGATCGCCCTTCTTAGGCAGCAGGACAATGACCGCCCTGCGCCAAGAGAGGGGCATCTCCCCGGTCGCCAGACTTTCCCCCAGGACCCGCGTGTAGTCGCCCCCCAAGACGTCCCAGAACGCCCTGTGGAACTCCACGGTCAGCCCGTCCAGCCCCGGGGACTTTCCCCTAGAGAGCTGGCGGAGGGCGCCGGTCAGCTCCGCCAGACTTAGCGGAGCGTCCAATTTTTCGGCGCCCTCCGGGCCAACCTTCGGCAGGTCCTCCCACAAAACTCTGCGCGCATCCTCGCTGGACGGATCCGGAGAGAACAGAGCCCCGTAATAGGCGCGGGTCTCCGCGCTGATTCCCTCCGGATCCGAGACCAGAGATCCGTCGTCGGCCAGCAGCCCCAAGAGCTGCTTACGGACCCCCCGTCTTTTTTCCAGCGAGTAGAAGAAGGGGGAGCCGCGGTCCAGGTCCCGCAGGAGCTGGATCCGCGACCTCACGTACGCGCCTCGGGACCCGACGAGCTGCAGGTCCTTCAGCGCGTCCTTCTTCTCTTCGTACACCTTCCGCAGGGCCGGGTCCTCGACGACCTGACCGAGACGGGACTCCAGGTCGAGCACCTCCTTCTCCAACCGCCCGACCCGGGCCTCCCGCCTCTTGGTCGACCCCTTCGCGTACTCCTGACAGAAGAGACGGATGTGAGCCTTGCCCACATCCCACCATAGCCTCAAGGAGGGGAAGCCCCCCTGCTTCCTTCTCCAGTCGGCCCAGAATCGACGAAACGAATCCCGGAACCGTGCGTCCTCCAGCAGCAGGTTGTTAAAATGCCAGTACACGGACCCCCCCCGCGCGCGCAGCGGAGCGAGCTCCGCCCACACCAGGTGGTGGTCCGTGCACGGCACCGGCCGCATGGAAGCTGCCGGAACGCAGGAGACGAACGCCCGGGAAATGTAGAGGCGGTCGATTCTGGACCTTCCTCCCCCAGACCTCACGCTAGTGAAGGCGCTGGAGTCGGGGTGGAGATTTCGCCAGACGTCCACCAAGTCGAAGGACCCAACCAGGTCCCTCAACTTCTCCATCGCCGCCGGGCTTCGCGGGGGACCCGAACGGTCCCTCGCCTCGAGGGTGCAGTTAAAATCCCCCCCGAGGATGACGCACTCGCCCACGTCGATGGAGCCCAAGAGAGCGGACACTTCTTCGAAGAAGCGCACTTGCTGCGCACTGGTCTGAGGGGCGTACACGTTCACTAGATGGAGCGGCACGCCCCCCAGGCGAACAGTGACATGGAGCAAGCGGCCCGGCACGTGCTCCTTGACCCCCAAGATCTCCGGCTGAAAATGCGGGGCCAGCAAGATAGCCACCCCGCTGGAATTGTTGGAGAGGTGACTCATGCTGACCCCTCCTTGCCACTCCAGGAGCCATGTGGCTTCGTCTCCCGGAACGGTGTGGGTTTCTTGCAGGAAGCACACCGCATACTTCCCGTCCCGAAGGACCGAGAAGTTATTGAATCTGCGGCGCGCCTCCCTGCTGCCGTTGATGTTGAGGCTGGCTATGGTTATCTTCATGTCAGAAGCATAGTGCAACCTCTACCTACACCTAACGGGGCGAGGAAGCGCAGCCGCTGGTCCGCCGCCACTTCCTCAGCAGCCCAGTGAGAAACGTTGTGAGCCGACGCAGCTCGAGCGGGTTCACACCCTCGTCCGCGCCCAAGATCTTAACGGCGGCGCGGACGGAATCGATGAGCAGCGCCAGCTCCGACCACCTGTCGAGGGCCAGCCGGACCTTATTGCGCTGACCCAGGCACGTGGCCATAAAATCCCGGAGTTCCCTCACGGAAATGAGGGGAGACTCGGCAAGGGGCACGAGGTCATCCATCGCCACGTCGGCGCTGGAGTCCGAATCGTCCTCCGTGCCCATCACCGAGTCCCCATCCTCCTCCAGGGGGTCGTCACCAGCGGCCGACCCGTCCGCCGCGCAGTGCGAAGCGAACGACTCGGCCGCGCCAGCCAGCCCCGCCTCCGCCCGGATCCCACCCCCAGGATCGGCGGCAGAGGATTTCTCCCTGGGCTCCTCTAGGGGTGCCGGGCCAGAAGACGGCGGCGGTTCAGAGCTCCCCTCCGTCTCAGACACCGGAACGACCGGAGAAACCGGGGAGAGAACAATTTCCAGCTCCTCCAGTACGTCCGGCACCAGAGACGCAGCCAGGGGGCCATCCTCCTCCCCGCCACCAACCTCCGACCCAGCGGACGGGGGGTTTTGAATTAAAAGCTCTACCAGGACGAGCATCCCCTGGGAGACGTCCGGGTCGCATTGGGCGAGCTCATTATCCTCGAGCTCGCCCGACCCAGCCCCCAGGCTGCCCGACCCGGCGAGGGGTAACGACACCGATAAAAGGTCAACTTCAATTACTGCCGCGGGTTGTTCCGCAACCCCCCCCACGGGCAGGGTCTCATCCCCATCCCCGGGAGGGACGTGCTGGACAGACACATCTGCCTCAGCCTCCCGAGGGACAGGCGACCCCTGCCGATCGCTGGTGATGACGACCGCGCTGGGGGGGGCGGGGGGGCGCAGTACCCGCGGCGGGCGACGACTCCCCCTGCTCGGAGGGACCTTCCTCCTCCCGGTCCTCCTCCTCATCCAGGGGGTCGCGCCTTCTTTTTAGCACGGAGGGAGCGAGGGAGACCTCCATGTCTGCAAAGGCCTCCTCCTCGACTCCCTCCGGCGGAGCAGGTTTGTCGGGTTCCTCGGGCCCGAGCCCGGCCGCAGGTATTGGCATTACCGCTGCGGCGGTTGCGGCCACAGGCTCGGGCACGGGGCCCCTCCCGCTCACATCTGCCCTGATCAACTCCGCGAGGAGCGCGGGTGTAAGGGGCTCAAGGGGCAAGGGCTCACCATCCACGGGGGGGCCTGCCCCAAGGTGCTTCTTTTTTCCCCGCGCCTTCTTTCCGGCCGGACACGCTCCCTCCCCCCCGCCGGAGGCCTTGGTGGCATCGGCCCCCGACGTCAACCGCGCATCAGACGTACTTGACGCGCGGGCAGATCCGGGGGGAAGGGCGGCGGCGGCGGCGCCAGCCTCGGCCGCACGAGATGATCCGGCGGCCTTGGAGGCAGGGCAGTTCCTCCTGATGTGCCCCACCTCCCTGCAGGCATGGCACCTCACACCGTCCGACGTCCAAAAGGCGCGGTAGGCGGTCCCCTCGTGGAGGACGACGAACGCCCCTTCAGTGTCCTCCTCCCGCGCCAGCTGGATAAACAGCTGGCGCCGGAAGGAGAAGACGTGGCGAAGGCTGGCCTCCCGGAAGCCGAGCGGGATGGGCGTGATCCCCGACCTCACCTCCCCAAGTTGTCGCAAATGGGGAAGGAGGAGCTCACCAGGAACATAGGGCGGGACGTTGGAAATAATGATCCTCTGCGCGGTGGCCTCGAGAGGATCCACCGGCAGGAAGGTCCCGCCCACGGTGAGCCCCTTGGCGACAGCCAGGGACACCGCCCGCTCCGACCCCAGGAAGAACACAGCCTTCCCATACATTTTCGAGGCCGCGACGATGGCTGAGGGGCCGACAACCCCAGCCATGGCCTTGACGCAGGCCTCGATGGTCATAGTGGGGTGAGTGTAGCTCTTCACCCCAAGCTTTTTCGTTATTAATCGAAAAGGTGACGGGGCAGCAGGAACAGCGGGAGCAGCTGTGGCTGTGGCTACCACTCTCGCATAGGTCCCGGCTGGCCCCGCCACCGGCGAAGATGCAGTCGCCATTCTGGGGTGCTTTTTTTAAGGGCTACACTCACCCCAAGTCACAGGCCTGAAGGTGTTAATGGCCTCGGTGTATATATATATATACTTTTTTGTCCTCTATTGAGCAGAGGGAGCTGATTAAAATGAGGACACACCTCTCTCCTTATTGATTTAAATTGGGAGAGGAGCCCTCGCCCCTCTGCTCAATTGGCAATTAATAAAATAGATGAAACTAAGGTGCCTTAGAAAGACAGGCAGAGAGAGACAAAGAGAGAGAGAGAGGTGGGGGGGGTGGGAAGGAGGGAGGCCGCAAAGGGCAGTGTTGCCACTCAGGATGGTGGGTGGGTGTAGGCAGGGTTGCACTCTCTGATGGAAAAAGTCTTTGGTGATGGTGGTCTTCTGGCAGGGGGAGAAGACGTCTTCACCTGGAAAAGCTGGAGAAGCCCAGGCTTAGTCCTGCAACAGGTCTTAACGATGTAATTAAATTAAATTAAGGACTTCACCTTGGGCAGCTCCAAGCTCTCCCAGGGCAGGCAATAGAAGGGATGCTAATTAGTGGTGTGTGTGGCCTAGCTTTTAACAAGAGCACACACACACTACACCCCTTGATGATCCGGCCTTGCTTCTTCTTTTCTCCCCCCACCTAAAATACAAAGTCTTGGGAGAGTGCCCCAAATAACACCCACCTGTAGATGTTCCGGATGAAGTTTTCTTCCCTCCTTTCAAGCAGTTGGTTTCTCTCCCCTCTCTCCCTCTCCTGAAGTGGATGCCAAATTGGGGAGGCAGTGATAGAAAGGCCTCTCCCCTGGTTGATGTTGATGTAGGCCTCCTTTCTCCTTCTCCTCCTCTGTCCTCTCTCTCCAGGCACCTCAGTTGATGTAATGATGGTGGAGTTGGTGGTGGTGGTCCAACGTTCTCCTCCTCTTCCTGGTCAGGGGACCACCACTTTAATCCACTCTCCAAAGTCTAGCTGCTCCCTCTGCTCGTGCTTGCAGCTGAACAGAGGGTAACTTAAGACTGAAATACAGAAGCCTGCTATGGCTTTATATACAGGGGTGGTCATTGCCGGTACTGCAGTATAGAATCAGTTCTTCTCTTAAAGGTACATACACAACACCCGTTGCTGTCCCCGGCCCCCGTGAAGCCCCTCCGTGGGGTGCCGGCTGCTCTCCGTGAGCCCGGCCACTCCTCTTGAGTGTCGGGCTCATTTGCCGGCACTCTCGATCCCTGGTGGCCCAGCTGAGTGCCGGGATGCACTGGGCCAGGCCCCTCCCCTTTAATAAGGGGAGGAAGGCCTGCAGTACCGCGGTGCGACATGCTGCAGCGCGATATTGGCTCGCGGTGCCCCAAGGAGGACGCAGGGCGCTTCCAGTAGCGCCCCTCCTCCCTCTCGGGGCACTACCTGGGAAAATCGGCCACGGGGAAGCTAACTTTTCGGGGTAGTGCCCCGGTGAAGGTTGCGCCCCAAAGGGGATGCCACCCAGTTTTTACCCCACAGTCTTCTGACTCAGAGGCAAGAGTGCTACCAACTGAGCCATGGCTGACATCTCAGTTGCTAATTAATTAGAACGGATGTTGGGGATACATTGAAGATCAATTAAGTGAACTTGTCCGAGATTGAAAGATTTGTATATGTTAATAATGTTTATAAAATACAGTTACACAATCTTATCACTGGTGTGTTTGCAGAGGTTAATGACAATGTGCCATATTACTATTGCTGGAGCAATTTCACCTCTGTAAAAAGTGAATTTCACAGCACAGAAGGAGGCCGTTTGCCACAGTACGCCTGTGCTGTTATTCTGAATGTTTCTGTTTCAAATATTTATGCACTTCCTTTTTAAAGCTATTTTATCCTCTAATTAATTTCCAAGAGGCCTCCTTTTTTCCATTACGAGATTTTATTGTGCAGGGGAATCACATTAAAATGTAATAGAGACAAAAGAATGACAGTGCCTAGGGAATATTAACATTTGGATAGATTACAAACATCAGGGCAGGATCCAGCATTTTAATACAAGTAGACAGGTAATTCAGTAGTTTTTTTTGTTCTAAATCTATTCATAGGATTTCAAGTAGCCTTTTTGGAGGGGGTGAGGGAAGGAAAGTCCATGAATTCATTTTTTAAATCAGTTGATTAGTTTATGTTAATGTAATAATGATATTCTAAACAGAACTGGAATGTCAGTGAGCTTGCAAGGTCATTGTGCCCAGGACTAAATACACTTTTTCTGCTTTCCATTATTTTCCTAAAAAAAAAAATCGATTTATTAATTATTTCTTCCCATTTTGTGGTGTACTTTTTCTATTGCAGACTGCTTGTATCCTATTGTCCTCCAGAAAAGGAGAATGGAACTATCTGGATTTCAGTTTTCTCTCTAAACCCAGTCCTGTCTTTTCGTTGATGCGATTAAAACAAGGTACATTTTGTACACTCAGACTTTCCTTTGCACCAAGGTAAAATGGAATACCTCACATCTTCCTGAAGGCATAGGTGAAGAACAGCAAAAGTACTGCTCCCCCAAACTGAGTTAAAGTAACAAGTATTCCCAAGATATGAAACCATGACTTCTCGGATTCAAGACAAATATCTATTGTTTGAGTCAACGCGATCCTCTTATTTAGTCAAATAACTGAGATATAACGGGCTGGATTTTGATACTGGAGGCGTGTAGGTGGCGGGACTACAACTTTTGGGGCTGTAGCTCCACCTCCATCGCGTTGTGGCCAACCCACGCGATTTTCAATTGATTGACCTTGTTGAGCCCACCCAGCGGGCTCAGCAGGCCAATTAAGGGCCACCCGGCAACAGGTGACGTCACAGATTGAAACTTCATCTTTCAAGAGCTTTTGACAGAGGAAATATCAGCGTTCGACAGCTCTTTGAAGCTGTCAAACACTGACAATCTGTACACTAAGTTCATTCCTTCCTCTCAGGCTGATTTAGAGATCTCTCCAGAACAGAAAGCTGAATGCTGCAACTTTTGACAGCTCGCGGCCATTCTGCTTTCTGTGCCGATGGGATGAGGAACTCCCGAGACCTGAAGGAAGGAAGGTTGTAAAGGTAAGTAAAGGTAAGTAAAACTTATTTAAACACTTTACACACACCAAACACACTTACCTCTGCACTCATGCAACCATTACTCATCTGAACACCGGACATCTCGAACCCTCCAAGCCCTTCAGCCTGACGGTTCGCCTCGCTAACATGGCATGGTTTGGAGCCATCGGGAATCCCACACTTCAGGGATAAAAATAGGGATTAGGCTAAAATCTGCCTGTTAACTACCTGTTAACAGGCAGTTAATTGGCACTAATCCGCTTCCCGCCTCGGGGAGGTGGCTCCCAGCACAGGTCGGGTATCCGCCTCCTCTGAAACTGGCATGGAGGCGGGTTGGGGGCGGGATGGGTTCGTGCCCCCCCGATTTCGCGATTTTAACCCCCCCACACGCCTCCAATCCCGCCTCCACGGCCCAATGAAAATCCTGCCCAAAGACTCTGTCATCACCTTCATATTATTCTTCGTAGAATTTATTTTGTAGTCTTTTCGGCATTTTGAAGAATTTGATCAGATGCATTGCACTGATAAAACAGTTTCAAAACTTAATAGGACAACATCTATTCTCTTCACTGGAAATTAACGAAACAACAATGTTCATTATTAGTTCATAGAAAAATTACATTCTGATTAGGCTGGACCTATTAGCAGTTTTTATGAATTTACATGAAAAAAATATTAACAATGATAATAAAATATAAAAACATAATTTTTTTTGCAAAGTGCTACAGGATTTTAAGGCATAGATTTCCACCTGCTATCTCGACAGTGAGTCACCACTCAGCCAAAACAGAGCGGGAGGCACTGAGTTGAGACCAGGGCTTATAAATTTGCCTGCATAACGCCCATTATTCTGGCTTTATGTGGCCTACTAAGTCCCAAAATGGCGGACAGGAAGCACGCTAACACTTCGGGCCGAAAGTGCGCCGACCGCCTTATTGGGTGAGGACAAACAAGAGGTGTCCTTTACCCAAGCCTGAAGCATACGTAAATAATGGGGCTAACACCTAGTTACGGTCCCCATTCCAATATTGGATTGTGATGATGCTTGCTACCTCAGGGAATCTAACTCTGCAGAATGCTTGCCAGCCAAGAAGATAAGCAACTTACCTGAATGTAGAGGCAGGAGGAGAATGAGTGTCCCTCCCAACCCCGCCATCACCTCCACTCCTGATCCCTCCCCCCATCATCACTGCTCCTGACCTCCAATCCTCCATCCAATGCCCCCCTTCCCCCCTTCACCCCACTCCCCAGCACAGACCCGATTATCCTCATCCCCTGGCCATGACCCCCGATCCCCCAAAATCCAGGGCCCCTGTCCCCCAATCTTCCTCCACCAGTCCCCATGACTCCAGGCCCCTTGATCCCACCGACCTTATCCCACCCACAGTCCCAACCCGACGCAGTGCTCTGATCCCCGGACCCACTTATTTGAGGGCTGCTGCAATGCACTTACGCTAGTCTTTCCTGGAAGGCAATTGCACAGCGCTGGCTCTGGGACAATGAGCCTTGGACTTCACTATTCTGGTGCACTGTACTCACCCTTCGCTCCCTGAGTGCCCAAAAAACGGGCGTGCCCAAATTTCTAGGCCAAGGTGTTTCCCTGCAGTGAGATGACAATTATTGGAAGGAGAAGCAGCTCTAAGTCACTCTTGCACATCTCCTAGCTGCCAAATCCAAGCAGCATGAATTGAGCTCTGGGACAAGTCATCCATTCCCCTCTCAGCTTCAGGTTGCATGTGTTGCAGGGAAATCAGGGAAGAAAGAAAAGACAGAAAGAAAGACTTGCATTTACATAGCGAATCATGACCACCGGACATCTCAAAGCGCTTTACAGAAAATGAAGTACTTTTGGGGTGTAGTCATTGTTGTAATGTGGGAAACGCAGCAGTCAATTTGCGCACAGCAAGCTCCCACAAACAGATAATGACCAGATAATTTGTTTTTTTTGGTTATTTTGATTGAGGGATAAATATTAGCCAGGACACCGGGGAAAACTCCCCTGCTCTTCTTCGAAATAGTACCATGAGATCTTTTACATCCAAGGAGAGAAAATAGCTAAAAAGAAAATCTTACAGCTCCGTAATCTTCAATACATGTAGTACTGGAAAAAATGTTGCATTCATTGTTAGATGTTGGTATTTGATTTAGAGTTACTTGAAATAGAGAAAGTATTAGCTGAGCATTAGAAGAGCAATTAATCAGTTCATGGAATCTCTCCTACCCATTACAACTAGATGTTCTTCCATTATTATTGAATTGGATAGGAACCAACTTAATTAATACTTGCTTTTGCAGTCGCAATCAACATCTAATAGCTTCACTACCTGCCTGGAACAGTCATCTCACTGTGTTGTAACTATGCTGAATGGTAATAAATGATCTCTGGTAACCACACTCAAAAGTTTATTTAATGGTAACACACTTAAAAAGAAATACACAGAACATTGCTAACTGCTCTGGAAGGACCAGACAGTTTCAGTGGCTATTTTTCAGGTTGCTGTTCATTTTATAAACTCATATATATGAAAACATAGTCGGTAAAATATCTGTGGCAGACAAAGATCTGAGGAGATGGGTTTGGAAGTGGGTCTGTTGCGAAAATTGGGAAAAATGGGTCAGACACCCAATCCGCCTCCATCCCACCCCCACCCGATTTTCATGAGTGTCTATTTAGCCACTCCCATACTGACCCATCTGGAACTGTTGGGACAGACAGATAAGGCAGTTAACAGCCTGATAAACATAGAAACATAGAAGATAGGAGCAGGAGTAGGCCATTCAGCCCCTCGAGCCTGTTCTGCCATTTAATGAGATCATGACTGATCATCCAAATTCAGTACCCTGTCACTGCTTTCTCCCAAGGTCCCTTGATCCCTTTAACCTTAAGAAATATATCTAACTCCTTCTTGAATGCCTCCTGTGGTAGAGAATGCCACAGGTTCACCACTCTCTGGGCGAAGAAATTCCTCCTCATCTCAGTCCAAAATGGCTTACCCCTTATCCTTAGACTGTGACACCTGGTTCTGGACTCCCCCGCCATCGGGAATATCCTTCCTGCATCTAGTCTGTCTAGTCCTGTTAGAATTTTATACGTTTCAATGAGAGCCCCTCTCATTCTTCTAAACTCTAGCAAATATAAGCCTAATAGACTCAATCTCTCTTCATACGTCATTCCTGCCATCCCAGGTATCAGTCTGGTGAATCTTCACTGCACTCCCTCCATGGCAAGAACATCCTTCCTCAGATAAGGTGACGAAAACTGCACACAATACTCAAGGTGTGGTCTCACCAAGGCCCTGTACAACTGCAGCAAGACTTCCTTGCTCCTGTACTCGAATCCTCTCACTATGAAGGCCAACATATCATTTGCCTTCTTAACCGCCTGCTGCACCTGCATGCTTACCTTCAGCGACTGGTGTACAAGGGCACCCAGGTCTCGTTGCACTTCCCCCTTTCCCAATCTATTGCCGTTCAGATAATAATCTGTCTTCCTGTTTTTGCCACCAAAGTGGATAACCTTGCATTTATCCACATTATACTGCATCTGCCCAATCACCCAACCTGTCCAAATCATACTGGAGTTTCTTAGCATCCTCCTCACAGCACACACGCCCACCCAGCTTTGTGTTGTCTGCAAACATGGAGATATTACATCTAGTCCCCTTGTCTAGATCATTAATATATATTGTGAATAGCTGGGGTCCTAGCACCGATCCCTGCGGTACCCCACTAGTCACTGCCTGCCACTCGGAAAAAGACCTGTTTATTCCAACGCTTTGCTTCCTGTCTGCCAACCAGTTCTCTATCTAAGTCAGTACCTTACCCCAATCCCATGTGCTTTAACTTTGCACGCCAATCTCTTATGCGGGACCATATCAAATGCCTTCTGAAAGTCCAAATACACCACATCCACTGGTTGTCCCTGCCTTGCTAATCCTATTTTCATACCGGTTTCCTATTTTGTGCTTCTGGCTCCTGTTTCCCGACTTGTCAGAAACAGGCCAGATGCAAGGAGATGAGTTGCTGGAGGACATGATGTGTATACATTGTTGGAGTGCTTTAAAAGTGCCCCTGAAACACGGCTGACATTCAAATGCAACAACTTTGCTGTTGTAGGTATAGGATAAGATTTTGCACATCTACTGACCTTCTGACTGTTCAAGCTGACACCCATCTGCAGTGTGACATGAATGGAATAATTTCAGGCCACTTTGACTGTGTGCTTGCATGATTGTTGCCTCAAAAGAAATCTATAGCAAGGGGATGGGAAACATTTAAGACCTCTCATCCTGCTCCTCATAATTGGGGGAGTAGCAGCCATATGGCTCAACACAGATCTTCCTGGGAAGAGGAGTAGGAGGAGGACGAGTGGAGCCTTGCATGCCCTGTTGTGACCAATGCAGCATCCCTCCAGTTCACTGCTGCCCATCAACCAGGGTATGCACACTGCCATGCCACAGTAGCATAAGCTTACTCTTCAACTATATGTCGCAACCATATGGCTCTGTAATCGCAGGCGACACTTGTCGAACGTCAAAATTCATCTCTGCTATACCCTGTTATTTCCTTTCACTTTTACCATCAGCATTACAAAAGCAAGCCGCCCTGAGCCCTCAATGCGTTTTGCCATTTCCCAGAACACATAGGCCACACAATCAACTGTTTGACATAATTTTTCTTTCTCACATGACAAAAGGATAATAGAAACATAGAAGGTAGGAGCAGGAGTAGGCCATTCGGCCCCTCGAGCCTGCTCCGCCATTCAATGCGATCATGGCTGATCATCCAATTTCAGTACCCGGTCCCTGCTTTCTCCCCATATCCCTTGATCACTTTAGCCTTAAGAAATATATCCAACTCCTTCTTGAATATATTTAATGTATTGGCCTCTACTGCCCTCTGTGGTAGAGAATTCCACAGGTTCACCACTCTCTGGGTGAAGAAATTCCTCCTCATTTCTGTCCTAAATGGCCTACCCCTTATCTTTAGACTGTGACCCCTGGTTCTGGACTCCCCAACCATAGGGAACATCCTTCCTGCCTCTAGTCTGTCCAGCCCTGTCAGAATTTTATAAGTTTCAATGAGATCCCCTCTCATTCTTCTAAACTCCAGCGAGTACAAGCCCAATCGACCCAATCTGTCCTCATACGTCATTCCTGCCATCCCAGGTATCAGCCTGGTGAATCTTCGCTGAACTCCTTCCACGGCAAGAACGTCCTTCCTCAGATAAGGTGACCAAAACTGCACACAATACTCAAGATGTGGTCTCACCAAGGCCCTGTACAACAGCAGCAAGACATCCTTGATCCTGTACTCAAACCCTCTCGCTACGAAGGCCAACATGCCATTTGCCTTCTTAACCGCCTGCTGCACCTGCATGCTTACCTTCAGCGACTGGTGCACAGGGACACCCAGGTCTCGTTGCACTTCCCTTCTCCCAATCTATTGCCATTAAGATAATAATCTGCCTTCCTGTTTTTGCCACCAAAGTGGATACCTCGCATTTATCCATGTTATATTGCATCTGCCATGCTTCTGCCCAATCACCCAACCTGTGCAAATCATCCTGGAGTTTCTCGGCATCCTCCTCACAGCACACACGCCCACCCAGCTTTGTGTCGTCTGCAAATTTGGAGATATTACATCTAGTTCCCTTGTCTAGATCATTAATATATATTGTGAATAGCTGGGGCCCAAGGACCGATCCCTGCGGTACCCCATTAGTCACTGCTTGCCACTCGGAAAAAGACCCGGTATTCCAACTCTTTGCTTTCTGTCTGCCAACCAGTTCTCTATCCAAGTCAATACCTTGCCCCCAATCCCATGTGCCTTAACTTTACACGCTAATCTCTCATGCGGAACCTTATCAAAAGCCTTCTGAAAGTCCAAATACACCACATCCACTGGTTCTCCCTTATCTATTTTACCAGTTACATCCTCAAAAAATTCCAGTAGATTAGTCAAGCACGATTTACCTTCTGTAAATCCATGTTGACTTTGTCCGATCCTGTCACTGTTTTCCAAGTGCTCTGCTATTACATCTTTTATAATGGACTCTAGCATTTTCCCCACTACCGATGTCAGGCTTACCGGTCTGTAATTCCCCATTTTCTCTCTGCCACCTTTTTTGAATAGTGGGGTAACATTAGCTACCCTCCAGCAAGAGCCACCAAAAAAATATAATTCACCCAAGTGACTCCCCTTGTGGCTATAGGTGCTTAATCTTTCTCTTACGTGTGCTTCTACGTGTTGCTTCCCCTGTGGCTTCAGCAGATGTAGAGGCACCTTGCTGACTAGGATGCTGCACCTGCTTAGACGCCTTTGGTGGGCATCCTCTGAGTTTGGGAGCCTGGGAGGGCTCTTCAAAAGTCTACTCTCCCTGCGGCTGTGCAGGGGCTGAAACAGCCATCTCAGTTGTCTCTGCAAAGTGGGTCTCTGACCGAGGGCTCTGCAGTGGCATGGTCATGTGAGCGCTTTGAGAGGAGCCCACACTTCCTTCTGTCTTGCCAAAAGCATCCCTCTCATGGGTCAGCCGCACCTCAGTGTTGGCAAGTGGCAAGAGAGCACCTTGCTGCACATTAGAGGGATGTTGAGGACCCGTATCTGCACTGGCAGTCTTCCTCAAAAGGTCATCCATGAAGCTCTGGTCTCTCTGCTCAATAGCTGCCCATCACTCCTCCAGAGATGTCATTCTGTTCTGAACAGTCACCATGTTTTCCTGACCCTGGCGACTTATTTCCTCCATGGCCGTAGCCATCCTTTCCACTGAGGTAGCCAGCCTTTCCACGGAGGTTGCCATCCTATCCATGGTGGTGCGTTCATGCGCCATTGCCTCCACCATGGCAGTACTGATGTTAGAGATGGACTCCTCCATTCTCTCCACACTCGCACGAACCCTGGAGGCAAACCCTTCCTGAGACAGCTGCACTTATTCCTGTATTTCACAAACCGCTCTTTTTCTGGATGGCCCCAGAAGCACAGCGTCTGCATGCAGCTCAGCAGAGCTAAGAGAGTCCTATGACCTCCGCCGAGAACTCTCCACTGCTGTCGTTGTCTCCCCCTTCTGTTGATGCTCACTTGTGCGCTGTGATAGACCAGGTGGCAACACTACTCTAACTCGCGATGGCCCCACCGAGGTGTGCGTTGCTACGCTGGTGCTGGGTGCGCTGAGTCCTGGTGACGCTGGTCCCTCAGAAGCTGCAGGTTCCTCTGAGGAGATGTCTGGGTCTTCGTCCTGGATTGTGGGGAGGGGGGCGCTCTATGGTCCTGTGGGAGAGTAAAGGCATGATTTAGACATATGATATTGATGTAGCAGACACATCCTTTTGAGCAAATGATACAATGCGGTTTGCTATGACTATCATATGCCATTGCTTTCTGAGAGGGATGAAACTCTTTTGTTAGGGTCTAATTGGAGCCTGAGCGGGCCAAGTGATATACGAGGTCGACGCGTCACCCAACTTAGACTTGTGAATAAACTCACACAACCAAATAGTTTGAGAGAAGTAAAAATGCACAGTTTAATGTAAAGAGCGCCCTGGGAGAAGAAGAACAGTAGACCCCGCGGTCTCAGCTGCCAGCTTCTCGGTTTTACAATAGTAGCCGAGCTTCTTTTATACAGTTTAAAAACAGGAAAGGTACCATATCAGCAGTTATTACATTAATCCCTTGGCCAATCTGGTACTTTAGCATCCTTCAACTTTGGCCAATCTGATACCTTAGCAACCCTTAATCACATTCTGTCAAAAACAGGTTAATTATATTATTATAACGTTAGCTAGCTTCTTTCACAAACAACTTAATTATATTACTGTTAGCTAGCTTCTTTCATGTGACATGTTGGTATTTTGCAACCCTATTCTCATTGTGATACCTATGTCCTGCCAGTTGCGTAACCCCGCCCTTAAACACCCTTTACCTCCCTTGTTCTTCCTAAACATAATTTTTCGCTCTTACAGTTTTACCCCAACAGTTGACTAGCCGTTCCTGTCTTACATCTGTACAAGTGATATCACAAGTTGGTGCAAGCAGATCAATTCAGCTGTCTGTTATGCCAGTGTCTGCAAAATGTCAACAAATGTCAAGTATTTCAGCAGGCACTATGGTGCCATTTTAAATTTTCCTCCAACACTATTATGTCACCAGCTCCCTCTAGTGTGCCCATCTCTCCATCACCCACTTCCAGGTCCTCGCCACTTCCAACAATCTTGTTTGCTGCTTCCTCAGCACTGGTCAATGTTGCTAGGGTATGTGTTCCTGCTCCAGTCATTGCTCACCCTCTTATTGTGGGCTATCTTTTCCTGCAAGGAGGGACACAAGCGGTGTTTCAGCCACAGTGATGGAGTGTGTGTGATTAATCCCTACCATAGAAGCTTTGAGGGAGACGAAGATGGGGTAAGATGCCAAGAGGAAGGGAGCTCCCTGTGCATTGTTAGTTTTTGTCACTGCATGACAGTGAGAGCGAGTCTAAGGGGTGCCTAGGCAGGATGCTGAAGTGATTCAGTGCAGAGACAGAGATGGATAGGATAGGGTGCAAGGGAAGTAAGAGTAAGGTGGGATGTGAAGGAGGAGGCTTACAACGCAGAGTGCTGGTGATGAGAAAAGAAGGGAAGCAGATTGAAGGCAAGTGAGATGGGATACTCACTTTTGATGTTCGCACAAGATCATTAAACCTTTTTCGGCACTGGATCATGACCGTGCATAAATGGACCTTGCGCTCACCTCCTGAGCAATGCGCAGCCAGGCTACCTTGGTCTGCTGAGGAGGATTCCTCCGGCCATCAGGAGGGAAGAGAATCTCCCTGCGCCCTCTGACAGCATCCACAAGAACTTGGAGGGACTCATCATTAAAACGAGGCGCTGCCTTGCCTCTGGAAGAAGCCATTGCGTACAAATCAATTCTAGGAATCCACAATTAAAAGGCTCAGGCTGGATGGCAGCTTTAAAAGCAGCTGCTATGATGACATCATCAGAGGCAGCCAGCTGACACGATCCCACTCATTGGACCGGCCAGCACACCTCATTGAAAGTAACAAGCTCATTGAATGAAAACCGGACATCTGCAGTTGATCCTGCCGGAAGCGGCTCCAGAACCCGCCCACCACGCAACCCGACTCCAACCTGCCTCGGGAATTCAAATCAAGCCCTAAGGCTCTCTTCTAGCTGCAAAAGGATGGGAGTAATGTCACTTTAGTTCACTTGAACTTACAACTAAAACCCCTCCATAACTTCAGGGAAAAAATATATTACAGTTCCACAATACATTACACTCTAACAACATTTCAATAATTCTTAAAGTATATGGTAAAATGGAAGAGCAATTTTGATCCTGTTTAATAGTCCAGCAGAGTATTCATTGTATTCTTTTAAAATGTTTTTCTTAAGCACAGTACTGTACTTCAGGTGTCACTTTTCACACCTTACTTTATAGAATTTCTTATAGGGTTTATGTCATGCTCTGCAGGGTATCTATTGTGTTCTGAAGTTTCTGCAAATAGACAATGATATTAAATGATGGCTCTTAGTATCAATAAAGAAGGTGGCTGCTGTAAAATACGAACAAGGATTCAACCATATTTCAGTTTCTCATTGAAGACTTGCCAAATCAATACAAGCTAAATTACTTTGCAAAGACAGAAACAATATTGAATTGAAAGATTCATTCAGAATTTTTTTTATGACTATGAGTCAATGGTAATTTAGTTTCATAAACCTGCACTGTTCTCCTCTCATTATTGTGTCATTGGGTTATAAATCTGTCTTGGGCGGTAGCGCAAAGACAATAGCGAATCGGTCAAAATAAACATGAGCCCTCATTCTGTATTAATTTTAAACAGTCAGCAAGTGATCATAGATTGTTACACTTGATGATTGTGCATTTTATTTATTTTTTCATTAGGGAGAGAGAGTTAATCAGAGAGTTAGGGCTAGAAATTGGCCTCCTTTGTGCCTCCCATTATCACCTCTGGGCGACAATAACAGGGCGATAATGACTTACCGACCGGGCGCGGCGAAAGAAACGACTCCCGTGAAATTCAATGTGGGGGGTAGCGCTGGCGGTAAAACTTACCATCTCGATCTCCTGCGTCCCAGAGATTGTGACGCCATCCGGTGTGCATCGCCCCGTTACCACCCCGAATCCTAATTTCGCTTCCGCCCCCTGCAGCTTCGCCAGGCGTCAGCAATGGCAGTTGCATATGCGTTGTGACCTCGGCCAGCTGCTTGGGGAGCGGTAATTAAAGGGATTGGTGGTCAGGTAGGGCAAAGTTTATTGCACACTTCTTTGCACTGTTTTTTAAAATTTTTCATTGCCATGATTGATCAGCCCTGCACTCTCTCAGAGTGCTTGGGGCAGCTCCTCATGGATCATGGGCGCCATCGCCGACCCATCCCCAGCCTTACCTTTAACTGCTGTGAGCACTGGCCCTTCTCTTTAAGGGAGGGAAGGAGCCTGTGAATCCGGTAGCGCTGCATGGAACATTGCTCAGCGCTCTGCCAATACCGCTCCCTCACTCCCTTTAGCACTCTAAGGAAAGTGTTAGTGCTTGATTTAGCACTCCACTTCCCTCTTGGAGCGCGACAACTGAATTTCGTGGGAGCCTCTCATCATTCGCGCCTGGCGATAATTTTTTACGTTTCTGAAGTTTTAGCGTCCCAGATGGGGCTATAATGAATTTTTCCCCCTTAGAGCCTGTAACTCACTCATGGTGGGGTCAAGTTTCTAGATACCAGCTTTTAGGTATCTAGCAAAAAACTTTGCAACAACCAGCTGCTCCTTCAAGTGGAGATGTTGGCCTAGAAATTGAGTTTTGGCTTAGCCAGGGCTTTAGCGCCGGAAGTTAGTGCCGGCGCTAAGTCCCCCTGCGCGCGCCAAAAATTCAGCAGGGCCGCGCCCAAACGGCTGCCGGCGCTACTGAAGGGTCTTTGCGGCGGTAAATCGGCGCTAACTGCCGTTTCGCGCCGCAATTCCGGCGCTGCGGCACCCGATGCGGTGCGGCAGGCTCGGGAAGTGCAGGCCTCCTCCTTCCCTTAAGGAGGAGCTGCCTGCACCCGATCGCGGCCCGCGAAAATCTTTTAAAAAATGAGCCCGGCACCTCGGACAAGTGCCGGGCTTGCTTCTGTTCCGGGGGGGGGGGGGGGGGAAGTCCGGGGAGGGAGCTGCGGCCAGGCGGCCGGCGGGAAAGCGGCCGGCCGCCGCGGGGCCTTTAATGCGCCGGCGCAAAGACTCGTAAGACTCTGTTGCCAGAGTCTTAGTTGCGGCTGTCACGGGCGAGGCGGCCGCAACTGAATTTCGGCGCTGGGGCCCGTCGGCATGGCAACCGGGACGCTGCGCACACCGATGACGTCATCGGTGCCGGCGCAGCGCTACCGGTCTACCGCGGCGTAAGGGCCCCAGGCAATTTTGGCGCCGGCGCCAAATGCAGCGCTAGGCCCTCTAGCGCCGCAAAATCGGCGCTAAGGGCACTCAATTTCGAGGCCCATGTTTTTTGCAAGGTGAGTAATTAACAAACATACGTGAGTGCTGCAGTTTGCCCTAAAATACCCATGATACATTTTGGGGTTTTGCAAACTACTGATAACAAAGTCGTGGTCCTCACGGTTTAGCACCTTAACAAGTAGGAAATGACCCCAACTAGAAATGAGCGAATACTATTGCAGAGCTGTCCATCACTGTCGAAGAGCTTTTGGCCTGGAATGCACCAATATTTGGCTCAAGTGCACACACCATCAATCCACATGTAAGAAATCGAGCCAAGAGAATGCAGCACCAGCAGGTGAGTGCTGGGTGTCAACTGTGGAACCTAGCAGGAGGTCAGGAAATGGATTCAAGATACAATAAACACAGCAACTGGCCTCAAACAATATAAGAAGGACTTAAATAGGGAAAAATTCGGTATCGACCATTTTGGGGTGCTAACATCACCTGGGCCTAGAAATTCAGTTGCCTTAGCGCCGCTTTTGAGGCGCTAGAGGGACTAGCGCCAGAGTTATGGCCAGTTAAAAAATTCCCTGGGGCCCCAAATCGGCGTTGCACCGGTAGCGCTGCGCCGGCACCGATGACGTCATCGGTGTGCGCAGCGTCCCGGTTGCCATGCTGACGGGCCCTTGCGCCGAAATTCAGTTGCGGCCGCCTCACCCGTGGCAGCCGCAACTAAGACTCTGGCAACAGAGTCTTGCATGAGTTTGCGCCGGCGCATTAAAGGCCCCGCGGCGGCCGGCCGCTTTCCCGCCGGCCGCCTGCCCGCAGCTCCCTCCCCGGACTTCTCCCCCCCACCCCCCGGAACAGATGCAAGCCCGGCACTTGTCCGAGGTGCCGGGCTCATTTTTAGACAGATTTGCGCGGGCCGCGGCCGGGTGCAGGCAGCTCCTCCTTAACGGAAGGAGGAGGCCTGCACTTCCCGAGCCTGCCGCACCGCATCGGGTGCCGCAGCGGCGGAATTGCGGCGCGAAACGGCAGTTAGCGCCGATTTACAGCCGCAAAGACCCTTCAGTAGCGCCGGCAGCCGTTTGGGCGCGGCCCTGCTGAATTTTTGGCGCGCGCAGGGGGACTTAGCGCCGGCACTAACTTCCGGCGCTAAAGCCCTGGCTAAGCCAAAACCCAATTTCTAGACCCTGGAAACTAACTTTAGCACCCGGTGCTAATTAGCACCAGCGACCGCAAAATTGAGTTTTAGCGCCCCAAGAGGGAAGTGGAGCGCTGTTGCGTTTAAAAGGAAGGGCCATCACTGCAGGCTCTGCAATTTAAAAAGTACCTGCCTGGACCAGCCACGATCACGCGCGATCAGCCCAGCAGTCAGACAGGAACCCACAAAAGAAACTAGAACAGGAAAGGTAAATTTTTTTCTACTTACCTCGGCCACCTCGCCTTTAATCCTACCCCTGAATCCCTGGCCACTCGATACACGCCTCCTGCAGCTGTCGGTGTTTTCGCCCAGCGTTGCTGCAGGGGGCGGAAGTCAATTTTGGTTCCAGGGCGCTACTGTGGCGATGCGCACAGCGATGATGTCACGATCTCTGGGCAAAGGTGATAGGGGCGCAACGCCATAGCACCGCCACAAAACTCCCGCCGAATATGGCGGGAGACGATGTCAGCACCGCGCCTGGTCATAAAGTCATTTGCACCCCGTTAGCGCCCCCGGGAGCACTGATGGGAGGCGCAAAGGCACCAATTTCACCCCCATATTGCCTACAGCAGAAAGCTGTGAGGGAACAATTTGACAATCAATCTGGCGAGAATCGCTGAGGCTGAATAGAGCATCTGGCAGCGTATCTGGTAAGTGTTCTTCCTTCTTTTAGGGAAGGCTAGATTTTCCTCTTTTCGCTAATATTAGTGAAAAGTAGCAAAATGTAAGTAGTAAGCACAAATGTTTGTCTGTTTGTCGTTAGTGTTGCTCTCAGGATCCCTAACCCTACCAAAATGGATTAATTAATAAGCAAAAGGTGAGGAAAAAAGCACAAAGAAATAGATAAACACGAAACTGTGCCATTGTTTCATATTAATTGTGCTGAACTATCTGATTTCATTTAGGTTATATTAAAGCCTTGTTCTAGGAAACGGTGTATATATAACTGGGAGCCTGTGATGAGCCCTATCAGGCAGACAGCCAATAGTGTACCTTTTTCTCTGTACTGAACAGCCTGGAATATTCAAATTCCAAAGCATTGCTACATCACACTTTGTATGCTACTTTTAAAGCCAGGTGCCAGCACAGGTACAGAGACAAAACCATCTGTGGAACATTGTGAATCAGCAGTGCAAATCACGCAATCAACACAGCGGACTTAGTTCATTCACTTGCTGAGAGTGGTTTGGAGAGGCCAAGAGCAGACCAAAAGCATCCTACTCCAGAAGCCAAGATATGGAGTTCAATGGCCTTTCAAAAGGAAGATGCAAGAGCACCAACATGACTGTCATGTTTTGAGATTTTTCAACCATTGTTCCACTGAAAGGACTTGGAAAGAAAAAGTTACATTTAAGACTTGTGTCGTAAAGCAAAGTGTATTCACACAAGTTTAAAAAGGCATTGAAACAAAACATAGTTAAAATAGCAAGGAGCTAAGATTTGATGTGCCACCAAAGACAGTAAATGATAAGCAATTTGTTAGCTATTGTGTTGGAAGTTCCCAGGTCACTGGCGCTCGGTCGAGGTTGTCTGGTATAGGCCCTCCTTTCATGCTGTGAACACAGAGAGATAACAAAACAGAGACATGGGCAGTCACCAGGCTCAAAAGGAGAATGCAGGAGGGTAGTTAGGAATTATTTTGTTTATGTCAAGAAAGACAATACACTGATGTGGAGAAGCATCTCTCCAAAAGATTCTGACTGCGGCTAATTAGAGGCAAATTTTTACTTCCCGAAGCAGTGGGAGCAGTGGCGGGGTGGGGCTCTGGTAGCACACGGGAAACCCGGAAGTCTGGAAGAGATTTATCTCCACAGCATGCGACTCTTGGCCCTGGAAGGTTTGCCGTCCAGAAGTCAGCCTGATTGACAGGTTTGGCATCCAGTTGGGTGGGGAGAACTCCAGAGGAGGCCGCAGGACCAGGTAAGTCTGATCCCAGGTCCTGGGGGGTCCAATGCCAAGGGGGGATCTGATTCTTGACTCAGAGGAGACGTCTGATCTCAAATGGGGGTCTGATCCACGACTCCAGGGGGTTCCGATCTCTGACCCCGGGGGTTTCCGACCCCAAGGGGGTCCCACCCCTGACCCCAGGTGTTCCGATCACAGGGGGATTCCGATCCCTGACCCTGGGGGAGGGGGGGGAGTAGATTCAATGCCAGGTGGGTATTTGTATGGGGTGGGGTCTGGTAGGAAGCACTCCTGCTCCTCCTGGCCCACAAGGAGTGCACCTCGAGGCTGTCCCCGCCTCGCTGCAGCTGCCGGGTTTCCCGAGGGCTGGGAAACCTGGCCGGCTACAGTAAAACCTGCAAAGCAGGTTAAGACTGAGGCTTCCAGCCTCATTAACATATTTAAAATGCCAACCCGCCTACTGGGTTGGCTGCCCGCCCCTTGTCCCGCCTCAGTAAAACGTAGAAGCTGGTGGGTTGGATCTGGCTTCCCGACATGCATGGAATTTTTGCCCATTTAAGCCCCCACCACACCCAATCCCACCTGCTCACCCAAGTTAAAATTCCTCCCCATAGAGTCCATTAGCCAAGCAGTCCTACAGCCTTTGGAAGAGAATGTAGATCTTTAAGGTGTTCATTTTTTTGTATTATGCAAAGACAAGTTGGACTGATTGAACTGAGTCTGATTGTAGTTGTTGCTCTATATGCTCTCTTGCTGTGAATTAAGTTTGTTTAATGACTTGTACCTGGCTTCATCTTACCAGATGTTTTCTTGGTCTGTTCGGAAAGACTGGAGCGATATATGGGGAAATGTGCAAAAGACATGAATATTCAGTTCAGATCACAAGGGGGTATCATTGTTACCCCTTTGGGTTATGCTAACATATATGTAGATATTAGATAGCCTGAATCTGCTCCAACATGTAAGACATGGGTCCATGTACAGCAGTGATTGACACCACTGAACTCAAGAACGTAGCTCCAGCAGACCTGGGTTAGTATCAATGGCCTACACAATATGGTGCACAAGAGGCTGGAACTAATGTAGCAATCCTTCCCAAAGATTATTTCCTGTATCTAAGCGAAGAATACCTCAATCTCTGATACCCATAATGTGCTACATCAATGATTGGTTGTAGTGCAGCTCACATGGAATGAACAGCAACCAACATGCTGGCTTCTATGGGAGCCTCAGTGAATACCCAGGGAATAAGTATCTCTCCAAAATATGCTGACTATGGCTACATGAGTCATGGGGCCTACTAGCCAAGGATTCCTACGGTCACTACTGCACAGTCTTGGAGAGAGAATGTAGGGCTAGATTTTCAGTATAGGCAGTTTTGGGGCGCTAACCTTAGTGCCCGCCCGAAGTTAGCGCCCGCCCCAAAGTAGCGCCCCGTTGCCGGGAATTCAGTGGCTTCGCCCTAAGAGATTGGTGGAGCGCTAAAAGAGGCGTTCCACTACAATCTTTAGGCGCTAAGCCGGCGGTCCAGAGGGATAGCGCCCAGGCGGGGCGCAGCGCGGGTGCGGTCATTTTTGGACTGACAGCAGACCCCGTGGCGCCGACCAGCTCTTAAAGGGGGAAGGGACGAATTGGTCTGCTGCCACGCCCTGCACACTGCAGCCTTGCAAAGAGGCCTCAACACTGCTGCTCAGCCCCAGGGAGTCATGGCAACGCCAGAGAAGGCCCGTCAGCGTGCCCTGCGCTTCTCAGAGGGTGATCTGGACATAATGGTCACAGCTCTGGAGGTGAGGCGCAAGATCTTGTTCCCAGAGAGTGGGAGGAATCCAACCCACCACGACTACACCAAAGCCTGGAAGCAGATCGCCCAGAGGGTGACGTTCACCGGCGATGCCCCCAGGACCCACAAACAATGTCGTAAAAAATACAACGACCTGACCAGGATTGTCAAGGTGAGTAGCCTTTCCAGTCTCCTCCTCATTCTTGCATGTACACCTGACATGATGGGCAAAGGGAGCTGAAAGTCCTATTGGCCAGCCCTCAGCCAGCAGCATTGGGACAGTATTGAGCATCAAATGGCCATTCGGCATTCTACACTTTGGCCAAGCTATTCCACCATGGGAGGCTGTGCACACTACATCAGGGCTTCACTCTGGCCAAGCTATTCCACCATGGGAGGCTGTGCACACTACATCAGGGCTTCACTCTGGCCAAGCTATTCTACCATGGGAGGCTGTGCACACTACATCAGGGCTTCACTCTGGCCAAGCTATTCCACCATGGGAGGCAGTGCACACTACATCAGGGCTTCACTCTGGCCAAGCTATTCCACCATGGGAGGCAGTGCACACTACATCAGGGCTTCACTGCGCACTTACAGCCCGTCCTTTCTCTTGCAGGCTAAAGTAGCCTTTAATCACCAGGCCCATGCCAGGGGTGGCCGCACCAAGCTGCAGAAGCTCACTCGGCTGGAGGAGCGCGTGTGTGTGCTCATGGGAGCCCGTGTGATCGTCCCCACAGCGTGCGGAGTATCCGACCCTCCACTGCCCGGCAATGGTAAGGACCTCGCCTTTTGGCCCTCTCGCGTCGCACCTGCCCATCCGAGCTACCTCCTTTGCCACTGTCCAACCAATGCGCTGAATGCCACCAGTCCTAACTCCCTCGCTGACGCCGTCTCCTCACTCTGAAGCTACTCTTGTGCATTCCTGCTTTCAGCTGGTGACGACCAGGACCCTGAAGCTGCCAGTGACAGCACCTCCGAGCAGGAGGAGGAGGAGGAGCAAGCCAGACCATCGGGGGAACAGTCACGTCCCGCAGGAGAGGAGGAAATGCTTGACACCTCCTCACTGGACGAGTGCCTGGAGGAACTGTCGCAGGGCAATGCAGCTTCTGGGACCAGTGGCGTCCAGCCACCCAGCAGCCGTGCGCGTGGCCCGCGGCCTTCCCCCCAAAGGGGGGAAGGATCAGAGGGGAGTGCTGCTGATCGGCACACTCGCCGCCACCAACGTGGCAAGGGTCCCTTAGTTCGGCCCCCTCCTCCCCAGCGGGAGAGTCGCGACTCCAGTCCGGACACTTTCACCTCGGAGGAGGTGCGGAAGCTGGATAAGATGGCCGAGGATTCGGACCGGCGCCACACGGAGCTCATGAGCGTGGTGGGGCGCATGCCTGAGGCCATCGAGTCGCTGGCGACCAATGTGCGCGAGTTCGGGGCAGCAACTGCCGCGAGTGGCCGCATGCTGACTGATGCCATCAAGACCCTGGCGGATGTGATGCGCGCGCACACCAGGACAACAGGGGCACTCACTGCTGCCACACGCGCTGTCTCAGGCAGGCATCACCAGGGCAGCCGCCACGCTGGACCATCCCAGCAAGCCGCCCCTCGGCTGATTGTTGCGGATCCTGCAGTGCGGGCCCGGCCGAGTGCCACCGCGCCACAGCACCAGCCAGCGCATCCCAGACGCCAGCTGGCCCACATTGCGTCATCCGTCGCCGCCATTCCCCCACTGGGGCGTCAAGGGCAAGCGGCTGCAGCTGTTGGTGGCCAGGCTCAGGTGCGCCACTCAGCAGACGGCCCCTCGAGGCCCAAACGCCGTGTCGGCCGCCCCCCAGCGGCATCTGGCGGAAGGGCATCTGAGCCTCAGGCACCTGCCCCCAGCCTCGCAGCAGCCACTGGGCAGAGCTTGCGAAGGAGCAGCAGGCCGGGCAGGGGAGGCAAAAGGCTGGGCAAGGTCTCGCCCTCGCGGGCCACTCAGTAGAGGGTGTGGCCAGCTTTCCCTTTATATGGCGGTGGCCATCTTTATTTTGCCCATGGTTGTGTTGTTGAAGGGCTTATTTTTTGCGTTAGGCCGACGTTGAGGCCCGGTTTGAAGAAAGGTGGAGTGACTCCTCCCCAGTTTGTGGGAGTGAGTCGTTTGTTGGGCTTTTTGTGGGGCCCGTTTATTGTTTTTGGGGATTCATGTGGGAAGGGCTTTTCATTTTTGTGTAATAAAAAATTATCTTTATTCATGCAGTCTCCATGGTTGTTCTTCTTAGTGTTTGTTGGCTTCGCCGGCTGAGGGCTTGCGGAGCGGCTGCATTCATCTTCCCTCATGGCCCCTGGCCATTCCCTGACAGGGGGCTTAGAAGTACCGTGTAATAAGGTGGCGTCGTGCGGCCCTTGGCCCTGGTCGCTCCCTCCTGGGAACGTACTCCTGCTCCTCCTCCTCCTCCTCCTCATGCTCCTCCTGCTCCTCCTCCTGAGGTACTGGTCCAACGTCAGGTGGCAGTGCCTGAGTCCTGCGGAGAGCCAGGTTGTGTAGCATGCAGCAAACCACCACAAATTGGGAGACCCGGTCCGGCGAATACTGGAGAGCTCCTCCGGAGCGATCAAGGCAGCGGAACCGCTGCTTGAGGACCCCAATAGTTAGCTCGATGATGTTGCGGGTGGTTTGATGGCTCTCGTTGTAGGCCTCTTCAGCAGCAGTCCTGGGCGCGCGGAGCGGGGTCATGAGGCAGGTGCACAAAGGATAGCCTTTGTCCCCGAGTAGCCATCCTCTTGGGGGAGGCTGTGCCTGGAACATGTCATGCACAGTACTCTGCCGCAGGATAAAGGCATCGTGGCTGCTGCCTGGGAAGCTGGCATTGACTGCCATGATGCGCTGCTTGTGGTCACAGACCAGCTGCACATTCAGAGAATGGTAGCCCTTCCTGTTGCAATACAGCTCGCCATGCTCCAGAGGGGCCCGCAAAGCCACATGCGTACAGTCAATGGCGCCCTGCACCAAGGGGAATTCCCCGAGTCTGGAAAATCCCAATGCGCGCTGATGCTGGCTCTCCAGGGCCATGGGGAAGGAGATGAATTGGCTTCTCCTTCTGAACAGTGCTTCGGTCACCTGGCGGATGCAGCGATGCGCGCCGTACTGGGAGATGTTTGCTATGTCCCCAGCAGCGTATTGGAAGGAGCCGGTGGCATAGAAGTTCAATGCCACCGTCACCTTCACTTCCACCGACAGAGACGTCCTGCACCTAAGCTTTGGCCGCAGATCTCGGCGAAGCAGGTGGCAGATCTCTGCAATCACCTCCTTTCGGAATTGGAGCCTTTTAACACATCGCGCGGTACTCATGTTTAGGTAGGAGCGCTGCTGGCGGTATAGCCTGACTGGGTAAGGCCTACGTGGCCGACGCCTGTGGCCCCCTCTGCCTCTAGCCAGGGCTGCCCCTCTCACAATGCGTCTGCGAGCCCTACGGACATGGAGCTGCAGCTCAGCGTTGGCACCCCATGCAACCCCCATCAAATCCTGGCAAACACTCAAATTTCCAAAAGGCCACTTGCAGCGCTCTGGCCTGAGTCCAAAAATACCTGAGCTCTTGCTGCTTGAAACCAGTTAGCTATCCTCCTTGTTGTGTCTCCAGAAATGCGTTGCACAAGAGTGTTTTCTGAAAAAAGGCTGGCCTTTATACTGGAGAGCACGTCCCCTTTAATTTGCGCCCCCCGGGGCCCGCGCTGGTTGTGTTGCGTTCCTTTTTCCAAACGCTCCGGCCGTCAGCCGCACAATGGGGCGGTCCGACTGAAGTTTGGAATCGGGGCGCACAAAGGGCGTTGCACGAGGATGTGACGTCATTTTCTGCGCGCGCATCCGGGCGGGCGCTAAACTTTGCACCGGCGCTAACGGGCAACTTAATTTGGGGCGGGGCGCAAACTGCGCTGCGCACGGGCGCTACACGCATAGCGCCCGAAAATCACTTCTCTTAAGGCGCTAACTGCTGGCGCTATCAACTGAAAATCTAGCCCGTAGTCCTTTAAGATGACACTGTGAGGGCTAGAAATTCATTATAGCCCAGGAATGGGTGGTATCTTTAGAAAAGTTTGAGAATTAGCGGCAAGCGCTAATGTTTTAGAATGCACCCAATATTCATTCTTACTGCTCAAAGAAATGAATGTGGTGCTAATTCAAGTCTTAAAGGCCTAGCTCAGTGGCATTAAACTCAAAGGGGGAATCAATATTGGGTGCAGTCTAATCGCAACTCATCATTGCCACAGGCTTTTCCCAGTACTTAAAGGGGAGGTTCATTGATACTGCAGCACCTCATTCTCAGCATTGCTGGCTGTGCCGCTGTCTCAGCAAGGAGAAGCACAACAAGAAGAAGGAGCCAAAGGACTGAAGCAGGTGTGCTCATAGCAGACCCACCTCAATCGGGTGGTCAGGGTGATTGAATGCTTCAACAAAAGCTACAACCACCATCTGTACCACAAGCTTCACATACTGCCCAAAGCACCACACCCCCAGCGATCACCCACCAACAATCTCTACCTACCAACACTCACAGCCACATCTCACACCTTGCAACACAATGGCAGCTATTCAACTAAGGCAGGTACAAGGGTCATTAGTTATTAGAATGAATGTGATATGTGTGACATGTTTATGCATAAGTTTATTAATGCAGTTTGCAATATTTTGTGGTCTCTCTCATTACACCTTTGCACCCAGGAGGACACGGTGATATGGCATGACACAGGGATGGTATGATAGGTATGTGGTGAGCAAAAGGGACCTGGGGGGAAAATTGGGTACTGCCCATTTTGGGGCGCTATTTTCGGCCGGGCACAAAGTTTAGCACCCGGTGCTAATTATCGCCTCCGACTGCACAATTCGCCTCTATCGCAACTGGAGGCGATTTGAGCGCTAAATCAGGTGCTACACACCTCTCTTAAGGCGCAAACATCAGGGGGCGAGGCGCTACCTCAGAACGCTACCGAAGCTCAGGCAATGAAGGGGGATGGTGAACAGCCAGAGGTCATGGTCCATATCGGTACCAACCACATAGGTAGAAAGAGGAACGAGGTCCTGCAAGCAGAATATAGGGAGCTAGGAAATAAATTAAAAAGCAGGACCTCAAAGGTAATAATCTCAGGATCACTCCCAGTGCCACGTGCTAGCGAGAGCAGAAATAGGAAAATAGACCTGATGAATGCGTGGCTGGAAACATGGTGTAGGAGGGAGAGATTTAAATTCCTGAGGCATTGGGACCGATTCTGGGGAAGGTGGGACCTGTACAAGCTGGACGGATTACACCTCAGCAGAACCGGGACCAATATCCTTGCAGGGGGGTTTGCTAGTGCTGTTGGGAAAGATTTAAATTAGTTTGTCAGGGGGCTGGGAACCTAAGTATGGGCCCAGAATGGAGAGAAACAAAGCTGGAAGTGCAAGTTAGAAGAGTAGTCAGCAAAACTAGTAGGGAGCACAAACAAAGGCTAACAGTAAAGAGGGTCAAAGTGCAGAAAAAATATTAAACAGGCAAAGTTGAAGGCATTTTATCTAAATGCATGCAGCATTTGCAACAAGGTGGATGAATTAATGGCACTAATAGAAATAAATGGGTATGATGTAATTGCCATTACAGAGACATAGTTGCAGGGTAACCAAAGCTGGGAACTGAATGTTCCAGGGTGCTCAACATTTAGGAAGGACAGATAAAAAGGAAAAGGAGGTGGCGTAGCACTGTTAATAAGGGATGAGATCGTTACAGTAGAGATAACAGATCTTGGCTCAGCAGATCGTGATGTAGAACTGGAATCAGTTTGGGTGGAGCTAAGAAACAGCAAAGGGCGGAAAACATTGGTGGGAGTTCTGTATAGGTCACCAAACAGTAATGGTAATGTAGGGCACAGTATCAATCAAGAAATTAGAAGCGCATGGAACAAGAGCAATACGGTAATCATGGGGGGACTTTAATCTACATAATGACTGGGTAAATCAAATTACCACTAATGGTGTGGAGGACAAATTCAGGGAATGCATGCGCGATAGTTTCCTGGATCAGTATGTGGAGGAACCAACCAGGGAACAGGCTATTCTAGATCAGGTACTGTGTACTGAGAAAGGGATAATCAATAATCTTGTGGTAAAGGGGCCTTTAGGGACAAGTGACCATAATATGATTGAATTTTACATTAAGTTTGAGAGTGATGGGCCTAGAAATTCATTGACGCCACTTTTGGGGCGCTAAAGTGGGGCGTCCGCTAAAGTTTGCGGCCGCCGCCAAATCGATGCCACTTCTCCGATATTCATTAGCTTCGCCCTAGGAGTTCGGGCGAGCGCTAAAACTGCTGCTGGACGCCTCTCTTTGGGCGCTAAGCCGGAGGTGGTGATCGATAGCGCCGAGGCCGGGCGCAGCGCAGGTGCGGCCATCTCGTGATTGACAGCAGACACCCTGGCGCCGGCCAGCTCTTAAGGGGGAAGGGTCGACTGTGTCTGCTGCCACGCCCTGGATAGTGGAGCCCTCCAGCTAGGCCTGAACACTGCTGCTGGACCAAAATAGCGCCTGAAGACATGGAGAAGGCCCGTGAACGTGCACAGCGCTTCTCAGAGCGTGATCTGAGTGTGCTGATTGCTGCTGTGGAGAAGAGGCGCCATGTTTTGTACCCGGACAATGGCAAGAAGGCGACGGTCCGCGTCTACAGGAGAGCCTGGAGGCATGTCGCCACCAAGCTGTCAGCCAACAGCGACGTCCCCAGGAGCGGTGCCCAATGCCGCAAAAAGTTAAATGACCTCACACGCATTGTCAGGGTGAGTACCCTTTCCAGTGACCTCCTCATCCTTGCATGTGCACCTCACATTATGGGCAAAGGGACCTGAAAGCTCTAATGGCCAGCCTTCGTCCAGCAGCTATGGGACAGGCATGAGCATCAATTGCACATTCTGCACTTAACACACTGGCCAAGCTATTCCACCATGGGAGGCATTGCACACCAGATCATGGCGGCACACTGGCCAGGCTATTCCACCATGGGAGGCAGTGCACACCAGATCATGGCGACACACTGGCCAAGCTATTCCACCATGCGAGGCAGTGCACACAAGATCACGGCGACACACTGTACTTAGAGGCCGTCCTTTCTCTTGCAGGCCAAGCTGGCGAATAATCGCAAGAGCCGGACTGCGACCGGGGAGGCCGACCCCATATCCAGCCACTCACCGACCTGCAACATCGCGTGGAGCGCCTCATGGGTGGCCGGGTGATTGGGCCCGTTGCATGTGGAGATGCCGACCCTGTTCTGGGCAGCAATGGTAAGGACATCACCTTTTGCACCTCTCTCGTCCCACTTGCGCATCAGATCTACATCCTTTGCCACTGTCCGACCAATGCGCTGAATGCCACCACTCATGCATCCCGCACTGACGCCCTCTCCTCACTCTAAAGCTACTCTTGTGCCTTCCTGCTTTCAGATGGTCAAGAGGAGGTCCCTGAACTTGCCAGTGACAGACCCTCCGAAGAGGAGCAGGAGGAGGAGCAAGAGGAAGGTGGCCCATCAGGGGAACCCTCAGCCGCGGCCACCCAGGCCAATGTAGGGGACACGTCTTCCCTGGAGGGCAGCGTGGCAGAAGTGTCGAAGGGGAGGGGAGCTCCTGAGACCTGCGGGCTGCAGAAAGGCGGGAGGGGGGTGGAAGCTCAGCGGCCTTCTCCCCAGAGGGGGGAAGCATTGGAGGGGAGTCCAATTGCTGGGCCCAGCGGCCTCCAGCAACGCAGGAAGGGTCGGCCAGCTCGGCGGCCTTCTCCCCAGAGGGAGAGTCCGGCCTCCAGTCAGGAGATGCTCTTCACCGAGGAGATGGAACGCCTCGAAGACTTGTCCGCGGACTCTGAGCGCCGGCACACGGAGCTCATGGCAGCAGTGGCACGGTTGCCTGGGTCCATCGATTCCCTCTCTCGGAGTGTGGCCGAGTTCGGGCCCTCAGAGGCCACCAGTCGGGTGGAATACCGGGCAGATCAGGCAGCGAGTCGGGCGGAATTCGGGGCAGCTCTGTCAGCGACTGGCCAGGTGATCAGTGGTGCCGTCCAGTCACTGGCTGCTCTGATGCGGTCAGTGAACAGGTCAACACGGGCACTCACTGCTGCCACACTCGCTGTGTCAGCCAGGCATCGCCAGGGCACCCGGCACGCTGCAGCAGCACAGCGGTCTGTCCCTCGGCAGATTGGTGCGCATGCTGCAGTGCTGGCCCGGGCGAGTGCCAGTGTCTCAGGCGACCAGCGAGCGCCTGCTATCCGCCAGCTTGCCGCCATTCCTCCAGCCACCACTGCCACTCCCCCAGTGGAGCTGCCAGGAGCTGCTGCAGCGACTGATGCTGGCCAGCCACAGCTGCAGCAATCAACAGCCACCCGCTCGACGGCCAGACCTCGACTAGGCCGACCCCCAAGGGCATCTGCCGTCACGACATGTGCCACTCAGGAGCCTGCCCCCAGCCTTGCAGCAGCCAATGGCCTTACTTTGAGGCGGAGCAGCAGGGCGGGCAGGGGCCACCCAAAGATGGCCAAGGCATCGCCCTAGCAGGCCAAATAGTCGAATGTGTGGCCATTTGTGTTTGTTTCTTGAGGCCGAGAATTGGATGTTTGTTTTTTGAAGGCCGATGATGTGATGTTTGTTTTTGACGAAGGCCGAGAATGACGGCCATTTTAGTTGCTCTCCAGGTTGTGGGAGCAAGTAATGTGTTTGAGTGTTTTTTGGGGGTTTCGCCTGTTTTTGGTTTTCATGTGGGAAGGGCCCAGAGTTTGTATAATAAACCATTTTATTTATTCACATGGTCCATGTTTGATCTTTGAAGTGTTTGTTGCCTTACCCGGCTGAGGGCTTGTGGAGCGGCTGCAATCATGTTCTATCATTGGCACAAGCCATTCCCTGACAGGGGGCCTAGAAGTGACGTTCAATAAGCCGCCGACGGGCGGCCCTTGGACCTTGTGCCTCCCTCCTGGGCTGGTACTCCTCGTCCTCGTCGTCCTCATGCTCCTCCTGCTCCTCCTCCTGAGGTGGTGGTCCAACGTGAGGTGGCAGTGCCTGAGTCCTGCGGATAGCCAGGTTGTGCAGCATGCAGCAAACGACGACGAATTGGGAGACTTGATCCTGCAAATACTGGAGGGCTCCCCTGGAGCGATCGAGACAGCGGAACCGTTGCTTGAGCACGCCGATTGTTTGTTCTATGAGGTTCCTCGTCGCTTGATGGCTCTCGTTGTATGCCTCTTCAGCAGGGGTCGTGGGCGCGTGGAGCGGGGTCATGAGCCAGGTACACAAAGGATAGCCTTTGTCCCCGATAAGCCATCCTCTTGGGGGAGGCTGTGCCTGGAACATGTCAGCCACAGTTGTCTGTCGCAGGATAAAGGCATCGTGGCTGCTGCCTGGAAAGCGGGCATTGACAGCTAGGATGCGCTGCCTGTGGTCACACACCAGCTGTACATTGAGGGAATGGTAGCCCTTCCGGTTGCGGTAATCCTCGGCATGCTCAAGAGGTGCCCGCAAAGCCACATGCGTGCAGTCAATGGCGTCCTGCACCATGGGGAAGCCCGCTATTCTTGCAAACCCCACTGCACGCTGCTGCTGCTTGTCCAGGGTCATGGGGAAGGAGATGAATTGATGTCTCCTTCTGAAAAGGGCTTCGGTCACCTGGTGGATGCAGCAATGCACGGCGAACTGGGAGATGTTAGCAATGTCCCCAGTAGCGGATTGGAAGGAGCCGGTGGCATAGAAGTTGAGAGCCACCGTCACCTTCACTGCCACCGACAGAGACGTCCTGCGCATCAGCTGTGGCTGCAGATCTCTCTGAAGCAGCCGGCAGATGTCTGCAACCACCTCCCTTCGGAATCGCAGCCTCCTAACACACAGCGCGGCAGACATGGCCAGATAGGAGGTCTGCTGGCGGTATACCCTGCGTGGGTAAGGCCTCAGTTGGTGACGCCTGTTGCCCCCTCTGCGTCTAGCCAGGGCTGCCACTCTCTCACGGCGTCTGTAAGCCCTTCTGGCATAAGGCTGAAATTCAGCGTTGCCACCCAATGCAGCCCCCATTATATGCTGGCAAACACTGAGCTCTGAATGAAGGCAAAGATAATTGGTAAGCTCTGGCCTGAGCCAAAAATACCTGTCCAAGTGTTGGTCCAAACCAGTAAACTCTCCTCCTTGGTCTCTGTCCAAAAAACCGTTGCACAAGAGTGAATGCTGCAAAATGGCTGGCCTTTATACTGCTGGGTAAGTGCCCTTTAATTTGCGCTCCCCGCGGCCCGGCTGGGCTGTGTACCGTTCCACTTCACAGTCGCTCGGGCCGCCCGGCGCACAATGGGCCGGCGCGAGTGAAGTTCCGGTTCGGGGCGCACAAAAGGCGTTGCACTAGCAAATGATGTCATGATGTGCGCGCGCAGCAGGGCGCGCGCTAAGACTTTGCGCCGGCGCTAAATGTGTACTGAAGTTGGGGTGAGGTACAGATCGCGCTGCGCCCGGCCGCTAAGCGCCTAGCGCTCGAAATCTACTCCTCCTAAGGCGCTAACGGCTGCCGCGCCCAACTGAATTTCTAGGCCATGTAGTCCAATCTGTAACTAAGGTCTTCAATCTAGACAGAGGAAACTACAATATATGAGGGACAAGTTGGCCATGGTAGATTGGGAGACTACACTAAAAGGTATGAAGGTGGACATACAATGGCTAACATTCAAGGAAATAATGCATAATTTGCAACAAACATATTCCTCTAGGGCATAAAAACCCAAATGGAAAAGTGATCCAACCATGGCTAACAAAAGAAATTAAAGCTAGTATTAAGTCAAAAGAGGAAGCTTATGAAGCTGCCAGAAAAAGTGGTCACCCTGAGGATTGGGATATTTTTGGAAATCAGCAAAGGGGGACCAAGAAATTGATGAAGAAAGGGAAAATGAAATATGAGCACAAACTAGCGAAAAATATAAAAACGGATTGTAAAAGCTTCTATAGGTATGTGAAAAGGAAAAGACTGGTGAAGGTAAATATAGGTCCTTTACAGTCAGAGACAGGAGAATTTATAATGGGGAATGAGGAAATGGCCAATAAATTAAATAAATACTGTGGGCTAGATTTTCAGTTGCTTGCGCCAGCAGTTAGCGCCTTAAGAGAAGTGATTTTCGGGCGCTATGCGTGTAGCGCCCGGGCGCAGCGCAGTTTGCACCCCGCCCCAAATTAAGTTGCCCGTTAGCGCCGGCGCAAAGTTTAGCGGCCGCCCGGATGCGCGCGCAGAAAATGACGTCACATCCTCGTGCAACGCCCTTTAGCCGCCCCGAATCCAAACTTCAGTCGAACCGCCCCATTGTGCGGCTGGCGTCCAGAGCGTTTGTAAAATGGAACGCAACACACCCTGGGGAGCGCAAATTAAAGGGCACTCCTCCTGCACTATAAACGGCAGTCTGCATGTGTTGTGTGGAAGGATCCAGTGTGTTGTGAACGGTGTATTTATGTTTCCCACCACCACCACCACCTCCTCCTCCTCCTCCTCCTCCTCCTCCTCTCCCCCCCCCCCAGACTCTGCCTTTGAAAACACATGCACCCTTCCCCTTTAAGAGCTCACTGGCACCAGAGTGTCTGCCGTGCGCTGCGCCCGAGCTCGGGTGTTGCGCTCTGCACCGCCGGCTTAGCGCCTAAAGATAGTAGTGGAACGCCTCTTTTAGCGCTCCACCAACCTCTTCGGGCGAAGCCACTGAATTTCCGGCAACGGGGCGCTACTTTGGGGCGGCCGCTAACTTCGGGCGGGCGCTAATGTTAGCGCCCCAAAACTGTCTATACTGAAAATCTAGCCCTTTGTTTCTGTCTTCGCGGAGGAAGACACAAAAAACCTCCCAGAAATACGAGAAAACCAAGGGTGTGGCGAGAATGAGGAACTTAAAGAAATTATTATTAGTAAAAAAACAATACTAGCAAAATTAATGGGACTAAAAGTTGATAAATCCCAAGCACCGGATGACCTACAGCCTAGGGTTTTGAAAGAGGTGGCCATTGGGATAGTGGATGCTTTGGTTGTCATCTTCCAAAATTATATAGATTCTGGAACGGTTCCTGCAGATTGGAGGATAGCAAATGTAACCCCGCTATTTAAGAAAGGAGGGAGAAGGAAAACGGGGAACTACAGACCTGTTAGCCTCACATCAGTAGTTGGGAAAATGCTGGAATCTATTATAAAGGATGCAATAACTGGGCAGTTAGAAACTAATAGTAAGATTGGGCAGAGTTAACATGGATTTATGAAAGGGAAGTCCTGTTTGACAAACCTATTGGGGATTTTTGAGGATGTAACTAGTGGAGTAGACAAAAGGGAACCGGTAGATGTGGTGTATTTGGATTTTCAGAAGGCCTTCGATAAGGTCGCATGCAAGAGGTTGGTGAACAAAATTTGGGCACATGGAATTGGGGGTAATATACTGTGAAGGAATAAACCATAAAACCGATTATGAAAAATACACCATTCTATGAAAGAATTCTGGCCTTTTTGAAACATGATAAATTGGGTTTGGAAATCTAGAAACCTAACGATGGAGAAGCTGTATTGTTAACAGCATTCTGGCTATGGGGATGGGATGGTTGTTGACACTGAGTCAATGGCCTTATTGAAGCGGAAAGTTGAAGGCTCCCGACGGTCTGAATCTTTGGGAGTGGACAATGGTACATCCTGGTTAAGATAGTCTAAATTACACTTCGTAAGGAAGCAGAAACATATGCCTTCGTAAACATGACATCAAGTAAAAGAAACAACACCTGGCGACACATCATTTTTGTGTTAAGCTTAAGACACCTACACAGGAGACATAATTCTGTATTGCAACCAGCTGAGGTGACTAAGAATTGCATAGATCACCCTAGTTAAGGTGCTCTAATTTATACTTCGTAAAGAGGCACAAACAGAAGGCCTTAGTAAAAATGACATCAAATGAAATGCACCTGCTGCTACACCGTTTTTTATGGTAAGCTTCGAACACCTAGGGTAAAATAGAAACATAGAAACATAGAAGATAGGAGCAGGAGTAGGCCATTTGGCCCCTCGAGCCTGTTCCGCCATTTAATGAGATCATGGCTGATCATCCAAATTCAGTACCCTGTCCCTGCTTTTTCCCCATAACCCTTGATCCCTTTAGCCCTAAGAAATATATCTAACTCCTTCTTGAATATATTTAATAAGTTGGCATCAACTGCCTTCTGTTGTAGAGAATGCCACAGGTTCACGACTCTCTGGGTGAAGAAATTCCTCCTCATCTCAGTCCAAAATGGCTTACCCCTTATCCTTAGACTGTAACCCATGGTTCTTGACTCCCCCGCCATCGGGAACATCCTTCCTGCATCTAGTTTGTCTAGTCCTGTTGGAAGTTTTCAAGTTTCAATGAGATCCCCTCTCATTCTTCTAAAATCTAGTGAATATAAGCCTAATCGACCCAATCTCTCTTCATACGTCATTCCTGCCATCCCAGGTATCAGTCTGGTGAATCTTCGCTGTAGTCCCTCCATGGCAAGAACATCCTTCCTCAGGTAAGGCGACCAAAACTGCACACAATACTCAAGGTGTGGTCTCACCAAGGCCCTGTACAACTGCAGCAAGACTTCCCTGCTCCTGTACTCAAATCCTCTCGCTATGAAGGCTAACATACCATTTGCCTTCTTAACCGCCTGCTGCACCTGCATGCTTAGCTTCAGCGACTGGTGCATAAGGACACCCAGATCTCGTTGCACTTCCCCTTTTCCCAATCTATTGTCATTCAAATAATAATCTGTCTTCCTGTTTTTGCCACCAAAGTGGATAACCTCGCATTTTTCCACATTATACTGCCATGCCTCTACCCAATCACTCAATCTGTCCAAATTATGCTGGAGTTTCTCTGCATCCTCCTCACAGCACACATGCCCACCCAGCTTTGTGTCATCTGCAAACTTGGAGATAATACATCCAGTTCCCTTGTCTAGATCATTAATATATATATATTGTGAATAGCTGGGGTCCTAGCACCGATCCCTGCGGTACCCCATTAGTCACTGCCTGCCACTTGGAAAAAGACCTGTTTATTCCAAGGGTAGCGACATAATTTTTAATGCTACCAGCTGAGATGAGTAAGAATTGCAGGGGTCAGCAGAAAAATGACTAGAGATAATTAGCTTACATTAGCAGAAAACCTTAAAGGATTACCACTGGAAAAGGGTATAAATATTGAGCTCTCAAATAGGATACTAGATTTGCTGCAAAGGGGCAAAGCAATTTTCAGGCTTCAGAGGTGGCTCTGTAAGTCTACAACTCTTTGTATCTCAGGGATCAAAGGTATTGTACTGTATTTGATTTTGATGGATATCCTGAATAAACTTTAAGAACTGTAAAACTGTAGCGAAGTTAAGATTTGAGAGTAAGGATCTCTGATAAGAGTGTAAAGCTTTCTCTTTTTGGAACTGTTAATGTTGCGATTGAATCACCAACTGTAAAATACATGTCGGTTCTTTAATAAATCTATATATGTTAAGAATTGTCTCACATAATACTTCTGTATCAAACTCGCAAATTCAATCTCTGTAAACTCTTTGGTGAGGAGTTGCAGAATTCTGGGGGAGTTTTCCGGACCCTCATAATATCCGGAACATTACAGTCTAGCTAATCTTATTAAAAGTGCTATCTGGAGGACAGTAACATTTTTAGGTTGTTCCTTTCCTTTAGGGAGAGATGGTCCAGACCTGTAGGCCCAATTAAGTGTCTTTAAGATTCGGCTACCTCAAACTTTAGTTGAAAGTGAATGTCTGGGGAATATGCCTGTCTGGGGTAGCCCTAAAGGGGCTAGGACTAGTAATTATCCCTTCAGTTGGTGCCCAACATGTGTGTTAACGAGTTGATACAGAATCCTATATTTATATTTATATCTATATCCATCTCATAGATTGTTAAGTATAGAAGGAGTGTTTTACTGACAGTGGTACTAAGACCCAGATTTAAGGCTCTAGAGACGACGGCCTAGAAATTCGGTTGGGTTAGCGCCCAATTAGGGGCGTTAGAGTGGGTTGCGCCGGAAGTATCACTGCGCCCGAAATTCCGATGGACCCTAACATCGGCGTTACCCGGTAGCACTGCGCCGGCACCGATGACGTCATCGGTGTGCGCAGCGCCCCGGTTGCAATGCTATTCCGGCCCGATGGCCAAATTCAGTTGCGGCCGCCTCGCCCGTGGCAGCCGCAAACAGCGTTTGTGAAACGGGATGTTGCAGCTCCGTAAGGCCGGCGCATAAAGGTGGAGCGGCGGCCGGCCGCTTTCCCGGCGGCCGCCTGCCCGCACCTCCCTCCCTGGACTCCTGCACCACCCCCTCGCGGCACTGATGTGTGTGTCCCGCGAGCCCAGCACTTCTCCGTGGTGCCGGGCTCATTTGTCGGGGGAATCCACCGGTGATCTGATGGCTGCAGGCAGCTCCTCCTTAACAGAAGGAGGAGGCCTGCAGTACCCCAGCCTGCCGCACCGCATCGGGTGCCGCAGCGGGGGATGAACGCCTGAAAGCTACATTCAACGCCCCTAGCGAGGCGCAAAAACCCTGCATTAGCACCCGCCGCCGTCTTGGCCCGGGGCAACTGAATTTTAGGCGGGCGCTATGGCAATTCTGGCGAGCACAAAATGTCGGGCGCTAAAGCCCTGGCGGAGCCATACCGAATTTCTAGGCCGACAAGTCCCTGATCAGGCCTTGTAGAACTTAAATCAGAACTCCCTCAATATACCATTGAGGTCTAGAAATTTCTTATAAAGTTTATATTAAACCCTAACCGAGGTTAGGCCCTGATGAAATGGAAAACCCTGTAGAAATTGGCCAAGTCTTTTTATTAGGAAATTCAAATGATTGCTTTATTAGGGGAAATAATCCTATCCCTGTATCTCCACAAGACCAAGTAATAATTTTTGATGAATCTTCAATTACAATTAAAAAGGGACATCCCAACAACCCTCAGCTGGGACGGGGATAGTAGTAGGGACTTTTTGAGATTCCTATTCCTTTTATCCAGAAGAATTACTGTCCATACCCCTTAGCCATAAGACAGCACAATATGCTGAAGCCGCAGCATTACGGTAGGCTTTAGAAAAGGCAGATCCTATTAAACCCACACTAATCTGTACAGATAGTGACTACTGTAACAGAGGATACAACCAAGATCTAGTTTTCTGGGAACATACAAATTTTACCAATCATAAGGGTAAACCCATAAAACATAAGTCATTGTGGGAAAACATTCTCCGTTCGAGAATGGAGAAACAGAATTGTCAGGTAAGTCATGTAAATGGGCATACCACTGGGACACTCAAAAGGAAACAGTGTTGCAGACGAACAAGCAAAACGTTCGGTCTGCATGACACCCCCTCGAGAGGGGCCTGCCAATATTAGTGTAATCACTAGGGCAGAACGGACAGCTAATCAGGATGAGGAACTGATTCAGCTATTAGACCCAACAAAAGAGAATACACCAGGATATCCACCAAAGTGCTTTTACTCAGAAACCCCTACGGGTATTGTGCTAGTTAAGTTGCCCAAGGGAAACCTAGAAGTACCCCCGAGACACAAACGAGAACAGCTTGTAAAAGAAGCTCACGAGGGCATAGATCAAGCACATTGTGGTGCCCAAACAACATTCTGCAAATTGACTCCCTTATATTGGTGGCCAGGTATGCTTAAGGCCTGTAAAGCATACGTGGCAAATTGTGAGCCATGCTATTTAACCAATAAGTCATCACTAATTAAGCCAGCACCATTGACTCCTGTGAAAGCTGATGAGCCAATGGGAAAAGTCTTTATTGACTTTATTGAACCACTTCCCCCATCTTTCGGATACAGACATGTTCTCGTTTGTGTAGATGGATGCACATCCTTCTGCTGGCTGGTCCCCACAAAAACTGTTTCAGAAAATGCACTCGCCAATGCTATTACTGACATAATTACTGTAGCTGGTGCACCCAAAATCTTACACTCTGATCAAGGCGGAGCCTTTGTCTCCAAGGTCTTCAAAGACTATTGCGAAAAAAGGGTGATTGGGTTAGAGCACAGCACGCCACATCATCCACAATCAGCGGGGCTGGTGGAACGTAAAAACCAGGAAGTAAAAAAGCTATTGGTCAAACTGTTGAGAATCAGGGGAAATAAGTGGACCACCATCATTCCAGAGGTGCAGTTATCACTTAATAATGTGCCCGCATCTGCATCAGAGACAATGCCCCCTAAAACTCCAAATTATCTGATGTATGGGGTGAGATGCGTACACCGCTTAACCATAGTTCTTTTATTGCCTCTACACTCTCTGATTCCTTGACCCGACAGTGACAGTTAGATTTTAAAAAAGAAGTAACAGAGGAGATTCATCAAATTGATCAGAGGATAAGGGAGGCAAATAGGTAGAAAAAATTGAGAAACAAAGCATAGCAACCCCGAGTAGGAGAATGGGTACAGGAAAAGAAGTTCGAGCAAAAACCTGGTTTAAGACCGAAGTGGAAAAAACCTGTTCAAATGCATTCTGTCATTAATGAAAGAACAGTTAAAATACATATTAATCAGCCAAATGGCAAGCACATTCTTAAAACTGTCTCCATAGAAAATCTCAAAAGATGTCCTGCGGGATACCAAAATGGAGGAACAATACAAGGTGCAGTCGTACACTGTCTTTCAAGACCCAGCTTAGAGCATAACACAAGAAATGGATGCGATCGAACTACTGACGACAGTCAGCCAGACGGTGTCGCTGACTCTTCCACACAATGCTTGGCAACACCTCAGGAATTGGATTTACAAAAAGCCACAACCAAAACAAGTAAAGATCAACGAGTTACTTCAACAAAGGAGGAAAACACTGCAGATGAAGAAGGAATCAACTGAGCTCCTGGCAAGGCTTTTATGAAAACAAGAATCTGTCCTCACACTGGATCAAAGGAACAGTGTGTCAAGCTTCAGCTAGTTCCAAATGATGTCTCCTTGACACGTATGCATAACTCACCTCTACGGAACGTACATCTGCCAATTGGACATTCTAAGCACATGTTGTTTCACTAATTGCATGACAATGTACCTATCATTCTTTTAATTTGTGTTCAATTTAAAATAAGACAAAACATTGTACTGGGATGACTTAAAAGGAATTTTCATGTAGCACATGATTAGGCTTTTATTAATTTTGTGACATTAATATGCTATTGTAACCTTATAGTAACATTGACCAAACTCTGTCTTGATGCTCGAGTTCATTTTTTGGTCAAGAGGTGGGGGTGAAGGAATAAGCCATAAAACCTATTCAGAAAAATACACCATTCTATGAAAGAATTTTGGCCTTATTAAAACATGACAAACTCGGTTTGGAAATCTGAAAACCTACCAATGGAGAAGCTGTATTGTTAACAGCATTCTGGCTATGGGGATGGGATGGTTGTTGACACTGAATCAATAACCTTATTGAAGTGGAAGGTTGAAGGCTCCCGACGGTCTGAACCTTTGGGAGCAGACAATGGTACATCCTGGTTAAGGTGTTCGATATTACTCTTCATAAAGAAGCAGAAACATATGCCTTCGTAAAAATGACATCAAGGTTTTGTGCTAAGCTTAAGACACTATACAGGAGATATCCTTCTGTATTGCAACCAGCTGAGGTGAATAAGAATTCCATAGATCACCATAGTTGAGGTGTTCTAATTTAAACTTCGCAAAGAGACACAAACAGAAGGCCTTAGTAAAAATGACATCAAATGAAATGCACCTGCTGTTACACCGTTTTTTATGGTAAGCTTCGAACACCTAGGGTAGAGACACCATTCATAATGCTACCAGCTGAGATGAGTGAGAATTGCAGGGGTCAGCAGAAAAATGACTAGAGATAATTAGCTTACATCAGCAGAAAACCTTAAAGGAATACCACTGGAAAAAGGTATAAATATTGAGCTCTCAAATAGGATATTCGATACACTGCAAAGGGGCAAAGCGATTCTCAGGCTTCAGAGGCAGATCTGTAAGTCTACAACGCTTTGTATCTCGGGGATAAAAGGTATTGTACTGTATTTGATTTTGGTGGATATCCTGAATAAACTTTAAGAACTGTAAAGCTCTAGCGAAGTTAAGGTTTGAGAGTAAGGATCTCTGATAAGATTGTAAAGTTTTCTCTTTTTGGAACTGTTAATGTTGTGACAATAGGGGATGGTGTGTGTGTAGTCAGCTCTGCCCCTGACTGTTTTGAGCGGTTCAAATCGCTGCCACACCCCTGGGTTCTAGACACCGGACTTAGGTACAGGCGGCGATTCAGAATTGGAGTAGACAACTGGTTTGGTACAAGAAAACTGTATTATATTTAGACACACTTAAAATTACACACTTAAATTACTGGAGTGATTACAGGCATACAAAAGTACACTTAATTAAGAATGGGGAACACACGGCACAACAAGGGAAAATCACATTAATAATCCCCCTACCCTTGTCCCACCCCCAATACCTAACTAAATTGCACTACAAGAGCCAGGGATTATGCTCACCAATAGGGGTTTCTCGACAGTTCAAATGCTGTCAATCAAGCCGGTTGCGTTTTGGGGTTCGCTCTTTGTGTCCTTTGGGGCCTGGTGTCACCACTTGGTCTCAGGGTGCGGTGGTGGATTTGTCTGAGTAAAATACTCCTTTTCTCCATTAGAGATAGGGAGTAAAGTCTTTGTTGGGTACTCTATCTTGTAGAGTGGAAAACTTCGGGTTTCATTCTTCTGGTGGTGGTCTGGTCATCGAGTTTCGTTGCGGTTGGGGTTCAGCTGGTGGTCTTTGGTGTCAGCTCGGTCGCGGTGGCCTAGATCACTACCTGTGCAGTGGTAATGATCTGAAGGTATTGTTGCCACAGTGCTCGTGGTCAGTCTCTGCGTAAGGCTATGGCTGCGGCCTTGTCGTCTTTTGTCGAGCCTGCCCCACCGTGCCTGTCTGCTTCTTTGAGTTTCGATTAACCTGGACCTGAGCGTGTGCCTGCTCATCCCCAACGCTTTCTGTCTGCTCTTCTCTGCTTGCTCGTCAGCCCGCCTTCTTCTCGCCTTGCTTGCCTGCTTCTTTTTTTTGGTTACCAGTGGGCCTACAATTATACTATTTCGAAGTTTGTTATCTGTGCGCCAAATCAGGGCTACTTCTTTGTCTACTTTTGGCGGGCTCGTTTAAGGTGATTATAGTCGTTCACCTTAACTGCTTTTTGGGTCGTTGCCCCGTTGCTAAATGGCCTTTAAAGTCTCGGTGTTTGTTATGCATAATGTGAATTGGTATCTTCCTGGCTTGGTAGCCAGTTTAAACTGTAAGCGATTATTTATGCAAAGGTTTGATGGGGTCAAGATTAAGTCTTTCCTGAGTTGATTTGTTTCAAAAGGAAGAATGCGTATTCTGCATCATCTAGTTGTCTGGTTTCAAAATAACAAGTCTCCCACAGGCCCAGGCATGTCAGGTTTTTCAAAGCTTTTTGAACTTGACCTGCTGTTTTGCCAGGTCCTGCTTTCAATCTTGCAGGTTTCTGCCACAAGGTCCAGAAGCCATTTCCTGTAGGGTACCCTTATTAATAACTTGTCCTTCAGGGTCCCTTTATTAATAACTTTGGGGAATGTGGGAATTTTGAGAACCCTTCACTCCCCCCTGTTGATATTAAAACTCACATTAAGTATCATACTTACGAAGGTGAACAAAATTCCCGATCCTACATAGCCAATCTTCCCTGTAATTACCTATCTAAAATCCCATGACACACACATTTCCCATTCTTTAAGGATGTAGTGTACATAAGTATACATAGGCAAAATACAATTATTTACACACATCCACGCATGGAGGGGTCAACACCCCTGCACCACTTGATACACACACATCTTTATTAAAAATAACACATCAAAGTCTTTATTAACAATAACAAAAACACAAAAAAAAAACAATCTTTATTCAGAAATAAAAATAAAAAGATTCAAACAGGTGTATCTCCCTCCACCTTAACATAATGCTCCTTCCAAGTCCTTTGGTTTCGGAATTCTAGTATTTGGTCTTTTCCCTTGCACTGAGTGCACACTAGGTACAATACTATTCCCAGCTGGCAAACCAGGAGGATTTGGGAAGCAATTCTAACCCATGAAGGGACCTCTATGTTTTCAAAAATGTCCCACCAGGGTGGAACTACAATGTCCAATATCTTGGCCCCTATCTCTACTGTCTTCTGCTCTAACGTGTATAAATGTTCTTGTGAGACGACTACCGCTTTTAGTAACTTGGTAAGATGTTCTGGTAGGGGGGTGGATTTTGTAGCCAAAATGTGCTACATATTTATGCAGGTTGGCAAAATTTTCTGTTACAGTGAGGTGAACAGTGGAGGGTTCAGGAATGGGAATAATTCATTCCTGGGCCACTTGAACTTCTGCCTCGGGAATAAAGCAGAAACTGCTGTCACTTACCGGACACCAGCTATGCTGTCCATGCTGGTAGTGGGGCACGCCTGTGGTGACACAATATGTCCCACCTCCTATATATGCTACCTGTGGGGGAACATGGTCTTGTGCCATTACCTCCATGGTACAGTTTATAGGTATTGCGCCAGCAGCTTTAAACCCACACTGTGGTTTTGAATAGGCGTTCAAGTGCTGGGGACACAGTATTATGTGTGCTCCCCAGCTCCGGCACCCCGAGAGGTCAGTACCTGTCATAGCGTGCTCCCACTTTATGACATAAGGTGGGACCGCTGTGAAACGGATGTGTGCACCCCTTTGAATGACTCCAATGTTCTCTACCCTGTATACCGGTGTGGGTCAAGCTGTCCCTCTCATGACCAGCATCCTCACTACTATCCCCATGATAGTGTGGTTGGAACGTCCACAATCTACAGGGACAGGGTAGGCCTCAGAAGCTAGCTGGAGTTGACACGGGCTTAATGCATTCTCAAATGTGTGGAGGGCTGCGAGGTGCTTGTTGCTGATCGAGGAGGGTTTAAACCCTGTTTTAAATCCTTCAGGTTGCTGCGGCCCTCGCCCAGCAACCATGCCCCGTACAGTACGCACACCGCGTTCTGTGCAGCCTGATCTGAAGCATTCCTGTCCTCTCTTATGAGGGCATTTACAGTTTTTGCATGCTTCTCCAGCTCAGCAATGATCTCTTTTAAATGGACCATCATAGCTTGGTCCTCGTGTAACTCTGAGCCTACTACTGTATTTTCATCCATTAAGATTTTTCGTAATTGTTTTTTCAAACTGTTTATCTGTGTCTGCAATTCTATGTCATTCAGGCTGTTTATAACAGAGGATCCTGTGTTAAACGCTGTGAAAACATCATTCCAGGTTCCCCTTCTTTGTCTCCCCGCATTACCAAAATACTCAGTGTGTGTCGTGTATAGTTCTGTTCTGTCTACGTCAGCAAAATTGAGCTCGTAGAATTTCCTAAGCATTTCTCTTAACAGGGCCTGGTATAGCTGTTCTGTCTCTGTGGGGCACCACTCAGGTAAATGTACCTCGGTAAGGTTTAAAATCATGGAAGCTACCGCATGGTGTACCCCCTGGTATAGCACCTGTACCGTCGGCACTAGTACCAGCCCATTCCCTGGTCCCTTGATGGTGGCAGGGCACCCCTCTATGTATGTCCCTTCTGACTGAGTCGTGGGCAGGGGCTTTCAGGTGCGTGCCACGAGTTCAGTGGCTTTGACTGGGGCTGGGTGGCGTGGGACTATGCAAGTGTGTAGGTAGGAATCCCATTCCACCCCCTCCCGTTTGTCCTGCCATGATGTGGAGAAGATGATGGATATGCCCGTGGGGCAGGCCCTTTGTGACCCCCACATGCAGACATAAATTCCCTGTTCCGACTCCCACCACTTATCCCAGCATACTCTAGTCCCCCCCCCCGGGCCCCTGTGACCGTCCGGTAGGTGTCGTTCCCCAGCCGTACCCAGTCAGCTGTATGGTCCCCCATGTCTCTGCTCAGCTTCCTGAGCCACCACCACCTTCCCAGTAGAATCTGTCCCCTGCAAGTCAGGCACACGTGTTTCCCCTCAGTGACCCCAACCCGTGAGGCCACAACCAGTGTAGGGTTCTCAAAATTCCCACATTCCCCAGAGTTATTAATAAAGGGACCCTGAAGGACGAAGTTATAAGAGTACCCCAAACAAAATGGCTTCTGGACCTCATGGCAGAAGCCTGCAAGATTGAAAAAAGAAACGGCCCTGCAAAACGGCAGGTCAGATGACTTGCCTGGGTCTGTGAGGGACTTGTTATTTCTGAAGCCAGACATTATAATATGCAGAATACGCATTCTTCATTTTGAAACCAATCAACTCAGGAAAGAATTAATCTTCAACCCATCAAACCTTTTGCATAAATAATCGGTTACAGTTCGAAGTAGCCACCAAGCCAGGAAAACGCCGATTAAATGTTATGAATAACAAGCACCGAGACATTAAGGAACATTTAACAATGGGGCAACTACCCAAAAAGCAGTTAAATTGAACGAAGATAATCACTTTAATGAGCCCACCAAAATTAGACAAAGAACTAACCCTGATTTGGCACGCAGATAAGGAACCTCCAAAGTAGTATAATTATAGGCCCACCGGTAACCGAAAAGGGACGGGCTAAGAGACGGGACTCGACACAGGACACAAAACACACAGGACGCACGGGGTAGCAAGCAGGCAGGCGAGATGAGGTGAACGGCAAGGCCAATAAGCAGAGAAGGGCAGTGTAGAGAAGCATTGGGGATGAGCGGGCACACACCCCGGTCCAGGCATAAGCTGACATTCGAAGCAGGGGTAGAAGAAGAAGCCGACGACCACGAGCACCGCGGTAACAAAGGGCCGGGTAAACTATACCTTCGGATCATTACCACTGCACAGGTACTGAGCTAGGCCACCGCGACCAAGCCAACACCGAACCCCAACCACAACAAAACTTCGACGACCAGACCACCACCAGAAGAACAAAACCTAAAGTTTCCATTCTGCAAGTTAAAGTACCCAACAAAGACTTTACTCCCTATCTCTAACGGAGGAAAAGAGGGTACTTTACTCAGGCAACTCCACCGCTGCGCCCTGGGACCACGTGACAATGTCAGGCCCCAAAGGACACCAAGAGCGAACCCCAAAACCGCAACCAGCCCAATCGACAGGATTCGACCTGTCCAGGAACCCTCATTGGTGAGCATAATCCCTGGCCCCTCACAGCACAATTAGTTAGATATTGGGAGTGGGACAAGGGTAAGGGAAGTAATACTGTGATTTTTCCCTCGATGTGCCGCGTGTTCCCCATTCCTAATTAAGTGTACTCTTGTAAGCCTTTAACTATTCCAGTAATTTTCAGTGTTGTAACTTTTATTGTGCCTTTTAATAAAAATACGGTTTTCTTGTACCAAACCAGTTGTCTACTCCAATTCTGTATCGCCGCCTGTACCTAAGTCCGGTGTCTAGAACCCAGGGGTGTGGGAGCGATTCAAACCGCTCGGGAACCCAGTCAGAGGCGAGCTGACTGCACACACGCCACCCCCCTACACCTGTACGCTGGGGCAGGGGAGGGAGGCCTCCCCGTAGCTGAACCCGCTCTGGCTGGAGTACCGGGTTGAGTTAGATCCCAGCCACCCTGGCCATCTTCCCTCATGGGAATAGATAGCGAGCTCCTCCACGCCTTGTTCGCCACCCCCAGCAGTCACAACCGGTGCTTTCTCTCCTGAGCACCCATAAATGTGGGAGTCCTCTACGCCACCTCGCTTCCCAGTGCTCATTCCTATCAGGGCGAGTAGGAGTTGCCCCCCTTCATCTCGAAATCCCTTCTGTAAAGAGACACAAGAGCATATAGCCAGGTCCCGAGAAGATTCTCTGGCTTGGGTAAAACATAGTCGAGTCTTGCGACCTCGACTCAAAACAAACACTCTTAAAACAATAATATTTAAACTACCAATCACCTTGTTAAAATTAAACTAAAACACCCAAACTTAACAATAACAAAATTGCATTATAGAAGCTACGTACATCCGCCGCTTGTCTCCGGGCGGACAGCCTAATCCCTGTTCGGGCCGCAGCACACTATTCCCTTTGGTGTGGCTGCCCTGCCCTGTTCCTTTGGTCCCTCGCAGCCTGCGGCTGCTGGCTGGGAACCTCTGCCCTCAGATTGATCCCTGACTCGAGAGGCTGCCCTTTTAAACTGGGGAGCCGGTGACCAAGGTTTTGTAAGATTTGCAAAATTTCTGTATCTCCCCGAAGGTTATTATTAATAAAAGGGACCCTGCATGGACATTTGTAAATTGAAAAGGGTACCCAAGTTGGCGTCCGTGCCTCGTGGCAGAAAGCCTGTGGGATTCCAAAATGGATTCTGCAGCACAGACAGCTTGGGAGAAATCGAAACTAAGGCTGCAGATTTTCTGTGAAGAGAAACTTTGGGCTAGATTTTCAGTCGCTTGCGCCAGCAGTTAGCGCCTTAAGAGAAGTGATTTCTGGGCGCTATGCGTGTAGCGCCCGGGCGCAGCGCAGTTTGCGCCCCGCCCCAAATTAAGTTGCCCGTTAGCGCCGGCGCAAAGTTTAGCGCCCGCCCGGATGCGCGCGCAGAAAATGACGTCATATCCTCGTGCAACGCCCTTTGGCCGCCCCGATTGCAAACTTCAGTCGGACCGCCCAATTGTGCGGCGGGCGGCCAGAGCGTTTGGAAAAAGGAACGCAACACAACCAGCGCGGGCCCGGGGGGGCGCTAATTAAAGGGAACGTCCTCTCCAGTATAAAGGCCAGCCTTTTTTCAGAAAACAGTCTTGTGCAACGCATTTCTGGAGACACAACAAGGAGGATAGCTATCTGGTTTCAAGCAGCAAGAGCCAGGTATTTTTGGACTCAGGCCATAGCGCTGCAAGTGGCCATTTGGAAATTAGACTGTTTGCCAGGATTTGATGGGGGCTGCATGGGGTGCCAACGCGCAGCTGCAGCGCCATGTCCGTAGGGCTTGCAGACGCATTGTGAGAGGGGCAGCCCTGGCTAGAGGCAGAGGAGGCTACAGGCGTCGGGCACGTAGGCCTTACCCAGTCAGGCTATACCGCCAGCAGCGCTCCTACCTAAACATGAGTGCCGCGCGATGTGTTAGAAGGCTCCGATTCTGAAAGGAGGTGATTGCAGAGATCTGCCACCTGCTTCGCCGAGATCTGCGGCCAAAGCTCAGGTGCAGGACGTCTCTGTCGGTGGAAGTGAAGGTGACGGTGGCATTGAACTTCTATGCCACCGGCTCCTTCCAATACGCTGCTGGGGACATAGCAAACATCTCCCAGTATGGCGCGCATCGCTGCATCCGCCACGTGACCGAAGCACTGTTCAGAAGGAGAAGCCAATTCATCTCCTTCCCCATGGCCCTCGAGAGCCAGCATCAGCGCGCATTGGGATTTGCCAGGCTCGGGGAATTCCCCTTGGTGCAGGGCGCCATTGACTGTACGCATGTGGCTTTGCGGGCCCCTCTGGAGCATGGCGAGCAGTATCGCAACAGGAAAGGCTACCATTCTCTGAATGTGCAGCTGGTATGTGACCACAAGCAGCGCATCATGGCAGTCAATGCCAGCTTCCCAGGCAGCAGCCACGATGCCTTTATCCTGCGGCAGAGTACTGTGCATGACATGTTCCAGGCACAGCCTCCCCCAAGAGGATGGCTCATCGGGGACAAAGGCTATCCTTTGTGCACCTGGCTCATGACCCCGCTCCGCGCGCCCAGGACCGCTGCTGAAGAGGCCTACAACGAGAGCCATCAAACCACCCGCAACATCATCGAGCTAACTATTGGGGTCCTCAAGCAGCGGTTCCGCTGCATTGATCGCTCCGGAGGAGCTATCCAGTATTCGCCGGACTGGGTCTCCCAATTTGTAGTGGTTTGCTGCATGCTACACAACCTGGCTATCCGCAGGACTCAGGCACTGCCACCTGACGTTGGACCAGCACCTCAGGAGGAGGAGCAGGAGGAGCATGAGGAGGAGGAGGAGGAGGAGGAGCAGGAGTACGTTCCCAGGAGGGAGCGACCAGGGCCAAGGGCCGCACGACGCCACCTTATTACACGGTACTTCTAAGCCCCCTGTCAGGAAATGGCCAGGGGCCATGAGGGAAGATGAATGCAGCCGCTCCGCAAGCCCTCAGCCGGCGAAGCCAACAAACACTAAGAAGAACAACCATGGAGACTGCATGAATAAAGATAATTTTTTATTGCACAAAAATGAAAAGCCCTTCCCACATGAATCCCCAAAAACAATAAACGGGCCCCACAAAAAGCCCAACAAACGACTCACTCCCACAAACTGGGGAGGAGTCACTCCACCTTTCTTCAAACCGGGCCTCAACGTCGGCCTAACGCAAAAAATAAGCCCTCCAAAAGCACAACCATGGGCAAAATAAAGATGGCCACCGCCATATTAAAGGAAAGCTGCCCACACCCTCTACTGAGTGGCCCGCGAGAGCGAGACCTTGGCCAGCCTTTTGCCTCCCCTGCCCTGCCTGCTGCTCCTTCGCAAGCTCTGCCCAGTGGCTGCTGCGAGGCTGGGGGAAGGCGCCTGAGGCTCAGATGCCCTTCCGCCAGATGCCGCTTGGGGGCGGCCTACACGGCGTTTGGGCCTCGAGGGGCCGTCTGCTGAGTGGCGCACCTGAGTCTGGCCACCATCAGCTGCAGCCGCTTGCCCTTGACGCCCCAGAGGGGGAATGGCGGCGACAGATGGTGCAATATGGGCCAGCTGGCGTCTGGGATGCGCTGGCTGGTGCTGTGGCGCGGTGGCACTCGGCCGGGCCCGCACTGCAGGATCCGCAGCAATCAGCCGACGGGCGGCTTGCTGGGATGGTCCAGCGCGGCGGCTGCCCTGGCGATGCCTGGCTGAGACAGCGCGTGTGGCAGCAGTGAGTGCCCCTGTGGTCCTGGTGTGCGCGCGCATCACATCCGCCAGGGTCTTGACGGCATCAGTCAGCATGCGGCCACTCGTGGCAGTTGCTGCCCCGAACTCGCGCACACTGGTCGCCAGCGACTCGATGGCCTCAGGCATGCGCCCCACCACGCTCATGAGCTCCGTGTGTCGCCGGTCCGAGTCGTCGGCCATCTTATCCAGCTTCCGCACCTCCTCCGAAGTGAAGGTGTCCGGACTGGAGTCGCGACTCTCCCGCTGGGGAGGAGGGGGCCGAACTAGGGGACCCTTGCCGCGTTGGTGACGGCGAGTGTGCCGAGCAGCAGCACTCCCCTCTGATCCTTCCCCCCTTTGGGGGGAAGGCCGCGGGCCACGCGCACGGCTGCTGGGTGGCTGGACGCCACTGGTCCCAGAAGCTGCACTGCCCTGCGACAGTTCCTCCAGGCACTCGTCCAGTGAGGAGGTGTCAAGCATTTCCTCCTCTCCTGCGGGACGTGACTGTTCCCCCGAAGGTCTGGCTTGCTCCTCCTCCTCCTCCTGGTCGGAGGTGCTGTCACTGGCAGCTTCAGGGTCCTGGTCGTCACCAGCTGAAAGCAGGAATGCACAAGAGTAGCTTCAGAGTGAGGAGACGGCGTCAGCGAGGGAGTTAGGACTGGTGGGATTCAGCGCATTGGTGGGACAGTGGCAAAGGAGTTAGCTCGGATGGGCCAGTGCGACGCGAGAGGGCCAAAAGGCGAGGTCCTTACCATTGCCGGGCAGTGGAGGGTCGGATACACCGCACGCTGTGGGGACAATCACACGGGCTCCCATGAGCACACACACGCGCTCCTCCAGCCGAGTGAGCTTCTGCAGCTTGGCGCGGCCACCCCTGGCACGGGCCTGGCGATTAAACGCTACTTTAGCCTGCAAGAGAAAGGACGGGCTGTAAGTGCGCAGTGAAGCCCTGATGTAGTGTGCACTGCCTCCCATGGTGGAATAGCTTGGACAGAGTGAAGCCCTGATGTAGTGTGCACTGCCTCCCATGGTGGAATAGCTTGGACAGAGTGAAGCCCTGATGTAGTGTGCACTGCCTCCCATGGTGGAATAGCTTGGACAGAGTGAAGCCCTGATGTAGTGTGTACTGCCTCCCATGGTGGAATAGCTTGGACAGAGTGAAGCCCTGATGTAGTGTGCACTGCCTCCCATGGTGGAATAGCTTGGACAGAGTGAAGCCCTGATGTAGTGTGCACTGCCTCCCATGGTGGAATAGCTTGGACAGAGTGAAGCCCTGATGTAGAGTGCACTGCCTCCCATGGTGGAATAGCTTGGACAGAGTGAAGCCCTGATGTAGTGTGCACTGCCTCCCATGGTGGAATAGCTTGGACAGAGTGAAGCCCTGATGTAGTGTGCACTGCCTCCCATGGTGGAATAGCTTGGACAGAGTGAAGCCCTGATGTAGTGTGCACTGCCTCCCATGGTAGAATAGCTTGGACAGAGTGAAGCCCTGATGTAGTGTGCACTGCCTCCCATGGTGGAATAGCTTGGACAGAGTGAAGCCCTGATGTAGTGTGCACTGCCTCCCATGGTGGAATAGCTTGGACAGAGTGAAGCCCTGATGTACTGTGCACTGCCTCCCATGGTGGAATAGCTTGGCCAAAGTGTAGAGTGCCGAATGGCCATTTGATGCTCATGACTGTCCCAATGCTGCTGGCTGAGGGCTGGCCAATAGGACTTTCAGCTCCCTTTGCCCATCATGTCAGGTGTACATGCAAGAATGGGGAGGAGAGTGGAAAGGCTACTCACCTTCACAATCCTGGTCAGATCGTTGTATTTTTTACGACATTGTTTGTGGGTCCTGGGGGCCTCGCCGGTGAACGTCACCCTCTGGGCGATCTGCTTCCAGGCTTTGGTGTAGTCATGGTGGGTTGGATTCCTCCCACTCTCTGGAAACAAGATCTTGCGCCTCACCTCCAGAGCTGTGACCATTATGTCCAGATCACCCTCTGAGAAGCGCAGGGCACGCTGATGGGCCTTCTCTGGCGTTGCCATGACTCCCTGGGGCTGAGCAGCAGTGTTGAGGCCTCTTTGCAAGGCTGCAGTGTGCAGGGCGTGGCAGCAGACCAATTCGTCCCTTCCCCCTTTAACAGCTGGTCGGCACCACGGGGTCTGCTGTCAGTGCAAAAATAACCGCACCCGCGCTGCGCCCCGCCTGGGCGCTATCCCTCTGGACCGCCGGCTTAGCGCCTAAAGGTAGGAGTGGAACGCCTCTTTTAGCGCTCCACCAATCTCTTAGGGCGAAGCCACTGAATTTCCGGCAACGGGGCGCTACTTTGGGGTGGGCGCTAACTTCGGGCGGGCGCTAAGGTTAGCGCCCCAAAACTGTCTGTACTGAAAATCTAGCCCCTAGTGTTTTGGAATGAGACAGGACTCTAAATTATGCATTAGACTGAATTGGAGACGGATCTAATTGCAGTTTAGGCCTATAGTTAAGGCCATCAAACAGTCTGCATATATTACCGGAAACAGATTAATTCAGCCATCGAGGTTGGACAAGCCCATCAAGGAACTTTCAGGACGATACAAGTCAATTATCGGGCCGGTAGATGCGATTCCCGGCCATTTAAAACCCGTTAGTATGAATTGCTACCATTGTTTAAACTAGCCCACCAAGTTTAAGACAAAGAACTAACCTGATTTGGCGCGAAGATAAGGGTTTTCGACGAAGGTATAATTGAAGGCCCCGGGTAGCATTGAGTGGGGGCAACTAGTTCGTTCGTTCGGAGGAGGTCCGTAGAGTTCATTGGTTGGTGTGCTGGTGCTGCTCCTCGGGCCCCTCGCCCTCGTGGCCGCCGCTCTTTCCCTGTCCCGTGCTTACCTCCTGGCCTCTGCCCGTGCCCCTTTCCCACTCCATCTGGAACTGCCCTGGCACCGGGTCGGGCAGACATGGACAGATTCAGGCCAGGCCAGGCGGGACGCGATGAGGGGAGAAGGGAAAACCACCGAGGGGCAGACCGGCTGGAGAAGACCAAACGAGGGGGGGTTTCGAATCATCGGGCCTTCAGCCTCGGCCGACCTTCGAATTTCTGCACACTAACTCAAACTGGCAGCTGTCGACGAAGAATCACCCCTGCAAGGTAAAGTACCCAAACAGTGACTTTCACTTTGGGGTACTCGAACCTGGACAATGCCCTTGCAGCACCCGGAGACCACGTGACGACGACAGGCTCCAGAGAGCAGCAAGAGCGAACCCCGAACCCACCGTTGTTTTGAATTGAGCAAGCCCTGTTTTTGATTGGTGAGCATAGATTCTGACCCCTCATAGCTTAATCTAGTTAGGTGTAGGGGGTGGGATAAGGATAAGGGGATTGTTAAGATAATTGTTTTCCCTCGATGTGCCGTGTGTTCCCCATTCCCTGTATAAGTGCAATTGCCTGTAATGTTATAGTGGTAACTTCTTTTAAGACTGTATTAATTTTCCTGTTCAATAAAATCTTGGTTTTTGCTTGCATCCGAACCACCTGTCTACTCAAGTTTTCTGTATCGCTGCCTGTACCTAAGTCCGGTGCCTAGAACCCAGGGGCGTGGGAGCGTTTCGAACCGCTCACAAACAGTCAGGGGTATAACTGACTGGGCACACGTGCCACACCTGCCACCCCCTACAGAACTGGTGACCGCGGCAGGATACTGGCATCAGGGTTGCGATAGGTAGACAGTGGTTCGGATGAGCGAACCGTTATCACAGAATCACAGAATCACAGAAACCGCACAGTGCAGATAGAGGCCATTTCGGCCCATCGAGCCTACACCGACACATATCCCACCCGATCCCCGTAACCCCACGTATTTAATCCCCCTAACACTAAGGGTCAATTTATCATAGCCAATCAACCTAACCCGCACATCTTTGGACTGTGGGAGGAAACCGGAGCACCCGGAGGAAACCCACGCAAACACGGGGAGAATGTGAAAACTCCACACAGACAGCCACCCGAGGCCGGATTCGAACCCGGGTCCCTGGCGCTGTGAGGCAACAGTGCTAACCACTATGCCACCGTGCTGCCCCGGTTATGGAGGAAAGGAATTCTGATTATGTGTTTAGCAAGGTGAATATCACTAAGAAGTGGATCACCACTCCGTTAAAGGCTGGGCGTCCGGTAGATGCATCAGCCAAGTGGACAGACGGAAAGGAACACAAGAAGTCCTTAGAGAAGGCAGTTTGGCTGATGTGCTTTAAAAAGCAGATCCAGCTTCTGGACGGGCTCGTTGCCGCACAGGCAATCGAGTTAAGCAAGTCAGCCCTGGAGATCCAGGATAAGGCTCTTGCAGGGGAAAAGTTGTTAGTAGCTTTGCAGGCTTTGAACCAAGAAAGAGTGCATCTAGTGAGAGAACACAAGGCCCAGTTGGAATACCTGCGGTGTCAAGTCACCGAGGCCAAGGGAAATGAGTCAAGGTTGCGGGAGAAAAACGCCCGCATGGCAAGGCAGGTTAGTGAACATGAAGAGAAACTGCAGGAGGTAAAAGCCGCTTACAAGCTAGCGAATGAACAGGGGTTTGAGGAGGCAGACCACGGCCCCTGGAAGGAGAGGATAGAAAATCTGAGTCGGGCCCTCCGGAAGGCAAAAGGCATGGTATGCCTCATAAATCCAAAGGCATGTCAGGCAGATTTTATGGGGAACGAGGGGAGAACAGTTCCAATGTCACCGGTAGTGCCTAGGGACGACCCGGTTGAGAGAGAGGAGATCTCACGACCACCACCCATAGCGCCAAGTTTCAGCGAGGTTTGGCAGCAAGGGGGGGGTGGAACCCAGTGTGGAGCCAGAGGTGGAGGCTGAGGTAGAGCAAACCCGCCCGAAAAGTCGGAACAGGAACCAATGTGCCCAGCATGGCATTGGAGGTTCGGCCCACCCGCCAATGGCGAAGATGAGGAACCCCTCCAAAACCAGTTCCTATTACCCTTTAAAACCCAGCAGCTTAGGGTTATGGTCAACCATATCACGAAGCTTTCCGGCAAGGGAGACCCCTCGATCCACTTCAGGGAAATAGAGCAGACCGCCAGCATCAACGACTGCGGTGATGCTGAGAAGGCCAAGATGCTGCTATTCTTCCTGGAGAGTAATCTCCTCCAATCCCTCTCTGAAGAGTGTAAGAGGGGACAGAGCGGGTACGAGGAGCTTAGAGACGCAGTTCTGGAGGCCATGGGGATGGATGAGGGAAGTCCTTTCTCCCGCGTGGAGAAGACGGTACAGCTCTCAGGGGAGACCCCGCAGGCTTTTGCGGACCAGTTGTGGCCGGTGTACCGGAAAGCCTGCCCGGGGACACGGGACCGGGGATTCCTCAACGGGGATTCTCTGATGCATTGGCTCCGTTGTCTAGTGGCGAACAACTTGCCACAGATCCGGGCCAAGGCAGAAGCCCGGTTCGACCCCAAAGATCCCCAGACCACAGAGATCACGGTAATTAGGCAGCTCACTCTGGCCTATAAAAACGGTAGGGGAGCCGATGCACACACACCCAAGAGTAAGCTGCATGAGGTAAAACCCGGACCGGGTAGGAAAGATTGGCACCAGGATGGGAGTAACCCCCCCAGCACAAAGACCAATTGTTACGGGTGTGGGATGGATGGCCACTGGTAGAAGGAGAGTAAGAACCCTTGGAAGGATAACAAGGGAAAGCATCCCACAGCCCCAGCCCAAAAGGCAGGGGTAGGGACCCCTTCCGCAGAGGTCGAGTCGCTTTTGAATGCCATGAGGTCCTTACTGTCTGGCCAGGGGAGAGTAGCAGCCGCCACCGGTGCTCTCACCCCGTCAGCCCCATCCCACCCACAACAGTGACTAGAGCCGGCGCAGCCTGTGTATCTGTGTTCACGCCGATATGATGAGTGGAGGAGACCCATGTTGGAGATGGAGGTGGAAAATGTAGCGAGGACCTATCTCTTGGACACGGGGGCATTGCGCACCGTGATCTACTCAGCTAACCCCATCACCTCACCTCTCTCCAGCGGGGTCCCATACAGTGTATCGGGGTACATGGGTAAGGAACAGGCTGGCTCGGTCTCCATCCCGCTAGCCATTCGGATAGGACTGCTCCATTCCAAGTGGGTGTGTGTCCTGATGAATTGGGAAGTGGAGGGTGGAAGAGGGGTCCTGGGGGCCGACTTTATCGTAGGTCACAGGATCCTGGTGGATTTGAGGAATCACTGCCTCTGGGAGGCAGGAAAAGTAAAGAACGGTGAGATCGTAGTTATCCCGGGTAAGGAAGGGAAGGGGACCCTCTGCACCATGAAGCCCAAAGAGGATTATAACCTCGGGCTCATGTTCAGCAACACCCCACCAGATTTCCAGGCATTTGTGCAGGCCCACCTGGCACAAGTTGCCACGCACAAACACGACTGCGGGAGGGTCACAGGGTTTGAGGTCAGAGTAGCCGGGGACCCCATGGCACGACCACAGAAACTTTATAACTTCCCCAGGGAAGCAGAGCCGGACATGGAAGCAGCCATGTCCTCGTTAGTACAGCAGGGAGTTCTGAGGCCGATAGCCACCCATGTGAACTCTCCGTTGTGGCCGGTTAGAAACTGGACAATTCCTGGAGGGTCACGGTGGACTATCGGGTGCTCAATAGTAACATCCCAGCCTGTGCACCTACAGTGGCAGCAGTTGCCGACCTGATTGGGAGTATTCCAGCATCCGCGACCTTTTTCACGGTGCTTGATATTTCCAATGGGTTTTGGACCATCCCTGTAAGGAGGGAGGATCAGTACAAGTTTGCCTTTACGTTTAAAGGGCAACATTACACATGGAACTGCCTGCCTTAGGGCTTCCATAATAGCCCCAGCATCTTCCATCAGTGCATGGCAGACAGTTTGAATGACTTTAGTCAGCCCGGACAGTTGGTATAATATGTGGATGCCCTGCTCCTGTTCACTGATTCGAAAGAGGAGCATGGCCCACTATTGGCCGAACTACTGGAGCTGTTAGGACAGAAGGGTTTCAAAGTGAATCCCAAGAAGGCGCAGATCGGCCAGCAGGAGGTGAAATTCCTCGGTCTGACCTTGCGCGCTAGAGAAAGGGGCATAGATAAGGCTAGGAGGGAGGCGGTACAAGAACTATCAGTTCCTAACACAGTAACGGGTGTGAGGTCGTTCCTGGGGCTCACCGGGTAATGTAGAGACTACATTGAGGAATCTGCAGCTAACGCAGCCCCTCTTCTCCGACTCCTAGACAAGGGAGTGGGGTGGCTTTGGGATGAGGGTTTCCAGGCAGCATTTGTCAGGCTCAAGGAAGACTTGCAGACCGCGCCAGCTTTAGGGGACATAGATGGGGGGAAAGAGTTTTTCCTGGAGGTAGCGTCCAGCGGGGACAGCTTGAGTGCTGTGCTGCTCCAAGAGCGGCGCGGCCGGCTGCGTCCGGTGGTCTACTCCTCCAGGATACTCACAGATGTGGGAAGAAGCTATTCCAATTGTGAATGGCATCTTTTGGCCACACATTGGGCTGTGAAAAGATCTTTGATCATCACAGGCACCTCTCCCATCACCCTCCTCACCCATCACACACCCACCCAGATGCTTCTGGATGGGAGGATCAAGGATGGGACAGTGAGCAGTGCCCGCATTGCCCGCTGGACCTTGCTCCTCTCACAGATGGATCTGAAGGTGAAGGGTTTCTGTGAGCCAAAGCTCGCAGCCAACATGGTATATCCTGGAACAGCCCATCGGTGTTCCATAGAAGGGGTTTGGGAAGTAAATATAGGATTACGGGCCGCGATACATCCCACAGGCCGCAAAATCTATGTAGACGGCTCTAGCACAGTATCTGCTGGCGAGCGTCTCACGGGGTGTGGAGTTTATGACCCAGTGGCAAACATTGCCCTGGCGATCAAGCTCCCCAGTACCATGAGCGCCCAGCAGGCTGAACTATCCACGGTGGTGTACGTTGTTACCCACCCCGAGATCTTCCCTACCCCCTACACGATTTGCTCGGACAGTATGTTTGCGTGCAATTCGTGTACGGAGTACCTGGCCATCTGGTCCTGCCGCGGATATACCTCCACTGACGGGAGGCCCCTCACAGTAAAGCCCCTGCTGGAAAAGATCCTGGCAGCCATGGGGGAGGAAGGGGAGGTTTTCATCCACAAGGTGAAGGCCCATTCCTCCGCAGAACCCCGCGACCAAGGCAACAAGCAGGCTGACTTGCTCGCCAAGGAGGGTGCCCACACAGGCACTTTCTGGGACATATTTGTGTCCAGGCCCAGGGTGGCGGTCAGAGGTAGGGACGGGACCCAAGGGAGTGTATTAGTAGCGTTAGCCCTGGACCTTAAGACGGTCCAACCACAAGACCCCGCCCTCAAAACAGTCTTCAGCGCCATAGCTAAGGGAAAGTGACTCTCTCCGTTGAAGAGGGTATGCTGTTCTGGGGTGAACAGTGGGTTTTACCACAGCAGCACCAGAGGGAATTCCTTCAACTGGCCCATGGGGGTCCAGGAGCGGGACTCCCCGGGCCTGAAACTACCTGGCAATGGGTGGATCAGGCTGGATGGAGGCCGGGACTCAGGGACGATGTCCGCGAGTTCTGTGCAGGCTGTCTTGTGTGCGCTGCAAACAACCCTGACCCCCACGGAAGGAAGGTCCCCATGGGATACGTCAGGAGGGTAGAGGGACCATGGCAGTCGATACAAGTCGACTACATCGGGCCCCTGCCCACCTCCCAGGGAGGCTCTATGTACTGCCTAGTCCTGGTGAACGTGTTTACCAAGTGGGTAGAGGCTTTTCCCTGCAGAACTGCCACAGCTCTGGGTACTGCCAGGATCCTAGTCCGGGAAGTGTTCTCGAGGTGGGGGCTACCACAGTTTGTGGAGTCTGACCAAGGGAGTCACTTCACCGGACAGGTGATGCAGAACACCCTGATGCTGCTTGGCATTGAGGGGAAATGGCACGTGGCCCATGTATTGATTTGTTTTGTGGGTTCAATGACGACTCATTTATGAAAGAGAATGACTTTTTATCTAAAGTATGTTCAACTCAGTTAAACAGCATTACAGGAGACATCATGTTTGAAATCCATCTAAAGCGAAACCAAAACTAAACTGCTTGTCTCTCACATGCCCTCTGCTGGTCAGGCATAAGTAATCAATCAGGCAAACATGCTGGTAAGGCATCATAATCAAACAGGCAAATACCATCACTATTTGCTGATATCATTACATCTCCCTTTCTTAAAACAAAAGTATTTTACTTTTAACTAACAACATGTTTTCTTTGTATTAATCTGCATTTTAACTGTAACACTTAATGAACTTACATTAACATTATCATTATCAAGGTTTTTTAACCTTGCTTTGTGTGTTCACATGAAATATGTAAATACACTAGAACTTGAAGAAAGAATAAGATAACATTACTTCCTTCTATAACAAGAGTCCTTAAATTTGCTCAATGAGTCTCTCAGGAGGCTTCACGTGTCTTGAGGATTTTCTGATGGATTGTCCTTGAATCTGAGTTGTTGCCTCCGATGATGTTTTCTCAGCTGTGTGATCTGGTTGTTCAACAGTATCAGTCTTTTGACCTGCTGTGTGATCAGTTTGTTCAACAGTATCAGTCTTTTGACTTGCTGTGGCTGGTCCCATGAGAAGATCCGAAGATTTCTTCTCAGAACAGCACCCTCATCTGTCTGAATGGTGTATGATCTTGGTTGAACTTCACTCAGGACAGTTCCCTTCTGAGTCCATATGTTTGTTTTGTCTTTGAACCTTACTTGGTGACCAGTGTGGAGTTCAGGTAGGTTTTGTGTTCCTCTGTCATAGTAGTACTTTTGCTTTTCTTTCTGTTGTTCTTTGAACTTCCTCACTTTCTCCCCCTCTTTTGTTTTCAGGAGGTTCTCCGGGATGGGTAAGTTTGACCTTACCCAATGTCCCATATGGAGTTGGGCTGGTGACATACCACACTCGAGCGGCGTTGTGCGGTATACAAGCATGCTTTGGTAGAAGTCAGTACCACTGCCTTTTGCCTTGTACATCAGTCTTTTCACTGTCTGGACCGATTTTTCCACTAGTCCATTGGACTGTGGAAAGTGGGGACTTGACGTTGTGTGGACAAAGTCCCACTCTTTGGCAAAGTGTCGGAAACTTGCATTGTAAAACTGGGGTCCGTTGTCTGTGAAGACCTCGCTTGCCATGCCATGTCTGGAGAATATGGCTTTCATACATGTTATCACAGCATCTGCAGTGGTGGTGTCCAGTCTACAAACCTCTGGATACAGGGAGTAATAGTCTGTGACTACAAGATAGTCCTTCCCTTGACATACGAATAGGTCAGCGCCTACCTTCTGGTAAGGTCTGTCTGGTGCTGGGTGTGGCTTTAGTGGGTCTACCGGATTGCTTGCTTGATATTTCAGGCATATTGTGCAGTTTGACACCTCATTTGTCACATCTTGGTTGATTCGTGGCCAGTACATCACCTCTCGTGCTCTTTTCTTACACTTTCGATTCCCAGATGTCCTCCATGGATCCTTTTTAGCATCTCTTTTTTCAGACTCTTTGGGATAATTATTTTACTTCCTTTGTAGATGATGTCTTCGACCAGTGATAGTTCTGCCCTGCAGTTCCAGTACTCTGCCATGTCAGGTGAGCAGTCTTGCTTCATGTTGGGCCATCCATCCAAGATGCTTTTCCTCAGTCGTCTCATTGTTTCATCTTTGTTTGTCTCAGTCTTTATGAGCTCAATTTTTGCATCTGCTATGGGCAGTGCACTTGTGATCATGTCCACGTAGGCGTTCACTTTTTCATCCATTGTGGTGTTTGCGGGCTCACTTGGGTCAACAGCTCTGGACAACGTGTCTGCTGTATACATCAGCTTACCCGGTGTGTACGCAACATTCAGTGTATAGCATTGCAGCCTGATCATCATTCTTTGTATTCTAAGCGGACAGCTATTTAGTGGCTTTTGGAACAATGCAATCAAGGGCTTATGGTCAGTCTCTACACTGATTGCTTGTCCTGCCACAAACTGGTGAAATCTTTCACAGGCGTATGTGATGCTGAGCAGCTCCTTTTCTATTTGAGCATATCGCGTCTCCGCGTCTGTCATTGAGCGCGATGCATATGCAATAGGTTGCCAGTAGTCATATTTTTGCAGAAGAACGGCACCGAGCCCACTCTGTGATGCATCTGATGATATCTTGATGGGTCTCGCTGGGTCATAAAACCTCAGAACTGGTTCCTCTGTGAGCAGTTTCTTTAGATCGCTCCATGACTTCTCATGCTCATGATTCCATTCCCATACTATGTTCTTTTCAGTTAGTCTTCTTAGTGGCGCCATCTTTTCTGAGAGGTTGGATATGAATTTACCCATGTAGTTGATCATTCCATTAAACCTCTGCACGTCCTTTTTGCATTGTGGCTTTGGCATATTCTCAATGGCGGACACCTTTCTGGGATCTGGTCTGATGCCCTCACCGCTAAGGATATCTCCCACGAATGTCAGTTCTGTCACCCCGAGCTGGCATTTCTCTCTATTCAGCTTCAGGTTTGTTTTCCTTGTTGCTTCCAGCACTTTTTTCAGTCTCTCGTCATGCTCAGTTCTCGTGGTTCCCCATACTATGATGTCATCCATTGATGTATCAACTCCCTCCAGATGCTCATAGATCATATGGATAGTTTTGTGATACACTTCAGGAGCTGAGGCAATGCCAAATGGTAACCTTAGGAATCTGTATCTGCCAAATGGACTGTTGAACGTGCACAGTCTTGAACTTGCTTCGTCCAGTTTCATCTGCCAAAATCCTGATGATGCAACTAACTTGCTGAAATACTTTGCATTTGCAAACTGTGACATGATTTCCTCACGTGTAGGAAGCTTGAAGTGCTCTTTCTTTATTGCTCTGTTTAGATCTCTTGGATCCAGGCAAATTCTGAGCTTTCCATTCTTTTTGTCCACAACGACAAGGGAACTCACCCACTCAGTTGGCTCATCTATCTTCTGAATCACGTTCAGGCTTTCCATCCTGTCCAACTCTGCCTTCAGTTGCTTTTGAAGAGCAAACGGAACTTTTCTGCATGGATGTATAACCGGTGTCATACTTTAATCTACTCTGATCGTGTGTTCTCCTGGAATGCAGCCTAGACCCTTAAATAGGTCTTTGTACTCTTTCATGAGTTCATCATAGACTGTCTCTCCTTCGCTTTCCACAACGAGGACTCTCTTTACCAGGTTCAGTCTCTCACAGGCTTTTAAACCTAGTATGGCTTGCACATCCTTTGGCACCACGATTAATGCTAGCGTGTGCTCTCTGTCCTTGTGTGTTACTTTGACAATGCATCTTCCTTTCACTGGTATATCAGTACCTGAGTGTGGTAAACCACTTTTGTCGTTCACTATCGTTACACTATAGTTATCACTGTTATATCGTTACTCTATGGTTATCACTGTTCACACTGTTGTATCACTATACGAGGTCGCCTCTTGTCACGCTGTTATACCTGGGCTGACCACTGCTGACTCCGCCCATGGCTCCACCTACCTGCCCAGGTATAAAGGTGGTCGACTGGCTGGTATTCCTCCTTGTTGGATCCGATCACCCACGAGGGTGGGCTCTGTTATTTAGCCAATAAAAACCTATAGTTACTTTCTTAACTCGTCGCTTTTCATTGGATGAATTGATAGGTATATCAATTTTATTGGCTAAATTTTAAAATGTCGACACTTGAGCAGTCAAACGACCAGTCAAATGACCAGCCAAGCGACCAGCCAGACACCCAGCTACAACAGCCACAGCAGCCAGCCTGGCTGCGAGCCCTCCGACCACCGTACCTGGATCTAAACCCACAGGCAGCAAACTCAGCCCTCGGCTTCGAACACTGGCTGAGCTGTTTCGAATCCTACCTGGGAGAATCCGGCGTGCCTCAGAAATCCATGCTAAGTGTTCTGACCGCCCAAGTGAGCCCTAAAGTATTCGCACTCATCCGGGACCTTAAAACATACGAAGCCACCATCAACCTGCTGAAACAACAGTACCGGAGCCCGGTAAACTCCATGTATGCCAGACACCTCCTAAGATCCCGCCCGCAACAGCCAGGATAGTCGGTAGATGAATTTTTATGGGCGCTACAAGCACTCGGCAGGGACTGTGACTTTAAAGCGGTATCAGCGGCAGAAAATACTGAAGATAATGTCCGCGATGCCTTCGTGAAAGGCCTGCGGTCCGACTACGCACGGCAAAGACTTCTTGAAGCAAAGGACCTTGACCTGAACACAGCTGCAGCCCTCGCTCGCTCCCTAGAAGTGGCCCATCGGGACCTCGAGGCGTACTCCAGGTACAGTAATTAGCGTCCCTGGGACTCGGGACCGACTCCGACCGCGATAACCCTCGCAGCGCCGCCCCTGGGACCTACCTCTGCGTCGGCGTCCCGGACCCGATCGGGACCGCCACCCCCGGTACCGGCTGCGACTTTGGACCCCCGCGATCGGGCCGCCGGCTGCTTCTTCTGCGGCCAGGCGAAACATCCTAGGGCGCGCTGCCCAGCGAGAAACGCGACGTGCTCAAGCTGCCTGAAGAAAGGCCACTTTGCTAAGGCCTGCAGAGGCCAACAGAGATCAACAGAGGCCAGCAGTGCCTCATGCGAGTTGTGGGGGCGGCCATCTTCCATCAAGGCCACAGATGCCAGCATCCCCACGTGTGAGTCATGGGGCGGCCATCTTTGATCCAGGCAACCGACACCAGCAGTGCCTCATGTGAGTTGTGGGGGCAGCCATCTTCTCCGCCATTTTGTCCAACCTTGTGGGCGCCGCCATTTTACCCTCCACGCTCAACCGCCACCTCGCCTCCGGATTCGACCACCGCCTCACCCGCAGACTACGGCAGCTCGCTGAGCCACACACTGGCCTCTGTTACACTGGGCCAAGCCCGCCCGCACCACCTGTCCAAGTCCATGATGGACATCAAAGTAAACGGCCGCGCCACGACCTGCCTGTTCGACAGCGGAAGCATGGAGAGTTTCATCCACCCAGACACGGTGAGCCACTACTCCCTCACTGTCCGGCCAACGCGCAACCGGATCTCGATGGCATCGAGGTCCCACGCCACAGACATCAGCGGCTACTGTGTCGTGACCCTGTCGGTTAAGGGCACGGAGTATAAAAATTTTAAACTCCTCGTCCTCCCCCAGCTCTGCGCTGCCGTCCTACTAGGGCTGGACTTCCAATCCCACCTCCAAAGCGTCACTCTAGCATACGGCGGACCCCTCCCCCCACTCACAGTCGACAACCAGCAGCCTCTAAACCGCCCACCGCGTAACACCTGCGGCCTATCCACCCTCAAGGTCCCGCCACCTTCCCTGTTCGCTAACCTCACCCCCGACTGCAAACCCGTCGCTACCAAGAGCAGGCGGTACAGCGCCGGGGACAGAGCCTTCATTAGCTCTGAGGTGCAGCGTCTCCTGAAGGAGGGCATCATCGAGGGGAGCAGCAGCCCCTGGCGTGCCCAGGTCATGGTCGTTAAGACCGGCAATAAAAACCGTCTGGTCATCGACTACAGCCAGACCATAAACCGGTACACCCAGCTGGACGCATACCCCCTTCCCCGCATATCTGATATGGTCAATCAGATTGCACAATACCGAGTATTCTCTACCATCGACCTTAAGTCGGCCTACCACCAACTCCCTATCCGCCCTGAGGACCGCCAGTATACCGCCTTCGAGGCGAATGGCCGCCTCTACCACTTCCTTAGGGTTCCCTTCGGCGTCACCAACGGGGTTTCGGTCTTCCAAAGGGAGGTGGACCGGATGGTTGACCAGAACGGGCTGCATGCCACGTTCCCCTATCTAGATAAAGTCACCATCTGCGGCCGCGACCGGCAGGACCATGATGTTAATCTGGAGAGATTCCTCCGTACGGCCCAACGGCTGAACCTCACCTACAATAAGGAGAAATGTGTGTTTAACACCTCACGCCTTGCCATCCTCGGCTGCGTAGTAGAGGATGGACTCATCGGCCCCGACCCCGAAAGAATGCGCCCCCTCATGGAGTTACCCCTCCCCCACTGCCCAAAGGCGCTGAAGAGAACCCTGGGGCTCTTCGCCTGCTATGCCCAATGGGTGCCCAATTATGCGGACAAAGCCAGACCCCTCATTAAGTCCACATCCTTCCCCCTTACGGAGGAAGCGTGCGCTGCCTTCTCCCTCATTAAGGGAGACATTGCTAAGGCCACAATGCACGCGGTGGATGAGTCCATCCCCTTCCAAGTGGAGAGCGATGCATCCGACTTCGCCCTAGCCGCTACCCTTAACCAGGAGGGGAGACCGGTGGCCTTCTTCTCAAGGACCCTACAGGGCCCTGAGATCCGACACTCGTCGGCCGAGAAGGAGGCCCAGGCGATTGTGGAGGCTGTACGACGCTGGAGGCACTACCTGGCAGGCAAACGATTTACCCTCCTCACCGACCAGCGTTCGGTCGCTTTTATGTTTAATAACAAGCTGAGGGGTAAAATCAAGAACGACAAGATCTTGAGGTGGAGAATCGAACTCTCCACCTATGATTATGATATCTTGTACCGGCCAGGTAAGCTGAATGAACCCCCTGATGCTCTATCACGAATTACATGCGCCAACGCGCAAATTGATAGACTTCAGACCCTCCACAACGACCTCTGCCACCCCGGAGTCACCAGACTTTACCACTTCATTAAGGCCCGCAACCTGCCCTACTCCATCGAGGAGGTCAGGACCATGACCAGGAACTGCCAGACCTGTGCCGAGTGCAAACCGCATTTCTTTAGGCCGGACAGAGCAAGCCTGATCAAGGCCACCCGCCCCTTCGAGCGCTTGAGCATCGATTTTAAGGGGCCCCTCCCGTCCTCTGACCGTAATGTGTACTTCCTCAACATTGTTGATGAGTACTCCCGTTTCCCCTTCGCCTTCCCCTGCCCAGACATGACCAGTACCACGGTCATTAAATTGCCTGAACGACCTCTTCGCCTTGTTCGGGTTCCCAAACTATATACATAGTGACCGGGGCTCCTCCTTCATGAGCGAGGAACTCCGCCAGTTCCTACTAGCAAGAGGTATTGCTGCAAGCAGGACCACCAGCTACAACCCTCGAGGGAACGGCCAGGTGGAAAGAGAGAACGCGACTGTATGGAAGGCCGTCCTCTTAGCCTTAAAGTCTAAGGGCCTCCCAACCTCCCACTGGCAGGAAGTCCTCCCGGCAGCGCTGCATTCCATCCGATCACTACTTTGCACTGCCATTAACGCCACCCCCCATGAACGAATGTTTGTTTTCCCCAGGAAGTCGACTACGGGAACCACACTGCCAACCTGGCTGACCTCTCCGGGGCCCGTCCTGCTGCGAAAGCACGTGAGGGCCCATAAAACAGACCCCCTGGTCGAGAGGGTGAACCTCCTGCACGCCAACCCTCAGTACGCCTATGTGGCATACCCAGACGGGCGGGAGGACACAGTCTCCTTGCGAGACCTCGCACCCTCGGGCATTCCGGAGACACCACCTTCACCCCCCCCCACCCCCCCCGATTCCAGCTCAGGTAGACGGCATGCCGGAACCCCACGAGCCCTCGCCGACCACGCAGACACCAGCATCACCACCGGAGAATGCAACACCGCCGCTGCGACGATCGGAAAGGCTTACGAGGCCTCCGGACAGACTGACATACCAGAACTGGTAGTACACATCACCCTGCCGGACTCAAATCTAAACAAGGGGTGAATGTGGTAAACCACTTTTGTCGTTCACTATCGTTACACTATAGTTATCACTGTTATATCGTTACTCTATGGTTATCACTGTTCACACTGTTGTATCACTATACGAGGTCGCCTCTTGTCACGCTGTTATACCTGGGCTGACCACTGCTGACTCCGCCCATGGCTCCACCTACCTGCCCAGGTATAAAGGTGGTCGACTGGCTGGTATTCCTCCTTGTTGGATCCGATCACCCACGAGGGTGGGCTCTGTTATTTAGCCAATAAAAACCTATAGTTACTTTCTTAACTCGTCGCTTTTCATTGGATGAATTGATAGGTATGTCACTGAGTATCCTGTCACTTTCACTTTTATTCCATGTATTTTTGGTCTGGGTCTAATTTTCTTAAAATCAGTCTCTGATATCACATTAACTTGTGCTCCAGTATCCAATTTAAATGGAATGTGTATGTCATTCACTTTTAGTGTCAACATCCAGTCTCTTTCTTCTTTTTTGTTTTCAGACACAACATCTACATTGAACTCTTCTTTCTCGTTTTCATCTATTGCATGGACCTTGCTTTGTTGCGCTTGGTTCTTACAGCAACGGGCATAATGGTTGTTTTTGTTGCAACTATTGCATTTTTTACCATATGCTGGACACTTTCTTGGTGGATGCTGTGTACTGCATCGACTACATGACTTTTGATTGTCTCTTTCATTTTTGTTCGCTGGCCACGCCTCTTTTTTCACATTGGCGCTCTTTTTGTTAAACGGTTTGTGTCCGTTCATTCTCATTGCATCCACGTTGCAGCTACTGTCACTGAACAGCTCCTTTGCCTGCGACTTCACAATCTCTGTAGCCGTACACAGTGCTATGGCTTTTCCCAGGTCTAGATCTTGCTCTCTTAGCAGTCTTTCCCTTAGACCATTATCTGGAATACCACACACCAGTCTGTCTTTTATCAGCGAGTCTGTCAGTCCCCCAAATTCACATGTTTTGCTTCGGTTTCTCAGTTCAGTCACATACTGATCAATAGTCTCACCCATTTTCTGTACACATGTGAAAAATCTGTGACTCTCAAACGTCACGTTACGTTTAGGTATGCAGTAGGCCTCAAAGTGTTCCATTATTTTATCTAGCTTCATTTTGTCTCCATCAGCAGCGAATGTGAAGTAATTATACACCTCCAGCGCTTCATCACCCACGACATGTAAGAACACTGACACTTTCATTTTATCACTTTTCTCGTCAGCTCCGATTGCTGATAAATACAACTCCAAACGTTGTTTGAACCTCCGTCAATTTTCAGCCACATTACCTGTCAACTGAAGCTTTGCCGGTGGGTGTAAACCTTCCATTTTTTCACTTCATTAGCTATTCTCCAATGGCAAGTAACGATGTTCTCTTTTGGCTTGCTAATATGTGGAGAGCTGATTTAACTTCAGATTTTTCCTCTTCATCTCTTTCAATCACTTCTGACACCATGTATTGATTTGTTTTGTGGGTTCAATGACGACTCATTTATGAAAGAGAATGACTTTTTATCTAAAGTATGTTCAACTCAGTTAAACAGCATTACAGGAGACATCATGTTTGAAATCCATCTAAAGCGAAACCAAAACTAAACTGCTTGTCTCTCATATGCCCTCTGCTGGTCAGGCATAAGTAATCAATCAGGCAAACATGCTGGTAAGGCATCATAATCAAACAGGCAAATACCATCACTATTTGCTGATATCATTACAGCCCACAACCCCCAGTCATCGGGGATCATAGAACGCATGAATCGGACCCTTAAGGAAAGGTTAAGAAAGGAAACGGTGGACTCGCCCCATAAATGGGCCGAAGTCCTACCATTGGTTTTAATGGGGATCCGAGCCAGCCAGTCTAAAAGCACTGGGTATTCCCCGTACGAGCTGATGACTGGCAGGGTTATGCGGACCCCCACCCATGTACTAGCCCCGGTGCTCACGGAGGGTCAGCTCAAAGAGTTTAATCCAGGACATGTTCGCCCAAAACCTTTGTGAGCACCTGAAGCAGGTCCATGAGCAGGCAGCCGGGAACATGGGAAGGCAGCATCGGAGTAACCGATTGCTGTTCGAGCCGAGAAAACACCACGAGTGGGAGATAGGAGATCAGGTCATGGTAAGAAACTATGCCCGAGTAGGTAGATTGGAGCCATTGTACATGGGGCCCTACAGTATTGTAGATAAAGCCAGCCCCATGGTGTACGCCGTGAAGATGCCCTGGCATACAAAATGGTTTCATATCAACCACTGCAAGCTGTTTCAGCCTGAAAGGGGAAAACAGCCAGTTGGGATAAGGTCTGAGGATAAAGATCCTCAGCCTGCAGCACGAGCGAGTTCACAGACTACACAAGCAGGCGCTGTGGCTTGCTTGAAGGGAGGGGCCATCCAACCCATCGATTGGGACATGCCCCCACTCTTCTGGGATCCAGACGAGGGGGCGGGGCTTGAGGGCAAAAACCCCGCCCCTAACCCAGGTGTAGAGAGGGAGGGACCTGAGGTCGAAAACCCCACCCTGGACCCAGCCATGGGACCCGGTGGCGGAGACTCTCAGCCCGCGGCAGCAGGCTGCGAAAGGTTACCTGCCCCCAGCCGAGGTTCGGGAGGGGTCAAGCCTGGGAGAGCAGAGGTTTGGGTAAAAGGCCCAGCGGCCAAGACAGCCCCACCCGCCAAAGCCCCCAGATAGTCCCCGCGGACGCCCCAGCCGAGAAAGCCATGGTCACCAGCCCTCCAGTTCCCAAGGGCCGCCCCTCGAGCCAGGGAGAGGTCCAAGGACAGAGGTCCTCAGCCAGCAGCCTCAGGCTGTGAGAGACCAACAGTGAAGGATGGAGTGGTCATGCCGGGGGTAGCGGCGAGCCGCAGTCCGAACAGGGATTAGCCTGGCCACCCGGAGACGGGCGGCGGTTGTATATAGTTTAGTCTAAGTTTAAGTTTTGAGTAAGGTATAATTATTTAGATTAAGTTTGGGTGTTTAGCTTAGGTTAAATAAGGTGATGGGTAGTTTATGTAAGAAATCTGCAGAGAGTGTATACTTGGGTCGAGGTAACGGGACCCGACCATGCCTCACCAAGCATGAGAATCTCTTTGGGACCTGGCTGCATGTTTTTACATCTTTTTGCAGGAAGATTTTCGGGATGGAATGGATTGTGATCCTATTCGCCCTGATTGGGATGAGTAAGGAGAGGAGGGGCGACGTCCAGGACTCCCACATCTATGGGTGTTCGGGAGACACGGCGTCCCTGGTGATCGACGGGAACGGTGAACGGGGTGCGGAGGAGACCGCCGTCTACTTCCACGAGGGAAGGTGGCCAGGATGGTTGGGGTCCAATTTGTCTCAGTACTCCAGCCAAACCGGATTCACGTACTGGGAAGCCTCCCTCCTGTGCCCCCGGGTGCGAGTCGTTACCACGAGGATCAGCACCACCGTTGGAAAGGGAATATGTTTGACGTGTAAAGGACACATTCCACTGGATAGATGGTGGTGGCTCAGGAAGTTGAGCAAGGACATGAGGAACCCTGAAGTCGAATGGGAACGTTTGGGTAATAACACCCATTGGACAATTACCGGGACTCATGGAGGACTAAACGTGTGTTGGGACAAATGGTGGGAACCGGACCAAGGGATTTATATCTGTATGTGGGGGTCAGAGACGGTCTGCCCCACGGGCATATCCATTGTTTTCCACCGGCAGTGGCAAGACACCGGGGAGGGGATAAGGTGGGATACCAGCCTGAAGGTGTGTGCGGTCCCATACACCCAGATCCCAGCCAATGCCACTGAGCTTGTGCCCCGCCCACCGCGCAGGCGGCGAGCTTATCCAGGGAGGGTTGCCCCACCACCACCAAGGGACCAGGGAATGGTTTGGTACTAGTTCCCACCAATCAGGTGCTGTGCCAGGAGGTACACTACGCGGTAGCCTCCGTGATTTTAAATCTCACCGAGGTACATTTACCGGAGTGGTGCCCCAAAGAAACAGAGCAGTTATACCAGGCCCTATTAAAGGACATTTTCAAGAACTTTTATGAGTTCGATTTTGCCCACGTGGACAGGACCGAACACTACACCACACACCGAGAATTTTTGGGTAACCCAGGGAGACAAAGAAGGGTTGTATGGAATGATGTTTTTACTGCACTTAATACTGGGTCCTCTGTCATCAACAGCTTGTATGACATAGAGCTGCAGACCCAGATAAACGGTTTAAACACACAATTAAAAAAGATATTACTGGATGAGAACAAGGTAGTGGGCTCGGAGCTGCATGAGGACCAGGCCATGAGGGTCCATTTAAAAGATATCATAGCCGAGCTGGAAAAGCACGTAAAGACGGTAAATGCTCTCATAAGGGAGGACAGAAATGCTTCTGACCAGGCTGCGCAGAATGAGGTGTGCGTGTTATACGGGGCGTGGATACTGGGCGAGGGCCGCAGTAACCTGGAGGATTTAAAACAAGGTTTGGTGCCCTCCTGGATTAGCAACAAGCACCTTGCAGCCCTCCACCCTTTTGAGAATGTATTGAGACCGTGCCAACTCCGGCTAGCCTCCGAAGCCTATCCAGTCCCCGTGGATTGTGGGCAGTCCAACCACACAATCATGGGAGTAGTAGTTAGGATGCCGGTCATGGGTAGGATAGCCCGACCCGCACCGGTATACAGGTTTGAGAACATTGGAGTCATTCAAGCGGGTGCACACATTTGTTTCACAGCAGTCCCGCCTTACGTCATTAAGTAGGAGCACGCTATGACAGGTACTAACCTATCAGGGTGCTGGAGCCGGGGAGCACACATAATCCTGTGTCCCCAGCACTTGAATGCCTTTTGAAAACTGCAGTGTGGGTTCAGAGCTGCTGACGCGAAGCCTATAAATTGCACCATGGAGGTAATGGCACAAGGCCATGTTCCCCTGCAGGTAGCATATATAGGGGGTGGGACATATTGTGTCATCACCGGTGCATCCCACGACCAGCATGGACGGCATAGCTGGCGTCCGGTCAGTGACAGCAGTTTCTGTTTCAAACCCGAGGCAGAAGTTCAAGTGGCCCAGGAACGAATTGTCCCCATTCCCGAACCCTCCACTGTTCACCTCACTGTGCAGGAGAATTTTACGAACTTGCAAAAGTACATAGTGCACTTTGGCTATGAAATTCCCTCTCTTCCTGAACATTTGATCAAAATTCTAAAAGCCATTATAGTTTCACAGAAACATTTTTACATTCTCGAGCAGAAAACAGTGGAGATAGGGATTAAGATATTGGATATTGTGACTCCACCCTGGTCGAGACTTTTCAATAATATAGAGATCCCTTCGTGGATCAGACTGGCTTCCCACATTCTCGTGGTTTGCCGGTTAGGAATAGTGCTGTATTTAGTTTGCATTCAGTGTAAGGGAAAATGTTGGTGGTCAGAATTCTGAAACCAGAGCTTTTGGAAAGAACATTATGTAAAGGTGGAGGAAGATACACCGGTTTAAGTCTGTTTCCCTGTATTTTGATTAAAGAATTGTTGTTCCCTTGTGTTTGTGTTTTTAATTAAAGGTTTTCTTTTGTTGTTTTCTTTGGCGATGCAGTTCACTAAAGATATGTGTACCAAGGGGTGCAGGGGTGTTAGACTTGTTACGTCCATGTAGAATAAGACACAGGCTGCGGAGAACGGTACAACAAGTGTTTACTCAACGTGGCTCACACTGCAACTGATCTGTACAGATTACTACTCAGGGCTATATGTAGGTGTGGTCACTGCCGGTACTGCAGTATAAATGAGCTGTAAAAGATAGTTCCCCACTTAAAGGTGTATACATTACAATTCCTCCCCTTTTAGATTAACAGTACCATAACACTCATTTAACAATTAAATATCAAACTAATTACAATTAACACTTTAACATGCAACATTAGCTGAAAATAGTCTATTTATACATTCAGTCTTTGGGGAGGCTTCCTGATCCTTTCTGGATAGCGCCTTTCCCGAGTGTCTTGCTCTTGGTGCGGAGACGATTCTGGCCCCCTGTCGTCGGTTGGTTCATCAGCTTCCGATGCTACTGTTTCTGGGGTAGATGCGACCTGTACGTCGGGTTCATCACCAGGTACGTATGGGCGAAGCATGGGGTTGATTTGTTCCTGTGACTCTAGGATCTGGTCAGCATGGTGTCTCACGATGCTCTCCCCAACGTCCACTGTGTACATTAGTGGGCCCTGCCGTGTGCATATCGTTCCTGGCTGCCATTTTTCTGTTCGGTAGTCGTGGGCCAAGACTGGTTGCCCTACATTGAAGCTCCTTGTTGGCTTCTCATGGATGTGCTGGAATTGCTTACTCTGAACATCTCTTCGTACGTTTGGTCTGAGCAAATTCAGGCGAGATCTTAACCATCGGTTAAAGAACATCATGGCGGGGGGCCTGGTTGGTGACTGCATGTGTCGCATTCCGGTAGGCGAACAGGAAATTGTCCACCTTGTGCTGCAGCGGAATGTTGTCATTGTACATAGCCTTTATTGCCTTCTTAAAGGTTTGTACGAACCTCTCAGCCAATCCATTTGTGGCTGGATGATACGGGACAGATGTGTAATGCCTTACCCCATTCTTTTTCAAGAACCTCTGGAACACTTCGGACACAAACTGTGGTCCGTTGTCGGAGCAAATCTGTTCTGGCAAGCCATTCCTGGCTAAAATGGTCCGTAGGACTGCAATAGTTTTCTCCGTGGAGGTGGAGGGCATTTTGATGACCTCAGGCCATTTTGATTGCGCATCCACGGCTATTAAAAACATTGAGTCCATGAATGGACCAGCAAAATCAATATGCACCCGTTGCCATGGAGATGAGGGCCACTCCCATGGGTGTAGAGGGGCCTGTGGTGGTTCATTTTGGACTTTCTGTCATCCTGAGCAACTCTTGGTCAGGACCTCGATTTGTTTATCGATTCCCGGCCACCACACATAAGCCCTGGCTAGGCTTTTCATTTTTTCCCCTCCCAGATGACCCTCATGAAGCTCATTGAGCACTCTATCCCTTAACTTGGGTGGAATTACCACTCGGGATCCACACATCAAGGTCCACCGGCACACTGACAGCTGTTCTCTCCTTGTCGAGAATGCTGTCAACAGTGAGTCGCCATGTGCTGGCCATCTCTTCACCGTCAAATCATATACCCGAGACAGTGTCGGGTCATTTCGGGTTTACTTTTCGATACAAGATTTAGTCACCGGTAGGTATTCAACTATAGTCGAATGGAATATTTCGACAGGATCCACTGCTGGTGCTTCCTCCGCAGTAGGCAGTGGCAGGCGTGATAGCCCATCAGCATTTCCATGCTGTTTCGTGCCCTTATATTCAATCTCATAGTGGTGCACCCCTAGAAAAGGTGACCATCTTTGTAGTCATTGTGCCGTCATCACCGGAACGCCCTTCTTCGGATTACAAATGGAGACAAGAGGCTGGTGATCCGTCAGCAAGGTGAATTTCTGCCCGTGCAGGTAGTGATTGAACTTTTTCACTCCACACACTAGGCTGAGGGCCTCCCTGTCAATCTGGGCGTAGTTAGGCTCGGCTGAGGTTAGTGATCGTGACTCAAAGGCTATTGGCGTCCCTGAGCCGTCCGAGAATTTGTGCGACAGCACCGCTCCAATGCCGTAGGGTGATGCATCACATGCCAACCGAATTGGTAATGCTGGGTTGTAATGGGCCAATACCTCTTTCGATGTGATTAGTGTTTTGCTCTTCTGGAAAGCTCGTCTACATTCGTCACTCCACTTCCATGGCACCCCAGTTTGCAGTAGGGTGTTCAGTGGGTGTAGAATTGTAGACAAATTTGGCAAGAACTTATGGTAGTAGTTTACCAGCCCAATGAACGACCTCAGTTGTGACATATTTTCCGGTGCTGGAGCCTTGACTACTGCCTCAATCTTCTCTGGGGATTTATGTAACCCCTCTTTATCGATAACGTGGCCACAATACGAGATCTGTTTTCTAAAAAACTCGCATTTGGGGCGGGTAGCTCGGAGCCCATATTCCTGCAATCTAGTGAGCACCTGCTCCAGGTTGGCAAGGTGATCACTGTCATTTTCGCCCGTGACCAGGATGTCGTCCAAATAACACTGGGTCCCTGGGATCCCTTGCAGGACTTGTTCTATTGCCCTCTGCCAAATAGCCGGAGCTGATGCTACCCCGAATACCAGCCGGTTTTATTGGTAGAAACCTTTATGGTGTTGATTGTGAGGTATTTTTTTGATGCTTCCTCTACCTCCATTTGCAGATACGCCTGGGCCAGATCAATCTGAGTGAAGCGTTTCCCTCCAGATAGCGAGGCGAAAATATCTTCAGTCCGCAGAAGTGGATATTGCACGGTGTGAAGGATCGGGTTCACTGTTACCTTAAAGTCCCCACAGATGCAAACGTTCCTTGGTTCCCCAGGCGTGCTGCTCAATGACTTTTTCATCACAGGGATGATGGTTGTAGCCCACTCGCTCCGGTCTACCTTGGACAGTACGCCTGAGTGTTCCAGACTCTCCAGCTCTGCTTCGATGGCTGGGCGGGTCGCATAAGGTACCGGTCTGGCCTTAAAAAATTTTGGGCTTGCGTTTTCATCAATTTTAATCATCGCTGTCATGCCTTGTAGTGTTCCGAGTCCTTGCTGGAACACTTCTTTCGCATCAGTTAGGATCTTTGACAGTCGCCCAGGTGTGACGTCATCATCTTTTTTGTCAGCCACAGTCAGTGCCTGTATGGAATGCCAATCCAGTTGTATTTTCCGGATCCATTCATGTCCCAGTAATGGAGGTCCTCCATCTGGTAATACATACAGGTCTAGTTTTGATTTTTCCTTACCGTTATATATAATGGTCACCCTTATTTTTCCTTTGGGGTAGACTTTTTGCCCCGTGTACGTCTTCAAAATAATTTTTGTGTCTCTCAAGGGTATGTGTGAGAATAGCCGCTCATAGTCCCGTCGGTTTATGACTGTTAGGGCTGATCCTGTGTCCAATTCCATCTTTACCTGGACTCCTGCTATCTTGAGAGTGACCCAAATGGTTCGGTGATCCTCTGTTGTGATCACATTATGTAGTTTCAGACAACTCAGTTCCCTGCTTTCTGAGTCGTTATCTCTCTTTTGTTCGTCTGAACTATTCTCCGTCATCTTATGTACCTTCTTGTACTTTCCTTTGGTAGGTTTCTTATTGCTGGTTTTCTTTCCCGACCTGCAGACTCGTGCTATGTGCCCTACTTTTCCACACTCTCGGCACACTTTGTCATTGAACCAGCAATCATTCTGTTCGTGTGTTGTTCTGCCGCAGCGATAGCACTTCTCTGTTCCATATGACATTTTGTTTGTGCCATATTCTTGCGGCCTCTGTTGTATCTCTGCAGCGCCCCGTGCTGCTGCTTCATATGATACCGCAATGCTGAAAGCCTTTTCCAGCGTAAGGTCCTTTTCAGATAAAAGCCATTTCTCGGTTCCTTCACTTAGAAGCCCACTCACAAACTTGTCCCTTAAGGTATCTGCCAGTCCGGCTCCAAACTGGCAGTGTTTCGATAGTTTGCGCAGTTCTGTTAAATAATCAGCATTGCTTTCATCCTTATGTTGGTTCCGTTTGTGAATCTTGAATCTTTCTGCTATCAGCAGCGGTGTGGGGTTTAAATGTTCCTTTAGTATCGTTACTATGTCTTCAAAACTCTTTTCCATTGGCTTCGTTGGGGTTACTAGATTTCGTAATAAACCATACGTCTTTGCACCCATTAAATTTAACAATACCAACGCTTTCTTGTCATCTGACACCTCATTTGCCTTGCAGCACACCTCTATTCGTTCGACATATGTAGTCCAATCTTCGACTTCATTGTCAAATGCGTGATACTGCCACTCTTCGGCACTTTGGTTGTGGTTTAAAATGGCGTCTCCCAATGGCTTAAAAGGGCATCTCCCGTGCTTTCCTTCCTCCCCCGCTGCTGCCAACATCGCTCCCGGCGGTCCTCGTGGCAATGGCGGCGCCTCACGGGTTTCTGTGCGTCTCTCTCTCCCTCTCTCCGACGCTGCTCGGCCCCTGAACACCGGCTGCGCCCTATGCGCTCTGCCCTCTCTCTCTCCCCCCCATCGACACTGCTCGGCCCTTTGCTGTGCCACTCGGTCGGGCTCTAGCCCGCCGCTGTCCGGGAAGGGTCTGTGCACTACCTGTTGCCAGCCCGTTTCACTGGACCACCTCGACTGGAAAGCCAAGCCTGGCTCTCAACAGCCTCCCCCGCAATTCTTGAGTCTCTGTTGGATGATTGGACGGTTGCCCGTGGTCGACGCCCGAGTCTCTGGCCTTGACCGCCAATCCACTGATCTCCAGGAACGAATCCCCGGGAGGTGATGCAGAGTTGCAGGTAGGTTCGAACTTGCCTCATCGTCAATGTTGTGTCTGGGTATAATAAGACACAGACTGCGGAGAATGGTACTACAGGTGTTTACTCAACGTGGCTCACACTGCAACTGATCTGTACAGATAACTACTCAGGACTATATACAGGTGTGGTCACTGCCGGTACTGCAGTATACATGAGCTGTAAAAGATAGTTCCCCACTTAAAGGTGTATACATTACAAGACCCCCTCCATGCTTGGATGTGTGTGCAAAGTCTGTAATTTTACTCTCTGTATGCTGATGTACACTACATTTTCACAAAATGGGAAGTGCATGTGTCGTGGGTATATTAGATAGATAATTACAGGGGAAGGTTGACTATGGAGGGTCAGAAAAATTTTGCTCACTTTTAAGTATGATATTTCAAGCAAGTTTTAGTATCACATGGGGGACTGTAAGATTTACAAAATTTCTGCATCTCCCCGAAAGTTATTATTAATAAAAGGGACCCTGCATGGACATTTTAAAATTGAAAAGGGTACCCAAGATGGCGTCCGTGCCTCGTGGCAGAAAGTCTGTGGAATTCCAAAACGGATTTTGCAGCGCAGACAGCTTGGGAGAAATCGAAACTAAGGCTGCAGGTTTTCTGTGAAGAGAATCATCCGTGCAAGGTAAAGTACCCAAACAGAGACTTTCACTTTGGGGTACTCGAAACTGGACAACGTCTTTGCAGCACCCGGAGATCACGTGACGACGGCAGGCTCCGAGAGCACCAAGAGCGAACCCCGAACCCCACCGCTCTTTTGAATTGAGCAAGCCCTGTTTTTGATTGGTGAGCATAGATTCTGACCCCTCATAGCTTAATCTGCTTAGGTATAGGGGGTGGGAAAAGGATAAGGGGATTGTTAAGATAGTTGTTTTCCCTCGATGTGCCGTGTGTTCCCCATTCCCTGTAAAAGTGCATTTGCCTGTAATGTTATAGTGGTAACTTCTTTTAAGACTGTATTAATTTTCCTGTTCAATAAAATCTTGGTTTTTGCTTGCATCCGAACCACCTGTCTACTCGAGTTTTTCTGTATCGCTGCCTATATCTAAGTCCGGTGTCTAGAGCTCAGGGGCGTGGGAGCGATTCAACCTGCTCACAAACAGTCAGGGGCATAACTGACTGGGCGCACGCGCCACACCTGCCACCCCCTACAGTTTCTTAGGCCGTGGCGTTCGTGGGGACCTTCTAGGGACTTTGGCTGGTGGGTGTTTTCTGGCTGGTGGTTCTTTAACATGAGCCACTGCCCCCTCCTGTGCGGTCTGTGAACTTTCCTCTACCGCTGGCTGGGGATTTTTATCCTCAGGCTTTACCTCTCCTAATCCTGTGCAAGGGGCAGGTAAATCTTCGCAGCCTGGTGCTGCAGGCTGAGGGTCCTCGCCCTCAGGTCCCACCTCGTCTAAATCTGGGTCAGGGGCAGGGTCTTCGCCCTCACATCCCACCTCATCTAAATCCCAGAGGAGTGGATGAGTGTACCAAACGGTGGGTGGGATGGCCCCTCCCCAACGCAAGCCACTGCACCTGCCTGTGCAGTCTGTGAGTTTGCTCCTGCTGCAGGCTGAGGATTTCTATCCTCAGACGTTGCCCCAACTGGCTGTTCTCTTTTCTCGGGCTTAAACAATTTGCATTGGTTGATATGGAACCATTTGATGCGCCGAGGAATCTTTATGGCGTATACCATGGGGCTTGCCTTGTCTACAATGCTGTAGGGCCCCATGTATAATGGTTCTAGACTTCCTACCCATGCAAAATTCCTCACCATAACCTGATCCCCTATCTCCCACTCGTGGTGTTCTTGGGGTTCTAACAGCAATCGGTTACTCCAATGCTGCTTCCCCATGTTCCCAGCCGCCTGCCCGTGGACCTGTTTAAGGTGCTCTAATAGGTTCCTGGCGAACCTGTCCCGGTTTACCTCCCTGAGCTGACCTTCCGTGAGCACCGGGGCTAGTACATGGGTGGGGGTCCACATAGCTCTGCCAGTCATCAGCTCATGTGGGGAATACCCCGTGCTTTTTGACTGGCTGGCTCGGATCCCCATCAGGACTAACGGTAGGACCTCCACCCACTTTCTAGGTGAGTCTACTGTCTCTTTCCTTAGCCTGCCCTTCAAGGTCATGTTCATCCTCTCCACAATCCCTGAGGAGTGTGGGTTGTGTGCAACATGCCACTTCCCCTCAATGCCGAGCACCATAAGGGTGTTCTGCATGACCTGCCCGGTGAAGTGACTCCCTTGGTCGGACTCCACATACTGTGATAGCCCCCATCGCGAGAACATCTCTGTGACCAGGATCCTGGCTGTACCCAGAGCTGTGGCTGTTCGGCAGATGAAGGCTTCTACCCACTTAGTGAACACATCCACCAAGACAAGGCAGTAATTATAGCCTCCCTGGGTGGTGGGTAGGTGCCCAATGTAGTCGACCTGGATCGACTGCCATGGTCCCTCTACTCTCCTGATGTGTCCCATAGGTACCTTCCTTTTGTGGGGGGTCAGGGTTGTTAGCAGCACACACCAGACAGCTGGCACAGACCTCGCGGACATCTTCCCTGAGTCCCGGCCACCATCCCGCCTGTTCCACACGCTACCAGGTGGTCTCAGGCCGGGATGCCCCACTCCTGGACCCTCATGGGCCAGTTGAAGGAATTCCCTCCTGTGCAGCGGTGGTGCTACCCATTGTTCTTGTAGTGTATGTGCCTTTAAGAGCCCCAGGTGTGCTGTAATGACGGTAATTGCCACTCGGGCTATATAAGCCTGTATATTGTGTATATCCGTTAGAACCCCTCCCAGACTTTGCTTAGTAAACATCTATGAACCAACTCCTGTCTTCAGTGTCTTTATCAACACACGGACACTACAGTGGCGATGAAGTGGAAACGGACTTACCTGCAATTCGGCAGCACCTCAAGGACATCGATTCCTCGGGCGTCCAGAAGACTCAAGAAAGTGAGAGAAGCTGTGGTTTCACCAGCTGGCCAAGCTGGTGGCAGGTACTGCGCTAATCCTTCCTGGGCATCAGGCTGGGGCTCCAGCGGCTGGCTCTACAGCTGAGACAGGCAGCGAAATCGGAGGCAAGCAATAACGGACTGGGAGGGAGCACTCGGGAGGCGGCCGGCGCGGCAAGCAGGTCAGCGTTCAGACCTGGAGAGAAAGTCCGGCGGGAACGAGTCTCCAACAGTAAATAAATAAAAATAAATAACCTCGGTAAACAGCGTTGTCATCGGCAGCAGCGGCGGGAAAGCGCGGGAAGCGCCATATCTTTGCTGCAGAAAAGAAAGAAAAGCACGGGAAGTGCCATATCTTTTCTGAAATGCCTAAATCTGGCAATATTGATGCTTTTGATAGCGAAATAGAGGATTGGACCACATACATGGAAAGAGTAGAGGTATATTGCACTGCAAATGGAATAGAAGATGAAAAAAAAGCTTCAGTACTGCTGAACCTAATGGGCGCAAAGGCATACGGGCTGTTACGAAATTTAATCACTCCAGCCAAACCAAAGGAAAAGAATTTTAAAGAAATTGTTGATACCCTGCAGGAGCACTTAAACCCTACAATGCTGCTGATAGCGAAACGATTCAAGTTCTTCAAGAGAAATCAACACAAGAATGAAAGTAACGCTGATTACCTAACCGAATTAAGAAATCTATCAAAGTACTGCCAATTCGGGCCAGGACTAGCAGATTATCTTCGAGACAAATTCGTTTGCGGTCTCTTAAGTGAAGGAACACAAAAAAGGCTGCTTTCTGAAAAAGATTTAACATTGGACAAAGCTTTCAGTATGGCTGTATCATACGAAGCAGCAGCAAGAGGAGCTGCAGAGATACAACAAAAGATATAGGACTTCGGCACCCATGAAATGACACAGGGTTTCGAAAGATGTTATCGCTGCAGCAGATCCATCCATAACCAGAGGGACTGCTGGTTCAAGGACAAAGCATGCAGGCAATGCGGAAAAATTGGACACATTGCACGGGTATGCCGAACTGGACAAAATAAATCCACAGACAGAAAAAAAAAAATCAATAAAGAAAAGTACAGGAAGGTACAAATGATGACGGACAGTAGCTCCGAAGACCAGAAGAGCAATAGCGACTTCAAAAACAAGAGACTAAGCTGTCTCAAATTAGATAATGTACTTGCCAAAGAGGATTACCAAACCATTTGGGTTACGCTCACGATAGCAGGGTCCCCAGTTAAAATGGAGCTAGATACAGGATCAGCTCTAACCGTAATAAATCGACGGGATTACGAGAGGCTATTTTCGCATATACCTCTAAAAGACACATCCATTATCTTAAAAACATATACGGGGCAGAAAGTATACCCCAAAGGAAAAATAAGGGTGCCTGTTGTATACAACGGCAAAGAAATACAAAAGTTGTATTTATACATTCTACAAGATGGTGGTCCACCATTGTTGGGACATGAATGGATCAGAAAGATACATTTAGACTGGCACTCCATTCAGGCACTAACGGTGACCAGTAAGAAAAAAAACAATGATGACATCATACCTGAACGATTAAAAGACATCTTGGCCAACGCCAAAGAAGTGTTTCAAGAGAAACTAGGAACCTTGAAAGGCATCACCGCCTCAATAAAAGTGGAAGATGCAGCAATTCCCAAATTTTTTAAGGCAAGACCGGTGCCATACGCAATACATCCAGCAGTTGAAGCAAAGCTGGAGAATTTGGAAAAAGCAGGCTTATTATCCCAAATAGATTGGAGCGAGTGGGCAACACCCATCGTTCCAGTCATGAAAAAAGCATTGAATAATGATAAATCTGAAGAACAGAGAAAAATTCGCATCTGTGGAGACTTCAAGGTGACTGTAAACCCGGTCCTTCACACAGTACAGTATCCTCTTCCGAGGATAGAAGATATTTTCGCATCACTATCCGGAGGGAAACGTTTCACCAAAATTGACTTGGCACAGGCATATCTACAGATGGAGGTTGAGGAGGCCTCTAAAACGTATCTCACGATAAACACACACAAAGGCCTGTACCAGTACAATCGACTGGTTTTTGGAGTAGCATCAGCTCCAGCTATCTGGCAAAGAGCTATGGAGCAAGTCCTGCAAGGGATTCCGGGGACTCAATGCTACCTAGACGACATCCTTGTAACAGGAGAAAATGACAACGAGCACCTTGCCAATTTGGAGCAGGTGCTCTCTAGGCTGAAAGAACGGGGCCTACGAGCAAATCGCCCCAAGTGTGAATTTTTCCATAATCAGATAACATATTGTGGCCACATAATTAATAATGAAGGGTTGCATAAGTCACCTGAAAAAATTGAAGTGGCCATAAAAGCCACAGCACCTGAAAATGTTTCACAATTAAGGTCGTTCCTGGGATTAATAAATTACTATCATAAATTTTTACCGAACTTATCAACTCTTCTACACCCTCTAAATGAACTTCTACAAACAGGAGTGATTTGGAAATAGAGCGAAGACTGTAAACGTGCCTTCCATAAATGCAAAGACTTAATCACATCCGAAGAAGTTTTGGCTTATTACAACCCATCACTGCCAATCAGACTGGCGTGCGATGCATCCCCTTACGGCATAGGAGCAGTATTATCCGATAAATTCCCTAATGGCTCAGAACGGCCGATAGCTTTTGCGTCACGCTCATTAAACTCAGCTGAGCGTAACTATGCCAAAATCGACAGGAAAGCACTCAGCCTGGTATGGGGAGTGAAGAAATTCAACCATTACCTACACGGACAAAAATTTACCTTGTTGACTGACCATCAACCCCTCATCTCCATATTCAACCCTAGAAAGGGTGTTCCCATTATGACAGCGCAAAGGCTACAGAGGTGGTCCCTTTTTCTAGGGGCACACCAATACAACATAGAATACAAAGGATCAAAACAGCATGGGAATGCTGACAGTTTATCGCGCCTACCGTTGCCAACGGTAGGAGAGGCACCTTCCATAGACCCAGTAGAGATGTTCCACTCTACCATAGTGGAATGTCTACCAGTAACAAAGTCTGCCATTGAAATGGAGACGGGAAATGACCCGACTCTCTCACGTGTCTACGATTTAACAGTGAAGGGATGGCCAGCACATGGCGAACCACTGTTGCCAGCATTCTCACAAAGAGGAGAACAGCTGTCAGTGTGCCAAGGAACCTTGATGTGTGGATCCAGAGTGGTAATTCCACCCAAACTCCAGGATAAAGTGCTAAAGGAGCTTCACGAGGGGCATCTGGGTGGAGTGAAAATGAAGAACCTAGCTAGGATGTTTGTATGGTGGCCAGGTATCAATGGAGACATCGAAGAAATGACCAAGAGCTGCCTAGGATGCCAGAAGGTCCAAACCGCTCCACCACAAGCCCCTCTACATCCATGGGAGTGGCCCTCATCTCCCTGGCAAAGGGTGCACATCGACTTTGCTGGTCCATTTATGGACTCAATGTTCTTAATCGCGGTTGAGGCACACTCCAAGTGGCCGGAGGTAATAAAGATGTCCTCCACCACCACGGAAAAAAACATCACAGTATTAAGGACCATATTTGCCAGGAATGGGCTGCCGGTATAGATATGTTCTGATAATGGACCGCAATTTGTGTCCGAAGAATTCAGAAAGTTCTTAAAGAACAATGGGGTTAAGCACTACACGTCCGCCCCATACCATCCCGCCACCAATGGATTGGCTGAAAGGTTTGTCCAGACCTTCAAGAAGGCCATAAAGGCCATGGGTAATGAAGACATAAAACTTCAGCACAAGGTGGATAACTTCTTATTCGCATACAGGAATGCAACACATATGGTTACCAACCAAACTCCCGCCATGATGTTCTTCAATAGAAACCTAAGATGCCGGCTGGATTTGGTCAAGCCCAACATCAGAAGGGACGTGGAGAACCGGCAGTTTCAAGGCATGAATGAAAGGCCAACTAGAACCTTCCAGATAGGTCAACAAGTTTTGGCCCGGGACTACCGTACTGAGAAATGGCAGCCTGGAACTATCTGCACACGACTAGGACCACTGATGTATACCGTGGACATCGGAGAAAGCATAATAAGGCGCCATGCTGACCAAATCATAAAGTCATCCGAAAAGGGACAACCTACACCACAACTCTATACGTCTAATGATGAAGTAGAGATACCCATATCTACCTCCGATCTGGTGATACTGGAACCCGATGAACCCGACACTGGCATTCAAGCCGAATCAGCCTTGCCAGAAGAACCTACGACACCAGCAGAAACTACTACACCCCCGACGCGTTATCCGGACCGAGTCAGGAAGCCTCCTGAGAGACTGACTTATAATTAATTAACTACAGCAATGTGTATATTATTTTGATTATAACATGTAATTAATAATTACTTAAAATATGATGTACTGGTTAGCTAAAAGGGGAGGAATTGTAGTGTATGTGCCTTTAAGAGCCCCAGGTGTGCTGTAATGCCAGTAATTGCCACTCGGGCTATATAAGCCTGTATATTGTGTATATCCGTTAGAACCCCCCCAGACTTTGCTTAGTAAACATCTATGAACCAACTCCTGTCTTCAGTGTCTTTATCAACACACGGACACTACAGTTCTCCACTAAACAGCATGCCTTCCTTCACAGAGAGGGCTGCTGTGCCGTAAGGGCCCTCTACCCTTTTTCCCTCAGTCACTGCACTGAGGACTGCCTTGAGGACGGGGTCTTGGGTTTGGACCGTCCTAAGTACCGGGGCTAAAGCTACCCCTGCACTCCCTTGTGTCCCATCCCTACCCCTGACTGCTGCTATAGGACTGGACCCATATGGGTCCCAGAAAGTGTCTGTGCGGGCACCCTCCTTAGCTAGCGCGTCGGCCTGCTGGTTGGCCTTACCACGGGGTTGTGTGGAGGAATGGGCTTTCACCTTATAGATGAAAACCTCCCCTTCCTCCCCCACTGCTGCCAAGATTTTCTCCAGCAGCGGTTTCACTGTGAGGTGTCTCCCGTCAGCGGAGGTGTATCCGCGGTGGGACCAGATGGCCAGGTACTCCGTACATGAATTGCACGTGAACATGCTGTCCGAGCAAATCGTGTATGGGGTGGGGAAGATTTCGGGGTGTGTAACAACGTACACTACCGCGGACAGTTCAGCCTGCTGGGCGCTCATGGTGCTGGGGAGCTTAATTGCCAGGGCAATGTTTGCCGCTGGGTCATAAACTCCACACCCTGTGAGACGCTCACCAGCAGATACTGTGCTGGAGCCATCCACATAGATTTCGCGGCCTGTGGGGTGTAACCCAGCCTGCAAACCTATGTCCACTTCCCAAACCCCTTCTATGGAACACCGGTGGGCTGTTCCAGGATATACCAAGTTAGCTGCGAGCTTTGGCTCGCAGAACACTTTCACTTTCAGGTCCATCTGTGAGAGAAGCAGCGTCCAGCGAGCAATGCGGGCACTGCTCACTGTCCCATCCTTGATTCTCCCATCCAGGAGCATCTGGGTGGGCATGTGATGGGTGAGGAGGGTGATAGGAGAGGTGCCTGTAAAGATCAGTGATCTTTTCACATCCCAATGTGTGGCCAAGAGGTGCCTCTCACAATTGGAGTAGCTCTTCTCCACATCCGTGAGTATCCTGGAGGAGTAGACCACCGGCCTCAGCCTGCCATGCCGCTCTTGGAGCAGCACAGCACTCAGGCTGTCCCCGCTGGCTGCTACCTCCAGGAAGAACTCTTGCCCTCCAACTATGGCCCCTAGGGCTGGTGCGGTCTGCAGGTCTTCCTTGAGCCTGACAAATGCTGCCTGGCAACCCTCATCCCAAACCCACTCCACTCCCTTATGTAGGAGTCGGAGCAGAGGGGCTGCTGTGGCTGCATAGTCCTCAATAAAGTCTCTGCAGTACCCAGTTAGCCCTAGAAAAGATCGCACTCCCATGACTGTGTTGGGGACTGATAACTCCTGTGCTGCTTCCCTTCTCGCTTTGTCTATGGCCCTTTCCCCAGCGCGTACGGTCAGGCCCAGGAATTTCACCTCCTGCTGGCTGATCTGTGCTTTCTTTGGGTTCACTTTAAACCCTTCCTGCTTCAGCAACTCCAGCAGTTCAGCCAGTAGTGGGCCATGCTCCTCTCTCATGTCAGTGAATACGAGCAGGTCATCCACATACTGTACCAGCTGCCTGGGCTGGCTGAAGCCCTTTAAACTGTATGCCATGCATTGATGGAAAATGCTCGGGCTATTGTGGAAGCCCTGAGGCAAACAGTTCCAGGTGTACTGTTGTCCTTTAAAAGTAAAGGCAAACTTGTACTGATCGTCTCTCCTTAAAGGGATGGACCGAAACCCGTTGGAAATATCCAGCAGCGTGAAAGTGGTCGCGGATGCTGGGATACTTCCTATCAGGTCGGCAACTACTGCTACTGTGGGTGCACAGGCTGGGATGTTACTGTTGAGCACCCGATAGTCCACTGGGGCACTCCAGTTGTTGTCCAGTTATGTAACCGGCCACAGTGGAGGGTTTACGTGGGTTGCTATCGGTCTCAGGGCCCCCTGTTGCACTAAGGAGGACATGTTTTGTTCCATGTCTGGCTCCGCATCCCTGGGGAAGTTGTATTGCTTTTGTGCTTGGGCCATAGGGTCCCCATCCACACTAACCTCGAGCCCGTTGACCCTCCCACAGTCGTGCTTGTGTGTGGCAAATGTCTTTAGGTGGGCCTGCACAAATGCCTGGAACTCACTTGGGGTGTTACTGACCATGAGCTCAAGGTTATAACCCTCTTTAGGCTTCATGGTGCACAGGGTCCCCTTCCCCTGTTTCCCTGGGATGACTACTACTCCGCCGTCCTTTCCTGTATTTGTAAGATTTGCAAAATTCGAACATTGTCCTATAAGGGTCTATTAGCAGAAGATGCCTTAATTTTTAAAGACTGTTTTAAAAGAAGCCCAGAAAAAGGGGCATACAAAATGGCCACCAGACCCCGTGACCAGCTTTTGGGACACTTTAAAATGGTTCCTGCAGTCCCCAGACAGCCTTTGTGGATTCAGCCCACATTAAGTTCTGGAAGGCCGTTTCGGAGAAACCGAAACCAGACAGAACCACATAGATATGGATTGGATGCAGATCCAGTCAGATCGGCCTGTAGATAAAGGCCATCTAAATGTTTACCCAGACAAAGGAAAACAGTTTCATATTCATAGGGGGAACATCAAGAACCGTTTAAGACATCAGAAGGATATTAAAAACAATACAGGGTCATTCCAGACCAGAGATGGCCGTTACTGGCCAATCCAAAGTAGTTTAAAACATAATAACTACCCCGCTGAGCTACAAGCCCGCCAAAAGTTAAACAAAGACTAACCTTGATTTGGCAGGAGATAAAGGCCTCTTTTGAGAAGTATATCTGGGAGACCCGGGGTAGCGATCGGGGCTGAGGAGGTTCACAGGATCCGGGGCTTCATCTTGGGTTTCAGCTGGGCTTCCACATCGGTACGGAGTTCAAGCGAAGACGACGGAGGATCGAGGTTCGAGATGGGAGGTCAAGTCAGCATCTAGCCCCAGGGTAACTGTCGGGAGATCATCGACCAACCCCGGGATGCTGACAGGTATAGGTGAAACCTATATGAAAACGGTGGACCAACTGGGCTGTGCGACGAAACCCATACGAAAATGGTAAAACAGTTGGTCTCTCCCCGCACTGACTTCTAGGCCCGCTGACATCCAGCCTGTCCATGACCTTCACCTCGAGGAAGAAGAGAGAGTGTCGCAGCCCGCAGCGCTGACCACGTGGAGACAGGACGCCTGAAAGGATCAAAACGCAGACCTTTTTCAAAACTCTATACTTTCCAACTGGATTGGTGAGCATGTTTCTGGCCCCTGGTAATCAGATCTAGATAGACTTAAGGGGTGGGCATTTAAGGGCTAATTTTAACAATGAGTTGTTGTCCCTCGATGTTCTGTGTGTTTTCCCATTTTGTGATGACTTTTGTAAAGTATAATATGCCTATATATATCTTAGCCAGTACTGTATTATGCTTTGTTTTTCCCTCCCATGTACCTTATTGGCTTGCAGTTTGATCTGTTCCTTTATGCAATAAAGTTTCATTTCGTTTTCATTAAACCTGGTCTATAGAGTTTTCTCTGCATCGTAGTTCCTGCCTCAAAGTCCAGTGTCTAGAAACTAAGGGGCGAGTGGGTCGAACCACTCAAGGTTTTACTGTGCAAGAGAGAGGGAGGCCTCTGGAGAAAGAGAGACCTCTGCGATCTAAGAAAACCCCTTACAATTTGCCCCCCATAGGCAATGATTCCTTAAATCCACTAGGATCCCATGGCCTACAATAAAGTTGGCTCCCAGGACCGATTTTCCACCCTCCACTTCCCACTTCATTAGGACACAGGTTCACTTAGAGCAGAGTGTTCCAAAGCGAATGGACAGCGGGATGGAAAATGAGCCAGCCTGTTCTTTACCCGTGAATCCCGACAGACTGTATGGGACCCCATTAGATAGAGGTGAGGTGGTGGGGTTAGCTGAATGGATCACAGTGCATGATGCCCCCATGTACAACAGATAGGTCCCCTTTACCTCTTCTCCACAAGGGTTCTCTTCCATAATTCGTACTTGAGGGAACACAGGTAAACAGGCTGCGCTGGCTCTAGTCAGGGCTGTGGGTTGGATGGAGCTGATGGGGTCAGAGCACCAGTGGTGGCTGATACCTTCCCTTGGCCAGTCAATAGGGACCTCATTGTGTCCAACACTGATTCAACCTTGGCGGGAGGGATTCCTGTCTCTGTCTTTTGGGCTGGGGCTGAGGAATTATTTCCCTTGTTATCCTTCCAAGCATTTCCGCACTCCTTCCTCCAGTGACCATCCTTCCCACACCCTTAACAGTTAAGCTTTGTGCTGGAAGGGTTATTCCCTTCCTGATGCCACTCCTTCCTACCCTGTCCGGGTTTTACTTCATGCACCTTCCCGTTAGGTGGGTGTGCATCGGTTCCCTTACCATTCCGGTAAGCTACGGTCAATTGTCTGATCACCGTGAGTTCGGTAGTCAGGGGATGCTTTGGGTCAAACCACATTTCTGCCTTGGCCCTGACCTGTGGCAAGCTGTTTGCCACCAGGTAATGGAGCCAGTGGGCCAGCTGATCCTGGTCCAGGTGAGCCCAGTTAGGTGCCCCTGTACAGGCACTCCTATACACCGGCCACAACCTGTCCGCGAAAGCCTGCGGGGTTTCCCCTGCGAGCTGCACTGTTTTCACCGCCCAGGAGAAAGGACTTCCCTGATTCATCCCCATGGCCTCAAGAACTTCCTCCTTGAGCTCCCCATACTCGCACTATCCGTTCTTACACTGGTCAGAGGGGGACTGGAGGAGCTTACTCTCCAGGGAAAATAGCAGCATTTTGGCCTGTTCGGCATCATCACACTCGTTGATGCTGGCTGCATGCTCCACTTCCCTGAAGTGGACCGAGGGGTCCCCTTTTTCGGTGAGCTTTGGTATATGGCTTAACATAGCCCTAAGCTGTTGGGTGCCATAGGGAACTACAAACTGGTTTTGGAGGGGTCCCTCTTCTCCGTCCTCAGCGGGTGGGCCAAACCTTTGCTGCTGGGCCGGGCACAATGGCTCCGGTCCCGGCCTCTCTCGCGGGGTTTATTCCACCTCAGCTTCTACCCCTAACTCCACCGCCCCCCTGTTGCCAGACCTCGCTGAAACCAGGCGCTACGGGTGGTGGTCGTGGGACCTCCTGTTCCTCGACCGGGTCGTCCCTTGGCACTACCACTGGTGTCTGAACCGTTCTCCCCTCGTTCCCTGTAAAATCCACCTGGGCTGCCTTCGGGCTTATGAGGCACACCATGAACTTTGCCTTCCTTAGGGCCAGGCTCAGATTCTCTATCTGTTCCTGGCAGGGGCCATGATCTGCATCTTCAAACCCCTGCTCACTCATTAACTTATAGGCTGCCTTTATGTCTTTTACTTTCTCCTCCTGCTCCCTACTTGTCTCGCTAGGCGGGCATTCTTTTCCTGCAAACTCAGCTCATTGCTCTTGGCCTCAGTGACCTGACACTGTAGATATTCCAGCCTGGCCTTATGCTCCCCTATTAACTGTACCCTTTCCTGGTTCAGAGCCTGCAATACTACCAGTAACTTCTCCCCTGCTAGAGTCCTGTCTTGGACTTCCAGGGCTGGCGCCCGTATCTCGGCTGCCTGTGCTTCAACGAGCCTGTCCAAAAGCTGGATCTTTTTCTTGAAGCATATCAGCCAAACTGCCTTTTCTATGGATTTCCTATGATCCTTCCCTTCTGTCCATTTAGCTGCAGCATCTACCGGACACCCAGCTTTTAACAGATTAGTGATCCACTTCTTAGTGATATTCACCTTACTGAATACATAATTAGAAATCCTCTCTTCCATTGCAGTTTGCTCTTCCGAATCAGTGTCTACTGTATCGCACCCCTGTTGCCGGAGTCCTGCCGCGGTCGCCATTTCTGTAGGGAGTGGTGTGTATGTAGTCAGCTTGCCCCTGACTGTTTTGAGCGGTTCGAATCGCTCCCACACCCCTGGGTTCTAGACCCCGGAGGTACGTACAGGCGGTGATATAGAATTGGAGTAGACAACTGGTTTGGTACAAGAAAACTGTATTTTATTTAAACACACTTAAAATTACACACTTAATTTACTATAGGGTACCCTTATTAATAACTTGTCCTTCAGGGTCACTTTATTAATAACTTTGGGGAATGTGGGAATTTTGAGAACCCTACACTCCCCCCTGTTGATACTAAAACTCGCATTAAGTATCATACTTACGAAGGTGAGCAAAATTCCCGACCCTCCATAGCCAATCTTCCCTGTAATTACCTATCTAAAATCCCATGACACACACATTTCCCATTCTTTAAGGATGTAGTGTACATAAGTATACATAGGCAAAATACAATTATTTACACACATCCACGCATGGAGTGGGTCCAACACCCCTGCACCACTTGGTACACACACATCTTTATTAAAAATAACACGTCAAAGTCTTTATTAAAAATAAAAAAAACACAAAAAAAACAATCTTTATTCAGAAATAAAAATAAAAAGATTCAAACAGGTGTATCTCCCTTCACCTTAACATAATGCTCCTTCCAAATCCTTTGGTTTCGGAATTCTAGTATTTGGTCTTTTCCCTTGCACTGAGTGCACATTAGGTACAATACTATTCCCAGCTGGCAAACCAGGAGGATTTGGGAAGCAATTCTAACCCATGAAGGGACCTCCATGTTTTCAAAAATGTCCCACCAGGGTGGAACTACAATGTCCAATATCTTGGCCCCTATCTCTACTGTCTTCTGCTCTAACATGTAGAAATGTTTTTGTGAGACGACTACTGCTTTTAGTAACTTGGTAAGATGTTCTGGTAGAGGGGGGATATCGTAGCCGAAAGGTGCTACATATTTATGCAGGTTGGTGAAATTTTCTGTTACAGTGAGGTGAGCAGTGGAGGGTTCAGGAATGGGGACAATTCGTCCCTGGGCCACTTGAACTTCTGCCTCGGGTTTAAAGCAGAAACTGCTGTCACTTACCGGACACCAGCTCTGCTGTCCATGCTGGTAGTGGGGCGCACCTGTGGTGACACAATATGTCCCACCTCCTATATATGCTACCTGTGGGGGAACATGGTCTTATGCCATTACCTCCATGGTACAGTTTATAGGTTTTGCGCCAGCAGCTTTAAACCCGCACTGTTGTTTCGAATAGGCATTCAAGTGCTGGGGGCAGAATATTATGTGTGCTTTCCGGCTCCGGCACCCTGAGAGGTCAGTACCTGTCATAGCATGCTCCCACTTTATGACATAAGGTGGGACCGCTGTGAAACGGATGTGTGCACCCCATTGAAATACTCCAATGTTCTCTACCCTGTATACCAGCGCAGGTCGGGCTGTCCCACCCATGACTGGTATCCTCACTACTATCCCCATGATAGTGTGGTTGGAACATCCACAATCAATGGGACAGGGCAGGCCTCAGAAGCTAGCTGGAGTTGACACGGACTTAATGCATTCTCGAATGGGTGGAGGGCTGCAAGGTGCTTGTTGCTGATCCAGGAAGGGACTAAACCCTGTTTTAAATCCTCCAGGTTGCTGCGGCCCTCGCCCAGCAGCCATGCCCTGTACAGTACGCACACCTCATTCTGTGCAGCCTGATCTGAAGCATTCCTTTCCTCTCTTATGAGGGCATTTACAGTTTTTGCATGCTTCTCCAGCTCAGCAATGATCTCTTTTAAATGGACCGTCATAGCTTGGTCCTCGTGTAACTCTGAGCCTACTCCTGTATTTTCATCCATTAAGATTTTTCGTAATTGTTTTTTCAAACCGTTTATCTGTGTCTGCAATTCTATGTCATGTAAGGTTCGCAAGAATTTCAGAAAATTTCTACAGCCCCCGAAGGTTATTTTTTTGATTAAAGAAAACCTGGGTGGAATATACCTTAAACACCCAGGGTATTAAAATGGCTGTCAGGCCTCGTGGCAGAAGACAAAGGCAGCCTGCCTGAATATCTCCCATCGCTGGCTGACAAAAGGATTTGAAAACACCAGCCTGTGTGTATATGTTGAAGTACTTGAAACTGTCAATCAACTGCAGTTTAGGAAGTTCCACTCACAGGACAAAAGGTTGTTTGTTTATAAGCCCGCTACAATGTTGACTCAAGGGCTTAAGGCCTAGAAATTCAGTATAGCCACGTTTGGGGCGGTAAAGTCGGGCGGGCGCTAAAGTTTGCGCCCGCCGGAAAGTGGAGGCCACTTCGCCGATATTCAGTAGCTTTGGCCAAGGAGTTTGGGCGAGCGCTAAAACTGGCGTTGCACCCCTATCTTTAGGCGCTAAGCCGGCGGTGCAGACTCATACTGCCGAGGCCGGGCGCAGCGCAGGTGCGGTCATGTTTTGATTGACAGCAGACACCCTGACGCCGGCCAGCTCTTAAAGGGGGAAGGGTCGACTTGGTCTGCTGCCACGCCCTGGATACTGCAGCCCTCCAGCTAGGCCTAAACACTGCTGCTGGAGAGAAATAGCACCAGCAACGATGCAGAGGGCCCGTGAGTGAGCGCAGCGCTTCTCTGCCCATGCTTTGAGGGTGCTGCTTAGGGGTTTGGAGAAGAACAGAGATATCTTGTGCCCGGACAGTGGCAAGAAGGCTCCCAAGAGGCTGTAAAGGAGAGCCTGGAGGGAAATCGCCCAGAGGGTCACAGCCAACAGCGATGTCCCCAGGACTGGTGACCAATGCCGCAAGAAGTTTAACTACCTCACTCGGATGGTCAGGGTGAGTACCCTTTCCAGTGTCCTCCTCATCCTTGCATGTGCACCTCACATTAAGGGCAAAGGGACCTCAAAGGCCTAATTGCCAGCCCTCATCCAGCAGCTATGGCACTGGCATGATCATCAATAGCACTTTCTGCACTTGACACACTGGCCAAGCTATTCCACCATGGGAGGCAGTGCACACAACAACAGGGCACCACACTGGCCAAGCTATTCCACCATGGGAGGCAGTGCACACAACAACAGGGCACCACACTGTACTTAGAGGCCGTCCTTTCTCTTGCAGGCCAAGCTGGCGCAGAATCTGAAGAGCCGGACTGTCACCGGGGGAGGCCGTGTCCAGTTCCAGGAGCTCAGTGAGCTGGAGGAGCACATGGCTCGACTCATGCGTGCCCGGGTGATTGGCCCCGTTGCTATTGGAGATGCCGACCCTGTGCTGGGCCCCAATGGTAAGGACATGACCGTTTGCACCTCTCTCGTTCCCCTTGTGCTTCAGATCTACATCCTTTGCCACTGTCCCACCAATGTGCATAATGCCACCACTCATGCCTCCCTCGCTGACGCCCTGTCCTCACTCTAAAGCTACTCTTGTGCCTTCCTGCTTTCAGCTGGTGAGGAGGAGGTCCCTGAAGCTGCGAGTGTCAGTCCCTCGGAAGAGGAGGACGACGAGGACCAAGAGGAAGGCGGCACATCGGGGGAACCCGCATCCGCGCCGGGGATGGCAATGGAGGGGACACGTCTTGCCTGGAAGAGAGCCAGGGGGAAGTGTTGCAGGGGGGTGTAGCTCCTGTGCCCAGTGGCGTCCAGCCACGCGGGAAGGGTCGGGCAGCACGGCTGCCTTCTCCCCAGAGGGGGCAAGTGTTGCAGGAGGGTGTAGCTCCTGGGCCCAGTGGCGTCCAGCCACGCGGGAAGGGTCGGGCAGCACGGCTGCCTTCTCCCCAGAGGGGGGAAGTGTTGCAGGGGAGGGCAGTTGCTGGGCCCAGTGGCGTCCAGCCACGCGGGAAGGGTCGGCCAGCTCGGCGGCCTTCTCCCCAGAGGGAGAGTCCGGCCTCCAGCCCGGAGATGGTCCTCGCCCAGGAGGTGCGCCTCCTTGATCAAATGTCCGCGGACTCGGAGCGGCGCCACACCGAGTTCATGGGGGTTGTGGGACAGTTGCCTCAGGCCATTGAGTCCTTGGCTCATAGTGTGGCCGATTTCGGGGACTCACAGGCCAGGGGTGTCGAACAACTCGCGGCAGCACAGGACGCGAGTCGAGAGTTCATGAGTGGTGCCGTGCAGACACTGGCTGGTCTGATGCGGGCACAGACCAGGGCAGTACGGGCACTCACTTCTGCCACACTCGCTGTGTCACGGACGCATCGCCAGGGCACCCGCCGCGCTGCTGCAGCACAGCGGTCTGGCCTTCACCAGATTGCTGCGCTTGCTGCAGTGCCAGCCCGGCCGAGTGCCAGTGTCTCTGGCGACCAGCGAGCGCCTGGCATCAGCCAGCTTGCCCCCATTGCTGCAGCCGCCACTGCCACTCCCCCAGCAAAGCTGCGACGAGCTGCTGGAGAGACTGATGCTGGCCAGCCACAGCTGCAGCAGTCAGCAGCCGGCCCCTCCAGGGCCGGACCTCGTCTAGGCCGACCCCCAAGGGCATCTTCCGTCACGCATTGTGCCCCTCAGGAGCCTTCCCCCAGCCTTGCAACACACACAGGGCCCAGGTTGAGGCGGAGCAGCAGGTCAGGCAGGGGCCGGAGAAGCCTGCACAAGGACTCGCCGTCTCGGCACACCAAGTAGAGTGTGTTGCCAGATGTTTTTTTATATGGGGGTGTTTGTGTTCTGTATGGGGGGGGCTTATTTTGGTAAGGCCGAAGATGAAGGCAAATGTTTTTTTAGATGGGGTGTTTGTGTTCTGTATGGGGGGGTTTGTCTTGGTAAGGCCGAGGATGAAGGCCAATTGGATGGACAAGTTTTGTTATTCCTCCGCAGGTTGTGGGAGTGAGATATGTTTTTGACTGTTTTTTGGGGGCCTTGTCTGTTTTTGTGTTTCATGTGGGAAGGGCCCTGAGTTTGTTAAATAAAGCTTTTTATTTATTCAGCTTGTCCATGTGTCATGTTTCAAGTGGTTGTTGCGTTAACCGGCTGAGGGCTTGCGGAGCGGCTGCATTCAGGTGCGTTCATTGCCACAAGCCATTCCCTGAGAGGGGGCCTAGAAGTGTCGTTCAATAAGCCGCCGGCGGACGGCCCTTGGATCTTGTGGCTCCCTCCTGGGCTGGTACTCCTCCTCCTCCTCCTCCTCCTCATGGTCCTCCTGCTCGTCCTCCTGAGGTGGTGGTCCAACCTGAGGTGGCAGTGCCTGAGTCCTGCGGATAGCCAGGTTGTGCAGCATGCAGCAAACGACGACAAACTGGGAGACTCTATCCGGCGAATACTGTAGAGATCCGCCGGAACGACCCAGGCAGCAGAACCGTTGCTTGAGGATGCCAATCGTTTGCTCTATGATGTTCCTTGTGGCTTGATGGCTTTCGTTGTATGCCTCCTCAGCAGGGGTCCTGGGCGCGCGGAGCGGGGTCATGAGCCATGTACACAAAGGGTAGCCCTTGTCCCCGATAAGCCATCCCCTTGGGGGAGGCTGTGCCTGGAACATGTCAGCCACAGTAGTCTGGCGCAGGATAAATGCATCGTGGCTGCTTCCTGGAAAGCGGGCATTGACAGCTAGGATGCGCTGCCTGCGGTCACACACCAGCTGTACATTGAGGGAATGGTAGCCCTTCCGGTTGCAGTAATCCTCGGCATTGTCGATAGGTGCCCGCATAACCACATGCGTGCAGTCAATGGCGCCCTGCACCATGGGGAAGTCGGCGATCCTGGCAAATCCGACTGCACGCTGCTCCTGCCGCTCTAGGGTCATGGGGAAGGAGATTAATTGGTGTCTCCTTGCGAAAAGGGCATCGGTGACCTGCCGGATGCAGCAATGCACGGCAAACTGGGAGATGTTCGCTATGTCCCCAGCAGCGGCTTGGAAGGAGCCGCTTGCATAAAAGTTCAGAGCCACCGTGACCTTCACTTCCACTGACAGAGACGTCCTGCACATCAGCTGTGGACGCAGATCTCTGTGAAGCAGCTGGCAGATCTCTGCAACCACCTCCCTTCTGAAGCGCAGCCTCTTAACACAATGCGCGGCAGTCATGGTGAGATAGGACACCTGCTGCCGGTATTCCCTGAGTGGGTAAGGCCTACGTTGCTGACGCCTGATGGCCCCTCTGCATCTAGGCATGGCTGCCCCTCTCACACAGCGTCTGCGAGCCCTTCGCACATAATGCTGGAACTGAGGGTTGGAACCCCATGCAGCCCCCATAATATACTTGCAAACAGTGAAATCACAATGAGTCAAATTTCCAAGCTCTGGCCAGAAGCCAAAAATACCTCTCCTATGTTGTCCCAAATCAGTAAGGTCTGTTCCTTGGTCTCTGTCCAGAAATCCAAAGCACTAAAGTCATTGCAGCAAAATGGCTGGCCTTTATAGTCCAGTCTGAGTGCCCTTTAATTAGCGCTCCCCGAGGCCCACAGGACCTCTGCTGCGTTCCACTTCACAGTTCTTAACAGCGCCACACCCACATTGGGCAGGCGCCACTGAAGTTCCGGTTTGGGGCGCACAAACAGCGTTGCACAACGAAATGACGTCATAAGCTGCGCGCGCAGCTGAGCGGGCGCAAACCCTTTGCGCCGGCGCTAAATGTCAACTTAAGTTGGGCGTAGGCGCAGGTCGGCCTGCGCCCGGGCGCTAAGTGCCTAGCGCTCGAAATCTACCCCTCTTATGGCGGTAACGGCTGGCGAACGCAACTGAATTTCTAGGCCTAAGTACTTAAAGCTGTCAATCAGTTGCGGTTGGGCAGTGACCGCAGGACAATGGATTGTTTACAAAGCACTTGAGTGCTGTTGACTGAACACTTAAGGATTCAGTGAGACATTTCAAACTGGTCGCAAACCAGTTAAAATGAATGGGTAACACATCAAACCCATTACAGTCAATGGGGACAGTTCGGTCACTTTTGTATAGCCCAGATACAGCCAGATTTGGGTGCAAAGACAATTGCTCCCAATGGGGTATAAAGATAGCCCCTCAGGAAGCCATTCTCTCTCTCTGCTGCCTCGCCTTCGTGCCCTGCCTACAAGGGGATCAGCTCAACAGCCCGCCCAAAGAAGTGGAATACCAGCAGTTACTTTTGAATTACTGGGGTATCTCTACTTCGGGGCAGTGAAGAATCCAAGACAGACCGCAGGGGCACAGAGCAGGCATTTACTGGTGAGCATAAAACTTTGTGGCCCTTTACAAGGCAACTTAGATAGGTATTAGGGGTGGGAATTAAAGGGGGATTTTGTTAAATTGTAATTTTAGTCAATTTTCCCTCGATGTGTCCGTTTCTCCTCCCCTATTAAGTAAAAGTGTGCTGTATTAAGTAAAAGTGTGCTATATTAAGCAAAGGTGTGCTGTATTAAGCAAAGGTGTGCTGTATTAAGCAAAGGTGTGCTGTATTAAGTAAAAGAGTGCTGTATTCATCATTATTATCAAATTTATTCTTATTTTCAATAAATACTGGTCTTCTTTGCACCCAGCCACGAGTCTTGTTTTGTCTACATCGCTACTGAAATAAGTCCGGCGGTCAGAACCAGAAAAGGGGAGCGATTCGAAACCGCACGGGGCTCTGGAGCAGCTCAGATACTTCTGACTGGCCAGAGACAATAACCGCATTACACAAAAAACATGCCCTGTATTTTCTACAGTCATCCAGGCTGTTTATAACAGAGGATCCTGTGTTAAACGCTGTGAAAACATCATTCCAGGTTCCCCTTCTTTGTCACCCCGCATTACCAAAATACTCAGTGTGTGTAGTGTATAGTTCTGTTTTGTCTACGTCGGCAAAATCGAACTCGTAGAATTTCCTAAACATTTCTCTTCACAGGGCCTGGTATAGCTGATCTGTCTCTGTGGGGCACCACTCAGGTAAATGTACCTCGGTAAGGTTTAAAATCACAGAAGCTATCGCTCCAATTTGGTTTCCGCCCCTGCCACAGTATCGAAATGGCTCTCATCAAAGTCACAAATGACATCCTTTGTGACTGTAACAAAGGTAAACTATCCCTCCTCGACCTTCTCGACCTGTCTGCAGCCTTTGACATGGTCCTGGCCACTCCATCCTCCTCCAATGCCTTTCCACCATCGTCCAGCTGCGTAGGACTGCACGCACCTGGTTCCATTCTTAGCTATCTATTTGTAGTCAGAAAATCACCTGCAATAGCTTATCTTCTCACTCCCACATCGTTACCTCTGGTGTCCCCCAAGGATCTATCCTTGGACCCCTCCTATTTCTCATCTTTATGCTGCCCCTTGGCGACATCATCCGAAATCACGCATCAGTTTCCACATGTATACTGACAACACCCAGCTCTACCCCAGCACAACTGCTCTTGACCCCGCCACGGTCTCTAAATTGACACACTGCTTGTCTGACATCCAGTACAGCATGAGCAGAAATGTTCTTCAATTAAATATTGGGAAGACGAAAGCCACTGGGGGAGAAATTCGGTAGGTTAGTGCCTCTCATTAGCGCCTCGGGGGGGTGCGCTAATGGGTCACTAACAGCTTACCACCCGGGTTCGACGATGTTAGCGCCACCGGCGAAATTCACCTGGCGGTTTGCAGCGGCACTAACCACTACTGCCACCATCTCCTGCGCCCAGAGATCATGACGTCATCCAGCCGTGCATCGCCCCGGTCGCGTCTCGGACCGTAAATTCATTTTCTCGCCTGCCTCAGCACCTGCCATTAGGAACAACAGGTAGGGGAGGCGGTTTGCAGTTGGCTGGGAGCTGCAGGAGCGATATTTAAAGGCATGCACTTCCTTTTTTTTTGGCAAACAGTGCTGCCTTGTCACTTTGACAGAAGCAGACAGGCGTTTTGACACTATTGAGGTTCTCCTGCTTGAAGGGGTTTTGCTACTGACAAAAAATTATCAGTTTTATTTGTCTTACTTTTGATACTGCAACATTTCCATCATTTAATGGGGGCTGTACTGGCACGGGACCTCACCCTCCAGCTTCAACATCAGAGGCAGCGGAGGCAGAGAGCAAGATTGGAAAACGTGGCCCAAGGGAGGAGGGCCAACAGGGCTCTCAACAGTGCTGAGCGCACTGGATACAGCAAAGGCTATGGACCCTGACAACATCCCCACTGTCGTGCTGAAGACTTGAGCTCCAGAACTAGCCGTGCCTCTAGCCAAACTGTTCCAGTACAGCTACAACACTGGCATCTATCCGACAATGTGGAAAATTGCACAGGAATGTCCTGTCCACAAAAAGCAGGATAAATCCAACCCAGCAATTACCGCCCCATCAGTCTACTCTCAATCATCAGCAAAGTGATGGAATGTGTCATCGACAGTGCTATTAAGCGGCACTTACTCACCAATAACCTGCTCACTGATGCCAGTTTGGGTTCCGCCAAGACCACCCAGCTCCCGGCCTCATTACAGTCTTGGTCCAAACATGGACAAAGGAGCTGAATTCCAGAGGTGAGGTGAGAGTGACTGCCCTTGACATCAAGGCAGCATTTGACTGAGTGTGGCATCAAGGAGCCCTAGAAAAACTGAAGTCAATGGGAATCAGGGGGAAAAGGCTCCACTGGCTGGAGTCATACCTAGCACAAAGGAAGATGGTTGTGGTGAATTAAGGTCAATCATCACAGCCCCAGGACATCGCTACAGCAGTTCCTCAGGGCAGTGTCCTAGGCCCAACCATCTTCAGCTGCTTCATCAATGACCATCCCTCCAACATAAGGTCAGAAATGGGGATGTTTGTTGGTGACTTCACAGTGTTCAGCGCCATTCACAACTCCTCAGATAATGAAGCAGTCCATGCCCACATGCAACAAGACCTGGACGTAACAAGTGGCAGGTATTTTGCACCACAGAAGTGCCAGGCAATGACTATCTCTAACAAGTGAGAGCCTAACCACCTCTCCTTGACATTCAACTGCATTACCATCGCCGAATCCTCCAGCATCAAAATCCTGGGGTCACCATTGACCAGAAACTTAACTGGACATAAATACTGTGGCAACAAGAGCAGGTCAGAGGTTAGGTATTCTGTGACGAGTGGCTCAGCTCCTGACTCCCCAAAGCTTTTCCACCATCTACAAGGCACAAGTAAGTAGTGTGATGGAATACTCGCCACTTGCCTGGATGAGTGCAACTCCAACAACACTCAAGAAGCCCTACACCATCCAGAACAAAGCAACCCGTTTGATTGGCACCCCATCCACCACCTTAAACATTCGCTCCCTCCACCACCGGCGTACCGTGGCTGCAGTGTGTACCATCTACAAGATGTACTACAGCAACTCACCAATGCTTCTTTGGTAGCACCTCCCAAACCCGGTACATCTACCACCTAGAAGGACAAGGGCAGCAGGCGCATGGGAACACCACCACCTCCAAGTTCCCCTCCAAGTCACACACCATCCTGACTTAGAAGTATATCGCCGTTCCTTCATCGTTGCTGGGTCAAAATCCTGTAACTCCCAACCTAGCAGCACTGTGGGAGGACCTTCACCACATGGACTGCAGTGGTTCAAGAAAGTGGCTCACCACCACCTTCTCAAGGGCAACTAGGGACTGGCAATAACTGCTGGCCTTGCCAGTGACGCCCAGGTCCCATAAGTGGATAAAAAAAAAGGAGACCCTACCCTCCTGGAGCAGTTCTCCTACATTCATCTGTCAGAGGAGCAGTGCCTTAGAAGGCTCTGCTTCAACAAGGAGGTGGTCACAGAGCTCTGCCACTTCCTGCAGCCAGAGCTCCAGCCTCAGCTCAGGGCCAGGACATCTCTCAGTGGCAGTGAAGATCACAGTTAGTCTCACTTTCTACACCAGCAGCTCCTTCCAAGCTTCAACAGAGGATATTGCAAACATTTCACAGTTCGCCATCCATTGCTGCATCCAGGAGGTCACAGATGCTCTGTACAGAAGGAGAACAGTGTACATCTCATTCCCCATGACCAGAGGCAAACAGCATGAACACTCATGTGGCTTTGCAAGGATAGCGGGCTTCCCCATGGTTCAGCATTGACTGCACCCACGTGGCATTGCAGGCACCTCATCACAATGCAGAGGTGTTTTGCAACCGCAAAGGCTGCCACTCTTTAAATGTCCAGTTGGTCTGTGCCCACAGACAGCACATCCTCACCGTCAATGCCCGCTATCCTGGCAGTAGCCACGATGCATTCATCCTGTGACAGACTGGTGTCCCAGACCTGTTCCACCCACCACATGAAGCTCGCGGCTGGCTGCTCGGAGACAAGGGTTATCCACTCGCCACCTGGCTGGTGACACCCCTCCACAACCACAACACCCCTAGTCAACATGCATACGTGGTAAAAATAACGGTGAGGCTAACAGTGCGCACCATTATTAACGTGTAAATTGGACAGCAACTTCCAGTGACTGCACATGAGCTTCAGGAAGTTGCTGTCCGAGTTGCCCTGCTCCTCCAGAAGCTGTGCTCTATGGTACTTCGCCGAGAGAATTGGCATTGAAATACATGAAACAGCGTGAAGTTGCTATATGTACCTGATATGTATGCACTAAGCTTGCCATAAAAAGTAAGGGCTTGTCTCTTCCAGTTTAAGTATCCTTTAAAGGTTTGACCAGTCTAATTACTGTCAAATAACCTCTCTGGCACTGAAAATTAACTTTAACAAGTATGGAGTTTCATTTGTTCAGATTTTAATTATTGTTAGAGATATAAAAACAAAATTAAATAAAAATGGTTCTTTTACTTTTTCTCTCGGTCTCTTTTATCTCTCTCTCGCTTAATCCAATCTTTTTTCCATCTCTTTATTTTGCTTTCTGTACCTGATTTGACATTGAATTCAATATTCTAACTGACACTTCCTGGTTCAGACTTTGCGTTGCTCATTAACGATTCTTCAATCTGACACAGTTGATTGCCCTGTTCTCACAGGACCCAGATGTTTTGTGGAGGGTGCTGTGCTTTTTTGATAGTTGGCTGACAGGAACTTCCAGTGCAAAAGTCCGTAAAAAGTCTATGGGCAAATGCAAGTTTAACAAACAGCTGGCGCCTTTCATTTGTGGCTGACCGCAAAATCTGGCCCATAGATAATGATGTAATTCTGAAGCACTAAGTGCTACTGGTACCTAATTGAACAGTTTTATTACTACACATTCTAAGTCTAAGATTTCATTGTTGCAACAGGGTTATAGCACAGTGTGTTAATCAACAAAAAGCATTACCACAATGTAAGATATGAATCCTGTTCATATTTCTCATTGATTTTCAACAAACATTTTTTGAGGGGAGGGTGTTAATCATTCTGTGGATTTCCCTTATATAATGATTTGGTTCTGTTTGTAATTAATGAGAATGTCTAGCATTATTTGATTCCCAAATATAAGTGTGGGAACATGAGACTGATTTAAACAGACATATAAAATCGTCCTCATGAATCATTCCAGTCCACCATGTCAAACAGAGCAATACCTCCCTAAGCCACAATGACACTGTTTCTGGCACACAAAATAACCAACAGCTGCTTCCCTGAAACACTGAACGCCCTCTGCCACTCAAAGTCCATGTAAAACAAACACAACGCAAGGCAAAAGCTAAAACATCCATGATCCTTGATGCAGAGAGAAAACAGGTCAGAGTTCATTCACACAGCTTATTGGTCTTCCTGAATACTACACAATCAAAATGTAATATCTAATTAAACCCTGTTGTTTCACCTTTAATGTGGCTTTAGTTTAAGAAAAAGCACAATATATTTTAGCTAAAAGTTCAAATTTCAAATGAAAACATAATTGATGCAACTTTTGGAAGCAATTTTCCTGAAAACAGCCTCAAATTCACTCTGGCAATAATTGCTTTGGAATGTATTCTTTTTATTGTTTACTTGTAAGAATTTGCTTTGAACTTTCCTCATACCTTAGCAACAACAAAAATATGTACTGCAATTTTGCAAGTCATCATCAAAATGTGGTACTAGCTCAGAAAGGAAACAAGGTTTGCTTTGTGATTTTAATTTTAATAAGCTATATGAAAATGTTATTTTTCTTTCCTGTTGATTGTTCTCAAAGCAAAAACTATTGACAGTTGTTTTCTATAATGTTCCTTACTGTTGGAGGCTGTTAATTAAAGTTTGATTGTTTACACTTTTACAGCAACCTCAGCCACCATGAGCGAATAGGAAGCAAAATTGCCGGCAAGTTAGTTCTCCTGCAATTTCCCTACTTTTAATCATATATCCTGTTGTGCACTTAGTTTGCCCACATAAGATGGGTGTTGAAACCAATAACATTCTAACCCATCTGGAAATTTTATTGCTGAACAAAAATTATGACAATGGGTGCAATTCCTATGTTTTTTTAAGAGGTGAAAGAAGAGGATGAACAAAGGGGATGCTAGAGAGGTTTTTCTGCATCTAAGACAGTCTGCCCACAGCTGCTCTTATCCATTGACCCACATCTACAGATCCAGGCACAAGCACTTAGATCTTTCAGTAGGGAACTGTCTTTGTAGATTGAAGTTCATCAGGGAAACAGTCACAAATTATGCCATCTGCTGCAAGCTGATCTGCAGACAATCATCACCACTGGGATGGCACTGACAGTAGTCATTAGGATCACAATGCCTCAATTTCTAAGTCTCCAGCTCCTTCCAGGCTAGTACAGGGGATATCTGCAACATCAGTACATCTACAGTTACTTGATAAATTGAAAACATCTTCATAGTTTTACCCATGGAAAAGCAACAGTGGATCGAAAGAATTCTTCTGGCTTGCCAAATTCCCCAAAGTCCAGGGGGTTTTCTGATGGCAGCCATATGACCATCCAGGTCCCTAGGCACAAAGCCATGTCATTCATGAATGACAAGGACTTCCACTCCATTAATGTTGAGGTATGTGACTAGGATCACACAAATGAATGCCCATTCCCAGGCAAGTCAATTATTATATCACTCTGTACCTGTGTTATTTAAAGGCTGTGGCAGATGTAACTGATGGAAGCTAAGAAGATCAAGGTTAGCTCTGCAGTCCTGGCTGATGACAGTCTTGCAAGACCCACTGTTAGAAAGTTGATGCAATTATGAGGTCAATGCATCTACTATAACAAATTATTGACAGCATGAAGCAGATCAAGCAACATCTTATACAAAAAGAAAATACTGTGGACGCTGGAAATCTGAAATAGAAACAAAAAATGCTGGAACTACTCAGCAGGTCAGGCAACATCTGCTGAGAGAAAAACATTTCAGATCGGTGGGACCTGAAATGGTAACTCTATTTCTCTCTCCATAGATGCTGCCTGACCTGCTGTGCATTTCCAGCATTTTCTATTTTTATTTCAAAAGACTCCTTGCAGTACAGCCCAAGAAAATCACCTGATACACTGTTAAACTCAGATGTAGGGAGCAGCATTATAAAGTTTGCAGATGATACAAAACTTGGCAACATAGTAGATAGTGATGAGGATAGCTGTAGACGTCAGGATGGCATAGACAGGATGGTTAAATGGGCAGAAGCATGGCAGATGTAGTTCAATGCAGACAAATGTGAAGTGATGCAACTATTTATATTCTGTCACAATCTGTGCCCATTATGGAAAACCTACTCCTAGATGTAAACTATTCATCTCTCTAAAAGTATCTATTTTATGGATGATTTGGCTTACATTATGCTATGTAAAATGAAAGTATGTTATGTTCGAGTTTTGCAGTTGAGAGGACTGTTGATCTGCTCCCATGCCTCTGCCTGGGCAGTCCTGCACCCTCCATTCCGAAGTGCAAAATAATGGCTGGTGATGACTATGCCTCCAATTTTCCTTTCTTCTTCATTATGAGGAAGCAACTGGATTTTGTTTAGTAAATTCCCATGGCTGAGATTGTCAACTCATTAAAGTATATCCTGCTACTCCTTGCTGCCCCACATTAGTGCACCAGTGTGTTGTGTGACTCCACTGTTTACCACTAGGTCTTTAATAGATGATAGAGGACTACATTCTTAACACAAAATATTAGCACACACCAGCATCCTGATTCAAATGGCAACACAATACTGACAAACTCATGACTATTAGCACTAGGAACATAGAAACACAGGAACAGAATTAAGTCATTCAGCCCCTCAAGCCTGTTCCGCCATTCAGTGAGATCATGGCTGATCTGTATCTTAACTCCATCCACTTTTTTTGGCTCTATTTCCTTTTATGCCCTTGTTTAGCAAAAATCTATCAATCTCAGATTTAAAATTATTAATTGAGCTGGCATCGACTGCTTTTATTTGCATGGGGTAATTCCGCACTTCTACCACCCTTTGCATGAAGAAGTGTTTCCTATCTTCTCTCCTGAATGGCCTGGCTCTGATTTTAAGGTTATGTCAGATTGTCATAGACTCTCCCACCAGTAGAAAAAGTTTTTCTCTATCTACCCTATTAATTCCTTTTAAAATCCTAAATACCTCAATCAAATCACCCCTTAGCCTTATATATTCCAGGGAATCATAGAATCGTTGAAATTTACAGCACAGAAGGAGGCCATTCGGCCCATCATGTCTCTGCCAGTCAAAAAAGAGCTATCCAGCCTAATCCCACTCTCTCGCTCTTGGTCTGTAGCCTTGTAGGTTACTTCAAGTGCATATCCAAGTACTTTTTAAATGCGATGATGGTTTCTGCCTCTACCACACTTTCAGGCTCCCACCACCCTCTGGGTGAAAAATGTTCTCCTCAACTCCCCTCTAATCCTTCTACCAATTACTTTAAATCTATACCTGCACCGCCCCCCCACCACCACCCCCGCCCCCCTGGTTATTGATGTCTCTGCTAAGGGAAATAGGTCCTTCCTATCCACTCTATCTCGGCCCCTCATAATTTTATACACATCAGCTAAGTCTTCTTTCAGCCTCCTCTGTCCCAAAGAAAACAACCCCAGCCTATCCAATCTTTCCTCATAACTACAATTCTCCAGTCCTGGCTACATCCTCATAAATCTCCATCTGTCCTGTAATGTGATGACCAGAATTGTATGCAGTACTGTAGCTGTGGCCTATCTAGTGTTTTATACAGTCCTAGCATAACTTCCCTGTTCTTAGATTCGATGCCTCAACTAATAAAGTCAAGTATCCTGTGTACCTTCCTAACCACTTTATCTATCTGTCCTGCTGCCTTCAGGGATCTGTGGACATGCACTTCAAGGTCCCTCTGTTCCTCTACGCTTCTCAGTGTCCTACCATTTATTGTGTATTCCCTTGCCTTGTTAGCCCTCCCCAAATGCATTACCTCACACTTCTCTGGATTGAATTCCATTTGCCACTTTTCTGCCCACTTGACCAGTCCATTGATTTCTTCCTGCAGTCTACCGCTTTATTCCTCACTATCAACCACACGGCCAATTTTTGTATCATCTGCAAACTTCTTAATCTTATCCCTTATATTGAAGTCTAAACCATTGACATATACCACAAAAAGCAAGGGACCTAGTACTAAGCCCTGCAGAACCCCACAGGAAACCGTTCCAGTCACAAAAACACCCGTCGACCACTACCCTTTGCTTCCTGCCTCTGAGCCAATTTTGGATCCAACTTGTCACTTTCCCTTGGATCCCATGGACAATTACTTTTCTGACCAGTCTGCCATGTGGGATCTTGTCAAAAGCCTTGCTAAAATCCATGTAGACTACATCAAACACGTTAGCTTCATAGACCCTCCTTGTTACCTCCTCAAAAAATTCAATTAATTTAGTCAGACACGACCTTCCCTTAACAAACCCATGCTGACTGTTCTTGATTAATCCGTGCCTTGCAAAATAATGATTAATACGGTCCCTCAGAATTTTTACCAACAATTTGCCCACCACCGAGGCTAGGCTGACTGCTAGCCTAGTTTAGGTAATCTCTCCTCATAATCTAACCCTTGGAACCCTGGTAACATTCTGATGAATCTGTGCTGTACTCCTTTCAAGGCCAATATAATATTTCTAAGGTGCGGTGCCCAGAACTCTACACGGTACTCCAGATGTGGTCTAACCAGGTCTTTATATAGCTTTAGCATAACTTCCTCCCCTTTATATTCTAGCTCTTTACATATAAAGGCTAATATTTCATTACTCTTTTTGATTATATTTTGTACCTGACTACTACATTTTAACGATCTGTGTATATTGGCCCCTAAATTGCTTTGGAACTCCGCTGTTCCTAGCTTTTCACCATTTTAAATAATACCCGGATCTATCCTTTTTTGCTCCAAAATGGATGACCTCACACTTACCTGCTTTGAAATCCATTTGCCACAGTTTCGCCCACTCACCTAATCTATCATTATTTCTTTGTAATTTTATGGTCCCATCTACACTACTTACTGCACCAGCAATCTTTATTTCATCGGAACTTGATCACAGTAGTTGAACAAGGAGGTCAAGAACATAAGAATAGAAGAAATAGGAGCAGGATTAGGCCCTTCGGCCCCTTGAGCCTGCTCCGCCATTCAATAAGTTCATGGCAGATCTTCTACCTCATCTCCATTTTGCTGCACTGTCCTCATATCCCTTGATTCCCTTAATATCCAAAAATCTATTGAGCAACATCGATGCTAAAATAATTATTTTAAAAGATACACAAGTAATCTAGAAGTGATGAGGGCTTGGAATTCCACAAAACTCACATAATTAGGAGGGATTTGAAAAACAGAATGGGGAATTGTACAAAATACTTGGAGCACTTTCAAGGATAATTATGGGCAGAAAAATAATTGAGGATGAGAAGTAAAACTAATCCTTCATAATCATGTTCAAGATTGAATCTGGAATTTTTCCACAAAAAATCTTTAAAGGATTAAGGGGTAATTTTAACCCCCAAAAATGGATAGGTTGGGATCAGGTGAGATGCAAATTTTTTAAAAAAAATCTCAAACCTAACCCACCCACTTCCAGGTTTAATGGAGGCAGGACAGGGATGGGCAGCCAAACTGCTCCCAGGAGCTTGGTTGGTCATTTAAGTATTATAATGAGGCTGTATGCCTCAGTTCTTAGTTGTCTTCCAGATTTAACCTTGGCCGACCGGGTTTCCCAGACATTGGGAAAACCAGCAGCTAAAGTGAGGCGAGCACTGCTTCAGGGAAAAAGAAAGTGCCTTTAGAGCTATTGTGTTTGTACCACTATACACAACTACATAAAATAATAAAGCAGCAGAGACTGAGAGTAACTTCAAGTGATCTTTACTGGACAACTGGAACTTCGGCACTGACTGTACAAATCGATACGCGTCTGTTATATACGCTCACAACTAAGGATTCAACAAAGGAGGACAAAGGGATTAATTAAGAAAGGGAAAATAGAATAGAGTAAGCTAGCAGGGAACATAAAAACTGACTGTAAAAGCTTTTATAGATATGTGAAGAGAAAAAGATTGGTGAAGTCAAGCGTAGGTCCCTTACAGTCAGAATCAGGGGAATTTATAATGGGAAACAAAGAAATGGCAGACCAACTAAATTCATACTTTGGTTCTGTCTTCACAAAGGAGGACACAAATAACCTCCCAGAGATGCCGGGGAACATAGGGCCTGATGAAAGGGTGGAACTGAAAGATATCAGTATTTGTAGGGAAATGGTGTTAGGAAAATTGATGGGACTGAAGGCCGATAAATCCCCAGGGCCTGATAATCTACATCCCAGGGTACTTAAGGAAGTGGCCCTAGAAATAGTAGATGCATTGCTGGTCATCTTCCAGAACTCGATAGACTCTGGAACAGTACCCATGGATTGGAGGGTAGCTAATGTTATCCCACTATTCAAAAAAGGTGGTAGAGAAAAAACGGGGAATTATAGACCGGTAAGCCTGACATCGGTAGTGGGGAAAATGCTAGAATCTATTAAAAAAGATGCAATAGCAGAGCACTTGGTAAGCAGTGACAGGATCGGACAAAGTCAACATGGATTTACAAAAGGTAAATCAAGCTTGACTAATCTACTGGAATTTTTTGAGGATGTAACTGGTAAAATAGATAAGGGAGAACCAGTGGATGTGGTGTATTTCGACTTTCAGAAGGCTTTCGATAAGGCCCCACATAAGAGATTAGCATGCAAAATTAAGGCACATGGGATTGGGGGCAAGGTATTGACTTGGATAGAGAACTGGTTGGCGGACAGAAGGCAGAGAGTTGGAATAAACGGGTCATTTTCCGAGTGGCAGGCAGTGACTAGTGGGGTACCGCAAGGATCGGTCCTAGGATACCAGCTGTTCACAATATATATTAATGATCTGGACGAGGGAATTGGATGTAATATCTCCAAATTTGCAGACGACACAAAGCTGGGTGGGAGGGTAAGCTGTGAGGAGGATGTCGAGAAACTCCAGTACGATTTGGACAGGTTGGGTGATTGGGCAGAAACATGGCAAATGCACTATAATGTGGATAAATGTGGTGGCAAAAACAGGAAGGCAGATTATTATTTGAATGGCAATAGATTGGGAGAAGGGGAAGTGCAAAGAGACCTGGGTGTTCTTGTGCACCAGTCACTGAAGGTAAGCATGCAGGTGTAGCAGGCGGTTAAGAAGGCAAATGGTATGTTGGCCTTCGTAGCAAGAGGGTTCGAGTACAGGAACAAGGATGTCCTGCTACAGCTGTACAGGGCCTTGGTGAGACCGCACCTTGAGTATTGTGTGCAGTTTTGGTCGCCTTACCTGAGGAAGGACGTTCTTGCCATGGAAGGTGTTAGATCCGTGATTCTGAAAGTATGATGTTTTTCAATAACCACACGGATGCTGTAACTGAACAATCAACAGATATTTACTGGAGTAGGGTAATCTCAAGACTGGGGTACAGAGGCATGCTCAAGGCTTATATACAGGTGTGGTCACTGCCGGTACTACAGTATACAGGAGCTGTAAAAGTAGTTCTCTCTTAAAGGTACATACACTACAATTCCTCCCCTTTTAGATTAGTAGTACCCATAATACTCAAATAACAATTAACACTTTAACATGTACATTAAACAACAATAGTCCATTTATAGATTCAGTCTTTGGGGCGGCTTCCTGATCCTTTCAGGATAGCGCCTTTCCTGAGGTTTTTGTTCTTGGTGCGGAGGCGATTCTGGCCCCTTTTCATTGGTTAGTTCATCGGGTTCCACTGCTACTGGTTCGGAGGTAGATGCTACCGGTGTGTCGGGTTCATCCCCAGGTATGCAAGACATGGGGTTGACTCGTTCCTGTGACGCCAAGATCTGATCAACGTGGCATCTCACAATGTTCTCCCCGACATCCACTGTGTACATTAATGGCCCCTGCCGTGTGCATATCGTTCCGGGTTGCCATTTCTCTGTTCGGCAGTCACGGGCCAAGACTGGTTGTCCTACATTGAAGCTCCTTGTCGGCTTTTCATTGATGTGCTGGAATTGTTTATCCTCAACATTTCTTCGCACATTTGGTCTAAGCAAGTCCAGACGAGATCGCAACCTTCGGTTAAAGAACATCATGGCCGGGGTCTGGTTGGTAACTGCATGTGTCGCATTTCGGTAGGCTAATAAGAAATTGTCCACCTTATGCTGTAGTGGAATTTCATCATCGCACATGGCCTTTATCGCCTTCTTAAAGGTTTGTACGAACCTCTCAGCCAGTCCATTTGTGGCTGGATGATACGGGGCGGATGTGTAATGCCTTACCCCATTCCTTCTCATAAATTTTAGAAACTCTTCAGACACAAACTGTGGTCCATTATCAGAGCAAATCTGCTCTGGCAAGCCGTTTCTGGCAAATATGGTCCGTAGGACAGCAATCGTTTTCTCTGTAGTGGTTGAGGACATTTTTATCACCTCAGGCCACTTCCAATGAGCATCCACTGCTATTAAGAACATTGAGTCCACGAATGGACCAGCAAAATTAATTTGCACCCGTTGCCATGGAGAGGAGGGCCACTCCCATGGGTGTAGAGGGGCATGTGGTGGTGCATTTTTGGACCTTCTGACATCCTGAGCAGCTCTTGGTTCGGTCTTCGATTTGTTGATCGATTCCCGGCCACCACACATAAGCCCTAGCAAGGCTTTTCATTTTCACTCCCCCCAGATGACCTTCATGTAGCTCATTTAGCACTCTCTCTCTTTACTTGGGTGGAATCACCACTCTGGATCCACACATCACTGTCCCCTGGCATACTGACAGCTGTTCTCTTCTGGATGAGAATGCTGGCAACAGTGAGTCGCCATGTGTTGGCCATCCCCTCACCGTCAAATCATATACCCGAGACAGCGTCGGATCATTGCGGGTCTCCTTCTCTATATCCGCGTTCGTTACTGGCAATCGTTCAATTATTGATGAATAAAATATCTCGATAGGGACCACTGCTGGTGCTTCCTCCACAGTAGGCAGTGGCAGGCGCGATAGCCCACCAGCGTTTCCATGATGTTTCGTGCCTTTATATTCTATTTCATATTGATTCGCCCCTAGAAATAGGGACCATCTTTGTAACCATTATGCAGTCATCACTGGAACGCCCTTCTTAGGATTAAAGATGGAGACAAGTGGTTGGTGGTCAGTCAGCAAGGTGAACTTCTGCCCATGCAGATAGTGGTTGAATTTTTTTACTCCCCATACTAGGCTGAGGGCCTCCCTGTCAATCTGGGCATAGTTGCGCTCGGCTGAGGTTAGTGAGCGAGACGCAAAGGCTACTGGCCTCTCCAACCCGTCTGGGAATTTGTGCGACAGCACCGCTCCAATACCATAGGGTGATGCATCACATGCCAAACAAATTGGTAGTGCTGGGTTGAAATGGGCCAACACCTCTTTTGATGTGATCAATTCTTTACACTTCTGGAAAGCTCGTCTACGTTCGTCATTCCACTTCCATGGTACCCCTGCTTGCAGTAGGGTGTTCAGTGAGTGTTATACCGTGGACAAATTTGGTAAGAACTTATGTTAGTAGTTTACCAGCCCGAGGAACGACCTCAGTTGTGACACATTATCCGAGCCGGAGCCTTGACTACTGCCTCAATCTTTTCAGGGGACTTATGTAACCCCTCTTCATCAATGACGTGGCCACAATACGAGATCTGCTTCTGGAAAAACTCGCACTTGTGGCGATTAGCTCGTAGCCCATATTCCTTTAATCTGGTGAGCACCTTCTCCAAGTTGGAGAGGTGGTCACTGTCATTTTCGCCCATGACCAGGATGTCGTCCAAATAACACTGGGTCCCTGGAATCACTTGCAGGACTTGGTCCATCACCCTTTGCCAAATAGCCAGAGCTGATGCTACCCCGAACACCAGCCAGTTGTATTGATAGAGACCTTTATGAGTGTTAATCGTAAGGTATTGTTTCGAGGCTTCTTCTACCTCCATTTGCAAGTACGCCTGGGCTAGATCAATTTTGGCGAAGCGTTTACCTCCGGATAGCGAGGCGAAAATATCCTAAATTCGTGGAAGCAGATATTGTACCGTGTGAAGGACTGGCTTCACTGTCACCTTAAAATCCCCACAGATGCGGACCTTCTTTGGTTCCCCAGGCGTATTACTCAATGACCTCTTCATTACAGGAACGATGAGTGTAGCCCACTCGCTCCAGTCTACTTTGGACAGTACTCCTGAATGTTCCAACCCTTCCAGCTCTGCTTCGACAGCTGGTCTGATTGCATAAGGCACTGGCCTGGCCTTAAGACACTTTGAGCTTGCATTTTCCTCTATTTTAATCGTTGCTGTTATGCCTTTTAGTGTTCCGAGTCCCTCCTGGAACACTTCTTTTGCATCAGTTAGCATTTTTGACAGTCATCCAGGTGTGACGTCGTCATCCTTTTTGGCCTCAACCTTCAGTGCCTGTATGGAATGCCAATCTAATTGTATCTTCCGGATCCATTCACATCCTAGCAGTGGTGGTCTTCCATCTGGCAATACATATATATCAATTTTAGGTATTTCCTGGCCTTTATATATCACTTTCACCCTTATTTTTCCTTTGGGGTAGACTTTTTGCCCCGTGAACGTCTTCAAGACAATTTCTGTAGCTTTCAAGGGTATATGTGAAAATAGCCGCTTGTAGTCCCTTTGGTTTATGACTGTTAGGGCTGATCCTGTGTCCAATTCCATTTTCACTTGGACTCCATCTATCTTGAGTGTAACCCAGATAGTCTGGTGATCCTCCATTTTGGTTACCTTATGTAGTTTCAGACAACCCAGCTCCTTGCTTCCGGAGTCTGTGTCACTTTTCTGTTCGTCTGAACTACTGTCCATCACCTTGTGTACCTTTTTGTACTTCTCCTGTGGAGATTTCTTACTGTTGGTTTTCTTCCCAGACCTGCAGACTCTTGCTATGTGTCCTGCTTTTCCACACTGTCTGCACACTTGGTCCTTGAAACAACAATCCTTCTGGTCATGTGTTGTTCTGCCGCAGCGATAGCACTTCCCTGTTCCATAGGACATTTCATTGGTGCCATATTCTTGCGGTCTCCGTTGTATCTCTGCAGCGCCCCTTGCGGCTGCTTCGTGTGATACTGCCATACTAAAAGCCTTGTCCAGCGTAAGATCCTTTTTTGATGGAACCCAGAAACGGCTTCTTTCACTTTGCAGCCCACACACAAACTTGTCCCTTAATGTACCTGCTAGTCCCGCTCCAAACTGGCAGTGTTTCGTTAGCTTGCGCAGTTCCGTTAGGTGCTCAGCATTTTTTCATCTTTGTGTTGGTTCCTTTTATGGAACTTAAATCGTTCTGCTATCAGCAGCGGTGTGGGGTTTAAGTGGTCCTGTAGGATTTCTACTATGCTTTCGAAATTCTTGTTCACAGGCTTTTCTGGGGTTATTAGGTTTCGCAGTAACCCATAAGTTTTTGCACCCATGGAATTTAACAAAACCAGTGCTTTCCTAGCATCTGGCACTTCATTTGCCCTGCAGTACACCTCAATACGTTCCACATATGTCGCCCAATCTTTGACTTCATTGTCGAACGTAGAGATACTGCCACTCTTTGGCATCGCTGGGTGTGATTTAACTGTCAAAAATGGCATCTCCCGCGCTTCCCCTTCTTCTCTGCTGGCACAAAATGGTGTCTCCCGCACTCTCCCTTCTGCTTCCCGCGGACACTGTTCAGCCCTTGAGCCCTGGCTGTGCTCTGCACGTTCTTTTTTTCTTTTGTGCGCCTTTCCCGTTTCCGCCGCTCGGTCCTGAACCCGGCTGTTGCTTTACCCTCTCTCTCTCCATTTTGTTTTTCCTCGACGCCGCTCGGTTTTCAACCCCCGGCTGCGCCCTGTGCACTTCACCCTCTGTCTTACCCCGTCGACGCTGCTCGGCTTTCTCTCCGCCGTCGGTCGGCTCCAGCCGCCGCTGTCTGGGAAGGGTCTGCGCTGTGCCTGTCGTCAGTCTATTGCTGATCGTCATGGCTGGGGAACCAAGCCCGGCTCTCCACAGCCTCCCCTGCAATGTTCACTCTCTGCCGGGCGACTGGGCGGTTGCTCGTGGTCGACGCCCGTGCTTCTGGCCTCGACTTTCTTCCACCGCCCTCCCGGAGCGAATCCTCGAAGGGAAATGCAGAGTTGCAGGTAGATTCGAATCGACACTCGTCGCCACTGTTAGATCCATGATTCTGAGAGTATGATGTTTTTTTCAATAACCACACGGATGCTGTAACTTAACAATCAACAGATATTTACTGGAGTAGGGTAGTCTCAAGACTGAGGTACAGAGGCATGCTCAAGGCTTATATACAGGTGTGGTCACTGCCGGTACTACAATATACAGGAGCTGTAAAAGTAGTTCTCTCTTAAAGGTACATACACTACAGAAGGAGTATAGCGAAGATTCACCAGGCTGATACCTGGGATGGCAGGAATGACGTATGAGGAGAGATTGTGTCGATTGGGCTTATACTCACTGGAGTTTAGAAGATTGAGAGGGGATTTCATCGAAACCTATAAAATTCTGTCAGGCCTGGACAGACTAGATGCAGGAAGGATGTTTCTGATGGCCAGGGAGTCCAGAACCAGTGGTCATAGTCTAAGGATAAGGGGTAAGCCATTTAGGATTGAAATGAGGAGGAATTTCTTCACCCAGAGAGTGGTGAACCTGTGGAATTCTCTGCCACAGAGGGCGGTGGAGGCCAGTTCATTAAATATATTCAAAAAGGAGTTGGATATATTTCTTAAGGCTAAAGGGATCAAGGGATATGGGTAGAAGGCAGGGACAGGGTACTGAATTTGGATGATCAGCTATGATCTAATTAAATGGCGGAGCAGGCTCGAAGGGCCGAATGGCCTACTCCTGCTCCTATCTTCTATGTTTCTATGTTTCGATCCGCAATACAAAGTAGTCCCTTCAATGTTGTATACATTACACTTCCTCCCCCTTTAGTTTAATAGTATATTAACGCAAAATTTCTATAATTAACATACAGAGCCTGTCTTTACAGTAACAAAATTCAAATTCAACATAACATTTTATTTTGTCAACAGCCCTTTTACAAGTCAAGTCTCTGGGGAGGCCTCCTCTTCCTCTCTGGGTAACGTCTCTCCAGACTCTCTTGCTTTGGGGAATGAGACTGTACAGGTACAGTTGCATCAGATGAGCTATCAGCACAGGTAGAGCTCTCAGCTGAGGATGAGGCTGCTGCTGATGCTAATGAATCAGGAGTGTCTGTTTCCATGTCAGGTGAGTCTGGGCGAGGTATAGTGGTGTTTTCCACCTGAACATCCAGAATTTGGTCCACATGACATCTCAAAACGTTCTCTCCCACATCCACAGTATACATCAGTGACCCTCTCTTGCGGATATTTTACCTGGTTGCCACTTTTCCGTCTGGAAATCACGAGCAAGAACTGACTGTCCCACACTGAAGCTTCTTGTTGGCTTAGCATTCAAATGTTTGAACTGTTTGTTCTCTACATCACGACGTACATTCGGTTTAAGAAGGTCCATGCGAGATCTCAGGTTCCTGTTCAGAAACATCATCGCTGGAGTCTGATTAATGGCTGCGTGTACTGCGTTCCGATAAGCAAAGAGGAATTTGTCTATCTTGTTTGCAGTGGTAGATTCTCGCTGTACATTGCTTTGATGGCCTTCTTGAAAGTCTGTACGAATCTTTCTGCCAAGCCATTTGTAGCTGGATGGTATGTGGCAGATGTGTAGTGCTTGATTCCATTTTTCCTCATGAACCTTTGGAATTCGTCAGAGACAAATTGTCGTCCATTGTCTGTGCAGATTTTTTCTGGTAGTCCATTTCTAGTGAACATGGTCCTCAGAACTGAAATGGTCTTTTCAGATGTGGTTAATTTCATTTTAATGACCTCGGGCCATTTGGAATGTGCATCGACTGCAATCAAGAACATGGAGTCCATGAACGGTCCAGCAAAGTCGATGTGCACACGTTGCCATGGTGATGCGGGCAATTCCCATGGATGGAGAGGGGCTTGTGGTGGTGTGTTCTGGACCTTTTGACATCCTGAGCAGATCTTTGTCAGGTCCTCGATCTGTTTGTCAATTCCCGGCCACCACACGTATCCACGGGCAAGGCTTTTCCTCTTTACCGTACCTAAGTGGCCTTCATGCAGTTCATCTAGCACTCGGTTACGAAGCTTGGGAGGAATCACAACTCGTGAGCCGCACATCAGTGTTCCTCGACACACTGATAATTGCTCCCTCCTAGCTGAGAATGCTGGAAACAATGAGTCACCATGCGCTGGCCATCCCTTCACAGTGATGTCAAAAACTTTTGACAATGTAGGGTCATTGCGTGTTTCTCTTTCAATGAGGGAGTTTGTCACTGGTAGCTGCTCAACTATTGTTGTGTGAAATACCTCTGCTGAGTCAACTGTTGTAGTTCTCTCTGAGGTCGGCAGTGGTAAACGTGACACACCATCGGCGTTGCCATGTTGCTTGGTCCCCTTGTATTCAATATCATACAGGTGAGCCCCTAGGAAGAGTGACCATCGCTGCAACCGTTGTGCCGTCATCACTGGCATGCCCTTCCTTGGGTTGAAGATTGAAACGAGAGGCTGGTGGTCAGTTAACAGTGTAAACTGTTGACCATACAAGTAGTGGTTGAATTTCTTGACTCCCCACACAAGGCTGAGGGCCTCTCGGTCAATCTGCATAATTGCGTTCAGCTGTAGTCAATGATCTTGATGCAAAGGCTATTGGTCTTTCTGAGCCATCTGGGAACTTATGTGACAACACGGCACCAATGCCATGGGGTGAAGCATCACATGCCAGTCGAATAGGTAAGGATGGGTCAAATTGAGCTAGCACCTTTTCTGAAGTAATGAGTCTTTTACACTCTTGAAAAGCTTGTTCACGGCTGTCACTCCACTTCCATTGTGACCCTGTCTGTAGCAGTGCATTTAGTGGATGTAACACTGTGGATAGGTTGGGCAAGAACTTGTGATAGTAGTTCACCAGTCCAAGATATGATCTCAACTGAGACACATTTTCAGGTGTTGGTGCATTAATCACAGCCTCAATCTTGTCTGGAGACTTGTGTAAACCGTCCTTGTCAATCACATGTCCACAGTATGAGATTTCATTTTTGAAAAACTCACACTTGTCTCGGTTCGCTCGGAGCCCATACTCCTGTAACCTGATGAGCAGCTGTTCAAGGTTGGAAAGGTGGTCATTGTCATTCTTGCCAGTAATGATGATGACATCAAGAAAACACTGAGTACCTGGGATCCCCTGCAGGACTTGGTCCATTGCCCTTTGCCAGGTTGCAGGAGCTGATGCTATTCTGAATACCAGCTGATTGTACTGGTAAAGGCCTTCGTGCATATTTATTGTCAGGTACTTCTTTGATGCATCATCAATTTCCATTTGGAGATAGGCCTGGGCCAAGTCAATCTTTGTGAAGCGTTCCCCTCTTGACAGGGAAGCAAAGGTGTCCTCAATGCGAGGCAATGGGTACTGTACTGTGTGGAGGACTGGGTTAACAGTCACTTTAAAGTCTCCACAGATGCGCACTTTTCTTGGCTTTACTGGTTTTGTGCTGGAGGTTTTCTTCATCACTGGAACTATAGGTGTGGCCCATTCACTCCAATCCACCTTGGACAGGACCCCTAACTGCTCCAAGTTCTCCAGCTCTGCTTCTACTGAAGGGCGAATTGCATAAGGCACTGGTCTGGCCTTGTGGAACTTTGGATTTGCGTTCTCCTCAATCTTAATTTTTGCTTTCATGCCCTTAAGTGTTCCTATTCCCTTCTTGAACAGTTCCTGAGAGTCAGAGAGTATTTGTGACAGTCTCTCAGGAGTGGCGTTGCTGTCCTCCTTTGCTGACACAAACAGTGCTTGGATGGTGTGCCAATCCAACTGTATTTTCCTGAGCCATTCGCGTCCCAGCAATGGTGGTCCTCCATTTTCCACTACATAGAGGTTCAATTGCGGTATTTTTTTTTCTTTGTATGTCACTGTCACTTTTATTTTACCTTTGGGGCACACTCTTTGTCCTGTGTATGTCTTTAACAGTAATTTAGTTGACCTAAGCGGTATGTGTGAAAACAGTCATTTGTAATCATGTACAGAGATCACTGTTAAAGCTGAGCCTGTGTCCAACTCAATTTTCAGCCTAACTCCTGCCACGTCTGGAGTAACCCATATTATTCTGAGATCCTCTGTTTCTTTCACACTGTGTAGTTTTAGACAAGCCAGATCCTCTTCCTCTGAGTCTGTGTCACTTTTTCCTTTATCTGGACTGTCTCCAGTCATGTAGTGTACCTTCTTGTATCTATCTTTGAAAGGCTTCTTGTTTTCAGTCACTTGGTGTGCCTTTTTGCTCTGTATTGTATCAGTTTTCTGCTTCGTTGCTTTGCAAACTCTTTCAATGTGCCCTCGTTTGCCACATTGCCTGCAATCTTTGTCTTTAAACCAACAGTCATTGTGGTCATGTGACATTTTGCCACAGTGATAGCACTTCTTTTCTTGTTTCAGTGACATTTTGTTAGTGGAATATTCCAGGAATTTTTGTTGAATTTCTAAAGTGCCACATGCTGCTGCTTCCATTGAAATTGCAATACTTAGAGCCTTCTCCAAGGTGAGATCTTTTTCAGACAAGAGCTTCTTTTGTGCGCTTTCATTTTGCATGCCACACACAAATCTGTCCCTCAATGCATCTGATAAGCCCACTCCAAATTGGCAATGTTCTGATAATTTGCGCAACTTTGCCAAATATTCAGAAATGCTTTCATTTTTGCTCTGGTTCCGTTTATGGAATTTAAATCTTTCGGCTATGAGCAGTGGTCTGGGGCTTAAATGGTCTTGGAGTGTGTCCACTATTTGTTTGAATGTTTTGTTTGCTGGCTTTTCAGGGGTTAATAAACTACGTAGCAGCCCATATGTCTTTGCGCCCATAACACTCAGCAAAACAGTGGCTTTCTTTTCTACCTCCACTCCGTTAGCCTCACAGCACAACTCCACTCTTTCAATGTAAGTTGCCCAGTCTTCAATGCTGCTATCAAATGCTGCAATCGTGCCAATCATCGCCATTTTTTTTTTTCAAACCCATTTTTCTTTCTTTACTAGTTAGCTAGCGTCATGCAAGTCCTGTGCACTTTTCACTTGACTTACGTATCCTCTGCCTAGCTTAGCAAGCGTGCTCCGTTTCCTCTAACTTCTCGCTCCTTTCTTCCAAGTTTCAGTGTCCTCTGGATGCGATGCCAGAATAGGAAGACGTAGGTTCATAATTCTCGTTGCCAATTTGTTGTGCTTGTAGCGCTATACACAACTACATAAAATAATAAACCAGCAGAGACTGAGAGTAACTTCAAGTGATCTTTACTGGGTAACTGGAACTTCGGCACTGACTGTACAAATCGATACGCGTCTTTTATGTACGCTCACAACGAAGGATGTACATCCGCAATACAAAGTAGTCCCTTCAATGTTGTATACATTACAAGAGCACTGCTTGTGCACCAGGAGGAGCAGGTGTTCACCCCTCGGCCCCCCAAACTTAACTGCTTCCTGCCATTGGACGCCCCCCCGCCCCCCCTCCAGACCGGGGATTGGCCCCCCCACCGGACCAGACTGCCCCCCAGAATCGGGGATCAGACATCCCAAGATTGGACCCCTCACACTCTCACTAATGCAGAAGCAGGTTCCTTAGCAGCTTCTGCAGCTATAGCCTCCTTCAGAGTGCTCCCCACCCGACAGGAACCCAACCCTGATAATCAGTTTGGCTTCCAGGCGGGGAGCCTGTTTAAAAAAGAAAAGATGCATGCTGTGAAGTTAAAATGCCGCAGCATTTCCCAACCAAAACCGCCCCCTACACGCCGCAGTAAATATCAGGGCCTAAGGCATAAGAGGGCGCTAATGGGGCACAAAGCAACTAGCACCTGGGCGCAGTGCCACCAACGCCTCCCACGATATTCAGCGGGAGGTTAGTGGTGGCAGTAACCGTTAGTGCCCTGCAGATGTCATCGCCGTGCGCAGCGCCCTGCTCGCGCCCCGGCCGCAATCTTCGGTAGCGCCCCCTGACTTACCGCCAGACGCTACGTCCGACGGGGTCAGGGGGGCCTACCTGCGGCCAGGGTGACACTAATTAAAGGGAAAGTGCCGGGCAGCCATTTTTGTTGCTGGCTGCCTGCCAGCACCTGCCCCCTCTGCCGTCCCCGGCCTCCCCTGCAGCCCCCCGTGGAGAGCCGGCTGCGCTCCATGAGCCCGGCACTTCTCTTGAGTGCCAGGCTCTTTAGCCGGCACTCCGATCTCTGGTGTCCCAGTTGGGCCCAGGTCACGCTGTGCTAGGCCCTTCCCTTTAATAAGGGGAGGAAGGCCTGCAGTACCGCAGTGTGGCGTGCCGCAGCGCCACTCGCCGTGTTCCAAAGGGAGGTGGGACGCATCCAGTAGCCTCCCTCTTGGGGCGCTACCGGTGAATTTCGGCTGCGGAGGCGCTAATTTTTCGGGTAGCACCCTGGCGAAGTTAGCACCCCTAAGGGGGCGCGACTCAATTTTTCCCCTGTCTACATAACACTTGAGGCACAAAGGACCTTGGGGCCCTCAAAAATAAGCAATGAAATAGGTAAAATCTTTAGAACTTTGATACATATAATGAATTCGAGATCAGTTAGTCTAACATCAATTGCAAAGAAAATCCTATTTTATGGGTTGCTATTAATATTCATTTAGAGAGTCCACAAGCCTTTGGGGGCTGTCAGTGTAGATTTAAAAGCAATAGGTCAAGCCTCATGAAACTACTGCAGTGCTTTGATCAGGGTAATAAATTAATGGTTGAGTGGATCATAAGTTGCTTGGATTTTCAGAAGACATTTCGCAAACCACATCTTAGCTTTCTGAATAAGATAAAAGCCCATAGAATTTATGGTAAGCATGTTAGTTGGATTAAAAATTAGTTCAGCAATTAATGGAAGAAGGTGATGATAAATGAATAAGGTTATTTCTGGGAAACAGCAGCCAATGGAGCTCCACAGGGGGTTGGCGGGGGGGGGGGGGGCATGGTGGCGTGCTTGTTCAATTCTCCTGCTGTTCACTCTGTTTGTAGATAATTTGGGAGATTACATCTGCCTGCTAGAAAGACAAGTCCATGAAATTCAAGAGTCTGTAGAAATAGGCACATGGTCTAAGGAATAGCAACTGCCATTTAATACATTAGAGTCTATGAATTCTGCCTTGCAGAGCCTGTTTCTTGAGTACTAACTGGCCTACTAAGCCTCCAATATGGCAGGCAGGAAGCACTCGCAGATTTATGGCCTGAAGTACGCCACACGCCATATTGGGAAAGGAGAAATAAAAGATATCCTTTACCCACTCATGCATTTGCATAGGGCATAATGCCTGTTTGAGGCCCCCACTTCAGGATCGGTGTGTCCCAAGGCAGCCCGCACTCAGCAAAACAAGACCTTGGGATTGTCTGCGACCTACCAGGTAAGTTTTTCATATTTACTTACCTGAATGCGGAGCCGGGAGGAGGAGGAGTGCTACTCCTGATCCCACATTTAAGGAAACCTTACTGCCATTCCTGATTCCCTCAGCCTCCTCTCCCAATCTCGGATCCTCCGCCCCAGCTGCTGATCCCAACCCTGGCCTCCTCTCCTGACTCTCAGCCTCCTCTTCTGACCCCCAATCCCCAGAACCCTGATCCCTGGACCTGACCCCCTGGCCCCAATCACCAACCCAACCGTTGGCTCTGACCCCAATCCCGGACCTGAACCCCGGACTCTCTTAATTAAGGACCGCTGTGACTTTAGCAGCGGCCCGATCTTGCATTCTTCTTCACTAGCTGACTGTTGCGCCTCACCGGCTCCATTATAATGAGGCCTGAGACCCAATGTCGGGACCACCTCAGGCCTCACCATTCAGGCACAAGGCATTTATCCTGCGCCCTGCAAGCCCAAGAATGGGCATGACAAAATTTCTGGGCCTAGTTTCTTTAAGATATTGATACACATTAATCAATGTCCTGTAGGACACATCGAGACCAATGCAGTATTCAAGTCAAGCACGCTTAGAAGGTGGGAGAAGAGGAATAATCAGATACAGAGAGAGCAGCGGGAGGTGAAAGAGGGCAGAGAACATGAGAAGAGAAAAGGATCAGGGGAGAGGAGAGAGGGAAAAGCAGAAGAAGGAACGGTTGGAAAGGAGAGGGGAAGTGAGTTTGGCAGGGAGAGGGGAAGGGAAAGAGAGGGGAAGGAAAGCAGCAGGAGGATTGGGGAAAAGGAGGGGGAGAAGGAAGGGAAGGGGAGAAGGAATGGGGAAAATCATAGAATCACAGAAACACAGAAGAAAGCCGTTCAACCCATCATGCCTGTGCTGACTCTGAAATAAATATCGAATTAGTCTAACTCCCCTCCTCTTTCTCAGGAGCCCTGCAAACTTTTCCTATTAAAATATATAATCACTTCCCTTTTGAAAGTTAAAAATGAATCAGCTTCTACCAACCTTTCAGGCAGTGCATTCCAGATCATAACAACTTGCTGTGTAATAAAAGTCTTACTCATCTCTCCCTCGGATTTCTGGCCAATTATTTTAAATCTGTATCCTCTGGTTACTGATACGCCTGCTACTGGAAACAGTTTCTCCCTATCTACTCTATCAAAACACCTCAGAATTATTTAACACCTCTATTAAATCTTCTCTTTGCTCTAATGAGAACATTCCCAGCTTCTCTCGTCTCATCACATAACTGTTCCCTCATCCCTGGTGCCATTTTGGCAAAACTCCTCTGCACCATCTCATAAGATCATAAGAAATAGGAGGAGGAGTAGGCCCTTTGGCCCCTCGAGCCTGCTCCGCCATTCAATAAGATCATGGCTGATCTGATCTTGACTAATCTACTGGAATTTTTTGAGGATGTAACTGGTAAAATAGATAAGGGAGAACCAGTGGATGTGGTGTATTTGGACTTTCAGAAGGCTTTCGATAAGGTCCCGCATAAGAGATAAGCGTGCAAAATTAAGGCGCATGGGATTGGGGGCAAGGTATTGACTTGGATAGAAAGCAAAGAGTTGGAATAAACGGGTCGTTTTCCGAGTGGCAGGCAGTGACTAGTGGGGTACCGCAAGAATCGGTCCTAGGACCTCAGCTGTTCACAATATATATTAATGATCTGGACGAGGGAATTGGATGTAATATCTCCAAATTTGCAGACGACACAAAGCTGGGTGGGAGGGTATGCTGTGAGGAGGATGTCGTGAATCTCCAGTACGATTTGGACAGGTTGGGTGATTGGGCAGAAACATGGCAAATGCACTATAATGTGGATAAATGTGAGGTTATCCACTTTGGTGGCAAAACAGGAAGGCAGATTATTATTTGAATGGCAATAGATTGGGAGAAGGGGAAGTGCAAAGAGACCTGGGTGTTCTTGTGCACCAGTCGCTGAAGGTAAGCATGCAGGTGCAGCAGGCGGTTAAGAAGGCAAATGGTATGTTGGCCTTCATAGCAAGAGGGTTCGAGTACAAGAACAAGGATGTCTTGCTGCAGTTGTACAGGGCCTTGGTGAGACCGCACCTTGAGTATTGTGTGCTGTTTTGGTCGCCTTACCTGAGGAAGGACGTTCTTGCCATGGAAGGAGTGCAGCGAAGATTCACCAGACTGATACCTGGGATGGCAGGAATGACGTATGAGGAGAGATTGTGTCGATTGGGCTTATACTCACTGGAGTTTAGAAGATTGAGAGGGGATCTCATCGAAACCTATAAAATTCTGTCAGGCCTGGACAGACTAGATGCAGGAAGGATGTTTCTGATGGCCGGGGAGTCCAGAACCAGGGGTCATAGTCTAAGGATAAGGGGTAAGCCATTTAGGATTGAAATGAGGAGGAATTTCTTCACCCAGAGAGTGGTGAACCTGTGGAATTCTCTGCCACAGAGGGCGGTGGAGGCCAGTTCATTAAGTATATTCAAGAAAGAGTTGGATATATTTCTTAAGGCTAAAGGGATCAAGGGATATGGGGAGAAGGCAGGGACAGGGTACTGAATTTGGATGATCAGCCATGATTTCATTGAATGGCGGAGCAGGCTCGAAGGGCCGAATGGCCTACTCCTGCTCCTATCTTCTATGTTTCTATGTTTCTATATCTTGGCCTCAACTCCACTTTCCTGCCAGCTCCCCATAACCCTTAATTCCCCTGTTATTCAAAAATCCGTCTATCTCCGCCTTGAATATATTCAATGACCCCGCCTCCACAGTTCTGTGGGGTAGAGAATTCCAAAGATTCAAGACCCTCTGAGAGAAGAAATCCCTCCACATCTCTCTTTTAAATGGGTGACCTCTTATTCTGAAAATATGGCCCCTAGTTCTAGATTTCCCAACAAGGGGAAACACCCTCCCTGCATCTACCCTGTCAAGCCTCCTCAGAATCGTATTATTTCAATAAGATCACCTCTCATTCTTCTAAACTCCAGTGAGTATAGACCCAACCTGCTCAAACTTTCCTCATAAGACAACCCCTTCAATTCAGGAATCAACCTAGTGAACCTTCTCTGAACTGCCTTCAATGCAAGTCTATCCTTCCTTAAAAAAGGAGACCAAAACTGTATGCAGTACTCCAGGTGTGGTCTCACCAATGCCCTGTACAGTTGTAGCAAGACTTCCCTACTTTTATACTCCATCCCCCTTGCAATAAAGGCCAATATTCCAGTTGCCTTCCTAATTACTTGCTGTACCTGCATGCTAAATTTTGTGTTTTATGTACGAGGACACCCAGATCCCTCTGTACCACAGCATTCTGTAATCTCTCTCCATTTAAATAATATTTTGCTTTTTTATTCTTCCTACCAAAGTGGATAACCTCACATTTTTCCACATTATACGCCATCTGCCAAATTTTTGCCCACTTACTTAACCTATCTATATCCCTTTGCAGACTCTTTGTGTCCTCCTCACAACTTGCTTTCCCACCTGTCTTTGTATCGTCAGCAAATTTGGCTACAGTGCACTCGGTCCCTTCATCCAAGTCATTATTATAGATTGTAAATAGTTGAGGCCCCAGCACTGATCCCTGTGGCACCCCACTAGTTACAGTTTGCCAACCTGAAAATGACACATTTATTCCGACTCTGTTTTCTGTTAGTTAGCCAATCCTCTATCCAATCTAATACATTACCCCCAACACTGTGAGCTCTTATCTTGTGCAGTAACCTTTAATGCGGCACCTTATTGAATGCCTTTTGAAAATCCAAATACACTACATCTACTGGTTCCCCTTTATCCACCCTGCTCGTTACATCCTCAAAGAACTCAAGTAAATTTGTCAAACACGATTTCCCTTTCATAAAACCATGTTGACTCTGCTTGATTGTGTTATGATTTTCTAATTGTCCTGCTATTACTTCCCTAATAATGGATTCCAGCATTTTCCCAATGACAAATGCTAAGCTAACTGGCCTATAGTATCCTACTTTCTGTCTCCCTCCTTTCTTGAATAGGGGAGTTACATTTACGGTTTTCCAATCCGCTGGCACCTCTCCAGAATCCAGGGAATTTTGGTAGATTACAACCAACACATCCACTATCTCTGCAGCCACTTCTTTTAAAACCGTAGGATGCAGGCCATCAGGTCCAGGGGACTTGTCAGCTTTTAGTCCCATTAGTTTGCCTAGTACATTTTCTCTAGTGAAAACGATTGTTATAACTTCCTCCCTCCCTATAGCCCCTTGATTATCAATTATTATTGGGATGCTTTTAGGGAGAAAAATTGAGTCGCGCCCCATTTGGGGCATTAACTTCGCTACTTTTAGCACCCAGAAAAAATTAGCGCCCCCGTGACCGAAATTCATCGGCGGCACCCCAAGCGGGAAGCGGGGCGCTACTGGAAGTGCCCCGCCTCCCTCTTGGGGTGCTGTGAGGGAATATCACAGCTCTACATGCCACAGCGCTATGTGTTGCGGCATGTCGCGTTGCGGTAATGCAGGCCTTCCTCCTCTTCCTAAAGGGTAGGGGCCTTGCACAGCGTGATTCGGGGCCCAGCTGGGCCACCAGGGATCGGATTGCCGGCAAAAGAGCCTGGCACTCAAGAGAAGTGCCGGGCTCATGGAGTGCAGCCGGCACTCCACGGGGGGTGGGGGGGGGGCTGATGAGGATGCCGGGAACGGCAACATGGGGCAGGTGCTGGCAGGCAGCCAGCAACATAAATGGCCACTCGACACCTCAAATTTAATTAGTGCCACCCTGGCCGCAGGTAGGCCCCCCCTGACCCCGTCGGACATAGTGTCCAGCGGTAAGTCAGGGGGCGCTACTGAAGATTGTGATCACAGCACAAGCGTGGCGCTGTGCACGGTGATGACGTAATTGCTGGTGGTGCAGCGCCACGGGGTGCTAGCGGTTACCGCCACCTCTAACCTCCCGCTGAATTTTGTGGGAGGCGTTGGTGGCGCTGCGCCCAGGCACTAGTTGCTTTGCGCCCTGTTAGCACCCTAAGAGGGAGGCGCAAAGCAACCAAATGTTTCCCCCTTTGTATCTTCTACCGTGAAGACCAATACAAAATATTTGTTCAAAGTCTCTGCCAATTCCTTTGTCCTAGTCTCATCCTCTAAGGGACCAATATTTACTTTAGCTACTCTCTTCCTTTTTATAAACCTGTAGAAGCTCTTACTGTCTATTTTTATATCTTTTGCTAGTTTACTCTCATAATCAATCTTCTTCCTCTTTAGCCATCCTTTGCTGGTTTCTAAAAATTTCCCAATCATCTGGCCTACCACTAATCTTTGCAACATTGTATGCCTTTTCCTTCAATTTGATACCACTCTTAACTTCCTTAGTTATCCATGGCAGGTTCATCCTTCTTGTAGATTCTTTCCTTCTCACTGAAATAAACCTTTGCTGAGAGTTATGAACTATCTCCTTAAATGTCTGCCACTGCATATCTACTGTCTTGCACTTTAATCTATTGTCCCAGTCCACTTTAGCCAACTCTGTCTTCATACCTTTGTAATTGCCTTTATTTAAGTTTAGGACACTAGTTTCAGACACAAGTTTCTCACCCTCAAACAGAATTTGGAATTTAATCATGCTATGATCACTCTTCCCTAGAGGATCCTTTACAATGAGATCCTTAATTAATCCTGTCTCATTATACATTACCATATCTAAAATAGCCTGGTTCCACAATGTATTGTTCTAAAAATCCATCCCGAATACATTCTATGAACTCGTCCTCAAGGCTACCCTTGCCAGTTTGATTTGTCCAATCTATATGAAGATTAAAATCGCTCATGATTATTGCATTACCTTTCTTACAAGCCCCCATTATTTCTTGATTTATACTGAGTTCTACAGTGTAGCTAGTGTTAGAGGGTCTAGAGACGACTCCCACCAGTGACTTCTTTCCCATACACTTTCTTCTTTCCACACAAACTGAATCTACATCTGTGACGAGTGGCACTGGGTGAACCCAACTGCAGGAAGGCAAACTCAGACAGAGGATAGGTTGCAAACACAAGGATAGACTTTACTAGAAACAAAACAAAATAACAACAGCACAGATACAGGCTAGCAGGCCGGCAAAAGGATCACAAGGCAGTGTGAAACTCAAGACTGAGCACCGGACATAAAACTAAGCACCATTTAAATAGCAGGCATATAACCATGCACAGGTGAGTACGATTAGGAAGAAAGAAGGAAACAATTAAGAGTTCATGGTGTCCTCTGGTGGTGAGGCAAGGCAGAACCTGGGTCATTCCTGACAGGACCCCCCCCTAGGAACGGCCCCCGACGTGCCCCCAGAAGGTCCATGGCAACGACGAAGAAAGTCCTGCACCGTCGCGATCCAGGATGTTCCGGTCCGGGACCCAGGAGCGTTCCTCCGGACCATATCCCTCCCAGTCCACCAGGAACTGGAGGCCCCCGCGAACCCGGCGAGAGTCCATCAGGTGACGGATCGTGTAGGCAGGCTGGCTGTCGATGATGCGGGGAGCAAGGGGAGGCCTCGTGGCGGGCTCCAGGGAACTGATGGCCACTGGCTGGAGCCGGGAGACGTGGAAGGTGGGATGAATCCGCATGGAGCGAGGCAGCTGGAGATGGTAGGACACCGGGTTGACCTTCCTCAACACCGTGAAGGGACCGATGAAATGGGGCGCCAGCTTGCGAGACTCCACCCGCAGCGGGAGATCCTGAGTAGAAAGCCAGACCCTCTGACCAGGACGGAATGAAGGAGCCGGTCTGTGCCGCTTGTTGGCCTGGATCCGTCGTTGCCGAAAAGCTCGTTGTAAAGCCAGCCACGCTCTCCTCCAGGTCCGTCGACAGCGCTGGACAAGCATCTCCACGGAGGGAACGCCTACCTCGAGCTCCTGCAACAGTGGAGGCTGAAACCCGAACTGGCACTCGAATGGCGATATTCCTGTGGAGGAGCAGCGCAAGGTGTTGTGCGCGTACTCAGCCCAGATGATGTGACGGCTCCAGGTCGCAGGGTTAGCGGACACGAGACACCTCAGGGTTGTCTCCAGGTCTTGATTGATCCATTCCCTTTGACCGTTAGACTGAGGGTGGAAACCCGAGGAAAGGCTGACAGTAGCTCCAATGAGTTTATAGAAAGCTCTCCAAAACTGGGAGGCGAATTGTGGACCACGGTCAGAGACGATGTCAAGAGGCAAACCGAACAACCTGAAAACATGCTGGACCATGAGCTCGGCTGTCTCTTGGGCTGAGAGAAGCTTGGGCAAGGGCAGAAAGCAACAGGCTTCGGAGAAGCGATCTACGATGACCAGAATGACAGTATTGCCTTGAGATGGTGGAAGGCCTGTGATGAAATCCACAGAGAGGTGTGACCAGGGGCAGGTGGGAATGGGGAGAGGATGCAGCAAACCCTGGGGGCGGGATCGAGGGTTCTTGTTTCGCGCACAAGTAGCACAAGCTGCCACGAACACCTTTACGTCCCTCTCCATGGTGGGCCACCAGAACCTTCTGCGAAGAAACTCCAGCGCCCTGGATGAGCCTGGATGACCGGTGAGTCGAGACGAATGCCCCCACTGCAGAACTTGTGAGCGTGCTGTGTTGGGAACAAAAAGGTGGCCTGGTGGGCCGTTGCCAGGGTCTGCCTCCCTCTGTTGCGCCTTTCTGACCAGCGTCCCGATCCCCCAGTGAACCGGTGCTACAATTCGAGAAGTTGGAAGAATAGGTTCTGGTTGTCTCTCCCGCTCAGGTGGATCAAATTGTCTGGAGAGAGCATCAGGCTTGAGATTCTTGGATCCTGGACGATATGACAGGACAAAGTCGAAATGATTGAAAAACAGTGCCCAGCGAGCTTGACGGGAGTTAAGCCGTTTGGCCTCCTGGATATAGGCCAGATTCTTATGGTCGGTCCAGACAATGAACGGGTGTTTAGACCCCTCCAACCAATGTCTCCACTCCTCCAGTGCCAACTTAACTGCTAGTAGTTCCCTGTTTCCAATATCATAGTTTTGCTCTGCAGGAGTGAGTCGGCGAGAAAAGAAGGCGCAAGGGTGCAGTTTGTTGTCGTTAGACCGCTGGGACAAAACGGCACCCACTCCTATATCAGAGGCATCCACCTCGACAATGAAGGGGAGTGAGGGATCCAGAATCGCGAGGACAGGAGCAGACGTGAAGCGCCACTCGAGATCCTCGAAAGCCTGCGCAGCCTCAGCGGACCAACTGAACCGGGTGGAAGCGGTTTTGGTGAGGGCGTTGAGAGGGGCAGCAATGGTGCCGAAGTTCCTGATGAATCTCCGATAGAAATTAGCAAACCCCAAGAAGCATTGCAGCTATTTGAGAGAGAGGTGGGTGGTGGCCAATCTCGGACAGCTTGGGTCTTGCCAGGGTCCATTTGGATATTGCCGCTGGAGATGATGAAGCCCAGGAATGAAACCGTGGCAACGTGAAACTCACACTTCTCAGCCTTGACAAACAAGAGGTTGTTAAGCAGACATTGCAGGACTTGCCTTACATGCTGGACATGATCGTGAAGAGTTTTGGAGAAAATGAGAATGTCATCCAGGTAGACAAAGACAAAGTGATTCAGCATGTCTCGGAGGACGTCGTTGATGAGCGCCTGGAACACAGCAGGGGCGTTGGCCAATCCAAAGGGCATGACCAGGTTCTCCTAGTGCCCAGTAGGTGTGTTGAATGCCGTCTTCCACTCGTCCCCTTCGCGGTTCTTTATAGTAATCTTGTTAAGGCCACGGTAGTCGATGCAGGGGCGGAGACCTCCATCTTTCTTACTCACGAAGAAAAAACCGGCACCAGCAGGAGAGGTGGACGGATGGATGAAGCCAGCGGCGAGGGCATCACGGATGTAATCCTCCATGGCGGCGGTCTCTGGAGCAGAAAGAGAGAAGATCCTACCCCTAGGTGGGCATGTCCCAGGCAGGAGGTCAATGGCACAGTCATATGGCCTATGAGGGGGAAGTGATGTGGCTCGAACCTTACTAAAAACCTCTCTTAAATCCTCATACTCGGGAGGCACTCGGGACAATTCAGAGTGAGATGGGGGCTCCTGGGGCTGGGAAGGAGGCTTGGTGCGAAGACAGGTGGTGTGGCAGGCGGAGCCCCATTCCGTAAGCCGGCCGGCGGCCCAATCCATGCGTGGATTATGGCAGGCCAACCAAGGGTAACCCAGAACTAATGGAAACTCGGGAGAGTGGATAAGGGAGAATTGGATGGTCTCGAAATGTTGTCCTTCCACGCCCAAACACAGTGGGGCAGTAAGATGGTGAATAGTTCTGGAGCCCAGGGGTCTTCCATCCAGGGCGATAACAGTGAGGGGGTGATTTGGATGGGTATGGGGAATCTTGAGCTGTTTAGCTAAACCCAGATCCATGAAATTACCATCGGCCCCAGAATCCACCAGGGCCTTAAGATCATGTTGTTGATTGCCCCAGAAAAGTGAAGATGCCAGCAGGACCCTAGAAACAGTGGGGCCGGGAGGGACGGTTACGCTCATCTCAGGGCCCTCCGTCCTGGACGAGCCCTGGCTTTTCCCACCAACTCTGGACAAGAAGATCAAAAGTGGCCCGGTTCCCCACAATAGAGGCAAGATCCCTCTCTCATTCGGCGATCATGTTCAGGCTGTTAGAAACGAGCTACTCCCAGCTGCATGGGCTCCTCTGGAGCAGTCAAAAATGGACTCGGGATGGCTCAGAGGCTCTCGGATGGCTTCGAAGCAGGGAAAGCTCTTGTTTCCGGAAGTGGGGTGAAAAAGGAGCGGCGTTCTCTTCGCCTCTCACGGAGACGATTATCCACTCGAATGGACATATCAAAGAGAGACTCCAAATCACTCACCGAATCTCTGGAAGCCAGTTCGTCCTTGATTTCATCCGTGAGACCGTGGCGAAAAGTGGTGATGAGCGCCTCCGAATTCCATTAGCTCTCCGCCGTGAGAGTGCGAAACTCAATGGCGAAGTCCGCAACGCTACGAGCCCCCTGGCGAAGCTGAAGCAGTTTGTTAGATGCCTCTCTCCCACGGACAGGATGATCAAAGACCTTTCTCATTTCCTCAGTGAAAAGTTGGTAGTTTGAACATGCTGGAGTTTGCTGTTCCCAGATGGCCGTAGCCCAGGTAAGTGCTTTGCCAGTGAGTAGCGAAACAATGTCGGCTACTCGGGAATGGTCAGTGGGAAACAATGAACCTTGCAGCTCGAAAGCCAGGGAACACTAGGTTAGAAAGCCTTGTCATCCTCCCGGGTTACCGTCATAGCGCTCGGGTGCAGGTAATCGGGGTTCTTTCAGAGGGGGAAGCGAAACCGAAGGAGCGGGTAACGGTGCTGGAGTAGCTTGGGTCGCCTGACTCTGGCTCTGATGGAAAGCAATGACGACGACCTCCAGCTGTTTCTGGTTTCGGGAGAACGACGTGGCGAAGCACCGCAGTTCATCCAAGATCAGTTGTAGATGTTCAAAGACTCATCGTGGCCATTTGTCCCTCTCTGCTGGGTCCATGTTTGGCTCAGTCTTGCTGTGACAAGTGGCACTAGGTGAACCCAACTGCAGGAAAGCAAACTCGGGCAGAGGATAGGTTGCAAACACAAAGATAGACTTTACTAGAAACAAAACAAAATAACAACAGCACAGATACAGGCTAGCAGGCCGGCAAGAGGATCACAAGGCAGTGTGAAACTCAAGACTGAGCACTGGACATAAAACTAAGCACCACTTAAATAGCAGGCATATAACCATGCACAGGTGAGTACGATTAGGAAGAAAGAAGGAAACAATTAAGAGTTCATGGTGCCCTCTGGTGGCGAGGCGAGGCAGAACCTGGGTCATTCCTGACAACATCTTGATCTTCTGAGCCAATATCATTTCTACCACTGCACTGATCTCATCCTTTATTAACAGAGCTACCCCACCTCCTTTTCCTTTCTGCCTATCCTTCTGAAATGTCAAATACCCCTAAATATTCAGTTCCCAGCCTCGGTCATCTTGCAACCATGTCTCTGTAATAGCAATCAGATCATATCCATTTATGTCTATGTGTGCCGTCAACTCATCTATCTTGTTATGAATGCTGCATGCATTCAGATAAAGAGCCTTTAATTTTGTCTTTTTACCATTTTTCTCCAGTATGACTCTATTTGCTGGTGCACTTTTAAGTTTGTATGCTCTGTCTCTTCACACTCTAGTTCTCATTACACCGATCACTACCCTGCACTATTGCCTTCTCCTTTCCCTTTGACTTTCTAAATTCCCCTTCACCTGAACCCTAACCCCCAACCCCCCACACTATTTAGTTTAAAGCCCAAGGTCTCCAACGCCTTGATATCCTTCGTAAAGTGTGGTGCGCAGAATTGGACACAATACTCTAGCTGAGGTCTAACCAGTGATTTAGAAACATTTGCCATCACTACCTTACTTTTGTACTTTAGGCCTCTATTTATAAAGCTTTGTTAACAGCTTTATCTACTTATCCTGCAATCTTCTAAGATTTGTGTTTGTGAACTCCCAGATCTCTTTGTTCCTGCACCCCCTGTATAAATGTACCCAGAGGGAGAGGGAGAGGGAGTGGGTGGAAGAGAGGGTAGGGAGAGGGCAAGGAGGGGGGAATGAGGGAGGTGATGGTAGAAGTGGGGGAAATTATTTCAATAAATTCTGACAACTGTACAGCAGATTTTATCCATAGACATAAATAAGCATTGCCAAGGGCCCCAAAAATCCTTGGGCTGTGATCCTGGCAATTATGCTGGGACTGTGTCCTCCAGGGCTCTCCAATGATGACCCTGCTTGAGCATGCAAGGTCAGCTGGAGTTCCTGTCATGTAAATACCCATAGCAGGTATTTCTTGTGCCCCGCCAGCCCACACAGGCTGGAAAATCGTTTATAAAGAAGACAATAATAATAATCTGGATGACCTGTCTTTCAGCTCCAGGCAGCAATCCCAGGCTTGGGTCTCTGGGTAGGGGTGTGCAATGACTGGTATACCTCTTCTTACTGGGCATACTTACTTTACCAGCAAACCTCTTAGGTGGCAGGCCCAAGGAAACTCCCAGCCATGCCCCAGGAGTGACATTATAAGGCAAAATGGAGGTTCTGCCCCTTACAAGGCACAGCTCATATATTGGAATATACAGGCTGGGACCCACTCAACTGGCTTGTTTTCTGGTCTACTGCTTTACCCCGCCAACAACTCAATGTGCCAGATGGGCCATGGAATTTTGGACCCATTGTGTTCCAATGTTTCGTACTGAAAATGTTTTACCATTAAAGGCAGGGGAATAAGATTTTCCTCTTACCCCGTGGACTCCTGAAAATGAATGTCAAGGCACCCACCTTAGGGCCACCCTGATTTCATAATTTAGGTGTTCACACCATGCGCTTGACAAATTGACGGTCCTTGTCTTTGCCGAAAAAGCGTCGAACTCAAATCTGCCTGGAGGCTTTTCAGCTATGCCCATATCATTACCATGAAAGTGACAATCTTATGAGCAGCAACGGGGACTCGCATTGCGGTCCTTCATACCAAGGGAAAGATAGGGGCTCAGATGCTCAACTCGGGGGCCTCGATTTTAACTCAGGTGCGGGCTATTGTCGTGTTCCCCGAATTTTGTGTTTCCCACACGAATCTAAATGGATGTGGGAGAGTGAGGCAATTTTAACTCAATTGGCCAATTGATTTCCAACGTGTGGGAAGCCTTTGCAAAAGGGGTTTTCATGACTTAAAGTCCCCTCCGATGACGTCATCATTGCTGCTGCATTTAAGGTCCACAGCAAGCCTTGCTTCTTCTGCAGGTTTCCAAGCTTTCTCCATTTGAAGGCACAGGAACCTACAGGAACAATGGCCAGCGGGAGGCCAAGAGCAGCTCCTAACTTTGACAAGGCAGCACTATAGGCATTGGTGGATGGGGCTGGGGCCCACAGGGAGGTCCTGTTGCCTTCATCAGGGAGGAAGAGGCCTCCCAGTCAGATCAAGGCTGTGTGGATACAGGTGGCTGAGGAAGTCAACTCCTTGGGGATCACACGGCGCACCTGGATGCAGTGCAGGAAAAGATTCCATGACCTTCAACGCACTGGAAAAGTAAGTATGAAGTTCCCATCACCCTCAATCTGATCCGCATTGCCTTTCCTCACCAGCAGTCAGCTTTAGCAATCTCTTCCTCCACATCCCACATGACACTCACATCCATGCACCCTTACCCATTCCCTCTCTCTCTCTATGCTCACAATCACATAACTATTCCACCATGCAGCCCTCACAATCCCTATCACTTTGATGCTTTGAACACAACTGACAACACACAGGGAGGGCCCTTGGTCTTGCAACCTCACTCCATCTTTGTCTCCTTCTAAGTATCTATGCTATGCAATCTCTACACTCACTCCTTCATTCTCACTCAACCTCCACTTGTCTCCCTCATTGCAGGAAAGGAGAGCTCACAATAAAAGGGAAAGATCCAGGACAGGAGGAGGCCCACCATCATTAGTCCAGCTCACTCCCTGGGAGGAAGCCGTCCTGGAAATTGTCAGGGTTGAAAAAGATGCGCAAGTTGGGGATGGACAGACGGGTGCATCACAGCAAGCTGGTGACAGAATAGATTTCCATCTCTCTCATTGACATTGCATGAGTCACTGATAATGATTCTGAAGCTATAAGAGATGGACTTATGATCATCTGCAATATGCAATGTGCATGTAACCTTGCCCTCACATCTCTAACTCTTTCCTTTACTCCCCCACAGGACCATCAAGAGCCCCGATCCCCACCATCCAGGAGGAAGAGCCTGAGCTTCCAGACTCCTCAGAGGAATCTGTGACCTCTGAGGGCGCAGCGTCAGCAGAAATAAGCGCACCCAGCACCAGCGCAGACACTCACACCTCGGTGGGACCTTTGGGACATAGAGTAGTGTTGTCACCTGGTGTATCAGAGCTCACAAGTGAGCATCAGCAGATTGTGGAGACAGAGACAGCAGTGGAGAGTCCTCATCGGAGTGCGCAGGACTCTGCCAGCTCAGCTCAGCTGCATGTCGACCATCTGCCACTGGATCCATCCATAAAATCAGTGGTGATGGAACTCCATGCACAGATGCAGGAGTCTCTGGCAGGTTTTGTCTCTCTAGGGTCGTTGCGAGTGTGGAGCGAATGGAGGACTCCATAGCAAACATGAGCAGAGCCTTTGTGGAGTCATTGGCACATGAACGCATCAACATGGAAAGAATGGCTACCTACGTGGAAATGTTTGCTACCTCCGTGGTAAGGCTGGCTATGGTAGAGGAGAGGAGCGCTACGGCCATGGAGGAGGTTAGTCGCCAGGGTATGGAAAACATGGTGAGTGTTCAGAATAGAATGATATCTCTTGAGGAGAGATGGGCATCTATTGAACATAGAAACCAAACCTTCATGGAAGTCTTTCTGAGTAGGACTGCCATTGCAGATACAGGTCCCCATGGCCCCCCTGATGTGCAGCAAGGTGCTCTCCAGCCACTTCCAGGCGCAGAGGGGGAGCTGACCCATGAGAGGGAGGTTGGTGGCAGACCTCAAGGAAGTGGGCGTTCCTCTCCAAGCGCTCAAAGTTCCATGCCACTGCAGAGCCCTCGGTCAGAGCCCCACCAGAGTCCACACCCAAGTGAGATAGATGTCTCAACCCCTGCACAGCCGCAAGAGCAGCAGACTGTTGACAAGCCCTCACAGGCTCGCCACCCCAGAGGACGCCAGCCAAAGGTGTCGACACAGGAGCAGCAGGAAAGTGAGCAAGGGGCCTCCACATCTGCTGAAGCCACAGGGGAACCACTATGGAGGAGCTCGCGTAAGAGGAAAATAAAGCAGAAGTAGTCACAATTGTAGTCACTTGGGTGAAATTTTATGTATTGTTAAAAAAAGCCATCAGATGAATTCTGTCAATAAAATGTCTGATGGCTACTGTTGTATTTGTGGTGTGTGTCATTTCGCGAATGGGACTTTCACATTGAGGGCTTAGGATTACTTGCAATTGTCAGTATGCTGGACAAATAACTAGGAATCCGCAGGGTCTTGGCCATTGTCGATGCTCAGGTAAGAAGCAGTGAGGCAAAAGTGCTTGATTGGCTAGGCTAAGCAAATCTGGCCAGGATGAGTGTGTTCCTTGCATCCCGGGCAGCAATGTTCAGGCGTAATGCTGCCGCTGGTTGTTGGTCCTCTGCAGGATGGTCGTTTTCGCCCTCCTCCTCCTCCTCCTCATCCTCATCATCATCATCTGAGGAGGGTATGTGAGGAGCCACTTGGTCCTCAGGAAACTGCAAGCCACGACGCTGTGCCATGTTGTGAAGTGCACAGCAAACCACGATGATACTGGAGACTCTGGCTGCTGATTACTGTAGGGCTCCACCTGATCTATCCAGACATCTGAAGCGCATCTTCAGCAAACTGATGGTTTGCTCGATAATGGATCTGGTGGAAATGTGGCTGGAGTTGTAGCGCTCCTCAGCTTCGTTGGCTGGCCTCCTCAGCGGCGTTATTAGCCAAGTCCTCAGGGGATAGCCCTTGTCTCCAAGTAGCCATCCATGAAGTTGGTCTGGCGGCCTGAATAGCGGAGGCACACTAGGCTGACGCAGTATGAAGGAGTCATGGCAACTGCCAGGGTACATGGCACAAACATGCAAAATCTCCTTCTTGTGATCACACACCAGCTAAGGGCACCCCAATGTGTGCAGTCAATGACACCCTGCACCCTTGGAAAGTCTGCCAGATGAGCTAATCCAACCGCTCGCGCCATCACACTCGCGCCATCCTTGGTGAAATGGATGTGATTGTGCACGAGAGCAAAGAGGGCACCAGTTACCTGCGTGATGCAAGTGTGTGCGGCCGCCTGGGAAATGCGGCTGATATCTGCTGATGATCCCTGGAATGAGCCTGAGGCAAAAAAGTTGAGTGCGGTGGTGACTTTGATGGCCACTGGTAAGGAGTGTCCACCTGGTCCTCTGGGCAGCAGCATTGCGCAGATGCCAGTCACTACCTCTCGTGAAAGTCAGGGCCGCCTTTGGCATTGCTGCTCAGTCATGTTGAGGTAGCTGACCCTGTGTCTGTAGACCCTGTTTGGGGGGTATTTCCTGCGCTGACAGGCTTCCATGCGCTGGCCCCTTCTGGCCTTCCTCCACATCCCACGTGACACTCACATCCATGCACCCTTACCCATTCCCTCTCTCTCTCTATGCTCACAATCACATAACTATTCCACCATGCAGCCCTCACAATCCCTATCACTTTGATGCTTTGAACACAACTGACAACACACAGGGAGGGCCCTTGGTCTTGCAACCTCACTCCATCTTTGTCTCCTTCTAAGTATCTATGCTATGCAATCTCTACACTCACTCCTTCATTCTCACTCAACCTCCACTTGTCTCCCTCATTGCAGGAAAGGAGAGCTCACAATAAACGGGAAAGAGCCAGGACAGGAGGAGGTCCACCATTATTAGCCCAGCTCACTCCCTGGGAGGAAGCCGTCCTGGAAATTGTCAGGGTTGAAAAAGATGCGCAAGTTGGGGATGGACAGACGGGTGCATCACAGCAAGCTGGTGACAGAATAGATTTCCATCTCTCTCATTGACATTGCATGAGTCACTGATAATGATTCTGAAGCTATAACAGATGGACTTATGATCATCTGCAATATGCAATGTGCATGTAACCTTGACCTCACATCTCTAACTCTTTCCTTTACTCCCCCACAGGACCATCAAGAGCCCCGATCCCCACCATCCAGGAGGAAGAGCCTGAGCTTCCAGACTCCTCAGAGGAATCTGTGACCTCTGAGGGCGCAGCGTCAGCAGAAATAAGCGCACCCAGCACCAGCGCAGACACTCAAACCTCGGTGGGACCTTTGGGACATAGAGTAGTGTTGTCACCTGGTGTATCACAGCTCACAAGTGAGCATCAGCAGATTGTGGAGACAGAGACAGCAGTGGAGAGTCCTCGTCGGAGTGCGCAGGACTCTGCCAGCTCAGCTCAGCTGCATGTCGACCCTCTGCCACTGGATCCATCCATAAAATCAGAGGTGATGGAACTCCATGCACAGATGCAGGAGTCTCTGGCAGGTTTTGTCTCTCTAGGGTCGCTGCGAGTGTGGAGCGAATGGAGGACTCCATAGCGAAAATGAGCAGAGCCTTTGTGGAGTCATTGGCGCATGAACACATCAACATGGAAAGAATGGCTACCTACGTGGAAATGTTTGCTACCTCCGTGGTAAGGCTGGCTATGGTAAAGGAGAGGAGCGCTACGGCCATGGAGGAGGTTAGTCGCCAGGGTATGGAAAACATGGTGAGTGTTCAGAATAGAATGATATCTCTTGAGGAGAGATGGGCATCTATTGAACATAGAAACCAAACCTTCATGGAAGTCTTTCTGAGTAGGACTGCCATTGCAGATACAGGTCCCCATGGCCCCCCTGATGTGCAGCAAGGTGCTGTCCAGCCACTTCCAGGCGCAGAGGGGGAGCTGACCCATGAGAGGGAGGTTGGTGGCAGACCTCAAGGAAGTGGGCGTTCCTCTCCAAGCGCTCAAAGTTCCATGCCACTGCAGAGCCCTCGGTCAGAGCCCCACCAGAGTCCACACCCAAGTGAGATAGATGTCTCAACCCCTGCACAGCCGCAAGAGCAGCAGACTGTTGACAAGCCCTCACAGGCTCGCCACCCCAGAGGACGCCCGCCAAAGGTGTCGACACAGGAGCAGCAGGAAAGTGAGCAAGGGGCCTCCACATCTGCTGAAGCCACAGGGGAACCACTATGGAGGAGCACGCGTAAGAGGAAAATAAAGCAGAAGTAGTCACAATTGTAGTCACTTGGGTGAAATTTTATGTATTGTTAAAAAAAGCCATTAAATGAATTCTGTCAATAAAATGTCTGATGGCTACTGCTGTATTTGTGGTGTGTGTCATTTCGCGAATGGGACTTTCACATTGAGGGCTTAGGATTACTTGCAATTGTCAGTATGCTGGACAAATAACTAGGAATCCACAGGGTCTTGGCCATTGTCGATGCTCAGGTAAGAAGCAGTGAGGCAAAAGTGCTTGATTGGCTAGACTAAGCAAATCTGGCCAGGATGAGTGTGTTCCTTGCATCCCGGGCAGCAACGTTCAGGCGTAATGCTGCCGCTGGTTGTTGGTCCTCTGCAGGATGGTCGTTTTCGCCCTCCTCCTCCTCATCCTCATCCTCATCATCATCATCTGAGGAGGGTATGTGAGGAGCCACTTGGTCCTCAGGAAACTGCAAGCCACGACGCTGTGCCATGTTGTGAAGTGCACAGCAAACCACGATGATACTGGAGACTCTGGCTGCTGATTACTGTAGGGCTCCACCTGATCTATCCAGACATCTGAAGCGCATCTTCAGCAAACTGATGGTTTGCTCGATAATGGATCTGGTGGAAATGTGGCTGGAGTTGTAGCGCTCCTCAGCTTCGTTGGCTGGCCTCCTCAGCGGCGTTATTAGCCAAGTCCTCAGGGGATAGCCCTTGTCTCCAAGTAGCCATCCATGAAGTTGGTCTGGCGGCCCGAATAGCGGAGGCACACTAGGCTGACGCAGTATGAAGGAGTCATGGCAACTGCCAGGGTACATGGCACAAACATGCAAAATCTCCTTCTTGTGATCACACACCAGCTAAGGGCACCCCAATGTGTGCAGTCAATGACACCCTGCACCCTTGGAAAGTCTGCCAGATGAGCTAATCCAACCGCTCGTGCCATCACACTCGCGCCATCCTTGGTGAAATGGATGTGATTGTGCGTGGTGACAAAGAGGGCACCGGTTACCTGCGTAATGCAAGTGTGTGCGGCCGCCTGGGAAATGCCGCTGATATCTGCTGATGATCCCTGGAATGAGCCTGAGGCAAAAAAGTTGAGTGCGGTGGTGACTTTGATGGCCACTGGTAAGGAGTGTCCACCTGGTCCTCTGGGCAGCAGCATTGCGCAGATGTCAGTCACTACCTCTCGCGAAAGTCAGGGCCGCCTTTGGCATTGCTGCTCAGTCATGTTGAGGTAGCTGACCCTGTGTCTGTAGACCCTGTTTGGGGGGTATTTCCTGCGCTGACAGGCTTCCATGCGCTGGCCCCTTCTGGCCTGTGCTGCCTCAGGTGGGTCAGCAACAGCCTGGCACTCCTGCTGCTGCTGCTCTTGCTGGTGCTGCTGTTATTCCTGGTTCTGCTGCTGCCGCGCCTGGTGCTCGAGCTCCTCCAATGCCCAGAAGAGAAGGAAAAAAATGGCTCCCATGCTTCTGGCATATGCCTCCTTTGAGGAAGCGCTGAGTGAAGGTGGCGAGAGGGGTTTCCCAGGAGTTCACACTGGAGATGTGTGTGAGGCTCCAACCTTCCACAGGTGTGGTTATGTCTGGTAAAAGTTGCCCCAGGCCTGAGACAACAAAGTCCTGCCACCTGCAAATGATGGCTGATCAAATCTCCTCTTTGTTGGTTGACCTGAAGCTGATAGTCAGCAAGCCAATGGTGCTCCCGCCAGGTTTCACAGTCGTGATTCCCACCAAGCGTGTTTTACGTGGGAAAAGGGTTAAAAGTGCAAGGGACTGTTAAAATGGGATTATTAGAGGCAATTTAGTGGTGATTAAGGGCCTTAAAGACCAGTCCCGCTGGTTGGATGCGGGACGGATTTGGGACCATCAGACACGCCTGAGTAAAAATGGCTCTGAGTCGGGAACCAGGCGGGGGGTGGTCTCGCCCGCCAGTTTTTTCAATTTTAACCCCTCGCACGCCTCCAAGCCCACCTCCACGGCTCAGTTAAAATCGAGGCCGGGGAATCTGTGGCCAAGAAGTTGCCCAGCGCCCTCATAGCGGAGCTAAAGGATAAAAAAATCCACAGGCATTTGTTAAAACATCAAACTAGGGCTGAAACTGTTAAATACATAAAACTAATGAAAGCAGAGAGAGGCCATCTAGAAATCAGGCCAGGCTCAAGGCTGGTGCAACTTGCAGGCAGGTAAAAACAATGGCCGGAATTTTAACAGGAAAGAGTGTGCTGGTTTGCGAGCGGGTGGGAAGTTCCATGCACTGAAATTGACAGCGCGCCAGGAAGCCGGCTTCAACCCGTCAACTTCTGCATTTAACTCGAGCGCATTCTGCTGCGAGTGAGAAACCCCCTTGGGAGAGGCAGGTTAACAATTTAAAGCAATTTAGAGGTCATTAAGAGGCTATTAAGAACCTTTTTTACCTGGGGTTTCAAGTTTTACTGTGTGCGCGCTTGATTCCTGGGCTTCCTGGACCTCGCCAGGGAAAGCAAACAAGTGCACAGCTAATTGAGGGGGCTGAAAAAAATCACAGGCAAAAAATCTGATGAGTATTGAGACCTCACACCTGCTTCCTTACCTAAGGGAAAAGCTCTTACTCGCACCATTTGTTCAGACAGTTTGCTTTCAGTACTTTGCAGGTGATTTCTGTAACTTTGGAGGTAACTCTCAGTAGACTGGAGGAGTGTGCATCTGATCTCCACTTTACATCTGTCATATATCAGATATGCATGGGTGCTGCTTATGCTGTTTCACCTTGGACCTCAGATGAGGACCATGATGAGCACCAGAAGTAACACTACCAGCAGCACCAGCAGGAGCAGCAGCAGCATTCTCCTCACTGACCTGCCGCTCCACAGGAGAGAGGGGATGAGCACAGGGGTGCAGCTCGCAGGAGGCGATACCCCCAACACAGGGTATAGAGGGTATACAGGCAGAGGATCATAACGGAATACCAGTGCCACAGGAAACTCAGGGTATCACATGAGGTCATGGCAGACATAAAGGGCTGGATTTTGTCAGTGTGGGGGGCTGGGACGTGTCAGGTGGAAATTGTGTCAGGACACCGACTCCTAAGTGAAGTGCTGAAAAAGTGGGATTTTCCCCTAATTGGGCAATTGATTTCCTGTGTGTGGGAACACCTGGGCCAATGAGTCTTTTCATACAGAAAGTCGCCTCTGATGATGTCATCAATGCTGCTGGATTTAAGAATTGCAAGCAGCCTTGCTTCCTCTGGAGACTGCAAAGGCTCTGCTAGTTGTATGAAGGTGTTGATTTCCCGACAATGTCAACGATCAAGCAAAAGTGTGCATCTTGGTTTGATGAGCCCTCCCTCTGTAAGGGGTTTTCTCTCCGAGGTTGCAGAGGTTTCTCTCACCAGAGGCCTCTCTCTCTCTTTTGCACAGTAAAACCTTGAGTGGTTCGACCCACTCACCCCTTCGATTCTCGACACTGGACTTAGGTGCAGGAACTACAATGCAGAGAAGTCTCTTGTAGACCAAGTTTAATGAATCAAAATGGAATTTTACTGCATAAGGAAAAACAAATCAAATGCAAGCAAATAAGAGGATACATGGGAGGGAAAAACAAATCATAATGCAATACAAGTTAAAATAGATGCAGGCATAATATACTTTACAAAAGTCATCATGAAATGGGGAAACACACGGAACATCGAGGGACAACAACTCATGTTAATTATACCCAAAATGACCACCCCCTTTTACCTATCTAGATCCGATTATGAAGGGCCAGACACATGCTCACCAATCCAATGGGAAGAGTATAGAGTTTTGAAACAGGTCTGCGTTTTGATCCTTTCAGGCGTCCTGTCTCCACGTGATTAGTGGAGCCCCAGCGAGCTGCGCCACACCTCTCTCCTGAGGTGGGGGTCGGGGATGGCTAGACACCGGCTGGCCTGGATGTCGGCGGAGATCATCTGCTTGACCATGGTTGGAAGCCCCTAGCCGGCTTTCATATAGGTTTCTTCAGTATTTCTTTTACTACCTCCCATTTCGTCAACGGCCTGGGGTTGGTCGATGATCTCCTGATGTTTTACCCCGGGGCGGGACGCCGGCTCGAACCACCTTCTTCTTCTTCTTCAAGCGATGGTGCCACCCATACGATGGTAACACCATGATGACTGTCCTTTCTGCTAACCCCGGGTTCCCCAGATATACTTCTCATCAGAAGCCTTTATCTCGCGCCAAATCAGGTTAGTCTTTTGTTTTAATTTTGGTGGTCTGGGAGCACAACGGGGTAGTTATTATATTTTAAAATACTTTGGGATGGCCGGTAAAGGGCCATCTCTGGTCTGGAATGACCTTCATTGTTTTTAATGTCCTGGTGATGTCCTTAATGGGTCCTTGATGCTCTTCTCATGAATATGAAACTGTTCCCTTTTGTCTGGGTAAACATTTAGATGGCCTTTATCTACAGGCCGATCTTGACTGGATCTGCATCCAATCTATATATATAAGTTAAAGTCTGGTTTTGTTTTCTCAGAAATGGCTTCCAGAACCTACTGTGGGTTGAATCCACAAAGCTGTCTGAGGACTGCAGGAACCATTTTAAAGTGTCCCAATAAGTTGGTCACGGGGTCTGGTGGCCATTTTGAATGCCCCTTTTTCCTAGGCTTCTTTTAAAACAGTCTTTAAAATCATGGCCTCTTCTGCCATTCGACCCTTATTAATACAATATCAATTTTGCGAATCTTACACCTCCAAGCTCTGGTGCATGGAGCCAGAGGTAATAAGAAAGTGCACTTCCCTTCCTCAGGGAGAAAAAAGCTACCCCAGCAGACAAAAGCTGTGTGGCTGCAAGTGGCCCAGAAGGTCAACTCCATTTTGCTGAACCGCTGAACATGGCTGAAATGCAGGAAGAGTTTTCATGATCTTCTCCGCACAGGAAAAGTGAATATGACTTTCCCATCACCCTCAATCTGATATCCATCGCCTCTCCTCACTAGCACTCTGCTTTGTCAACCTCTTCCTCCACATGCCACCTGAAACTTACATGCCTGCACCCTTACCCATTCCCTCTCTCTCGAAGTCACATTCACTTAACTATTTGACCATGCAGCCCTCACACTCCCTATCACTGTGATGCCATGACAACAACAACTTTCAACACACAGGGATGATCCTTTGTATCCTTCTAAGCATCTATGCTATGGATTATCTACACTCACTCCTTCATTCTCACTCCAACTCCACTTGTGTCCCTCATTGCAGGAAAAGAGAGCCTGCAATAAGAGGGAAAGAGCCATGACAGGAGGATAGCCACCCTCAGTAGCCCAGCTCACCGACTGGGAGGAGGCGGCCCTGGAAATCGGCAGGATCGAAGAGGATTCCCAAGTGGGGGGCGGACAGATGGGTGCATCGCAGCAAGCTGGTGACAGAATAGTTTGGCATCTTTCTCATTGACATTGAGTCACTGATAATGAACCTGATGCTCTAACAGGTTAACTTATGATCATCTGCACTATTCAATGTTCATGTAACCTTGACCTCACATCTCTAACTCTTTCCTTTATTCCCCCACAGGCCCCCGTCCCTACTGTCCAGGAGGAAGAGCCTGAGCTTCCAGACTCCTCAGAGGAAGCTGCAACCTCTGATGGTGCAGCCTCAGCAGATATAAGCGCACCCAGCACCAGCACAGACACTCACACCTCGGTGGGACATTTGCGAGATAGAGTAGTGTTGGCACCTGGTGTATCACAGCTCACAAGTGTGCATCAGCAGATGGTAGAGCCAGGGACAGCAGTGGAGAGCCCTCGTCAGAGGGCACAGGACTCTGCCAGCTTGGCTCAGCTGCATGTCAACCCTGTGCCTCTGGGTCCATCCAGAACGAGAGCGGCGCTGGAGCTCCAGGAATAGGTGCAGGAGTCTCTGGCAGGTTTTGTCTCCAGGGTCGCTGTGAGTGTGGAGCGAATGGCGGAGTCCAGCACGAACATGAGTAGAGCCTTTGGGGAGGCATTGGCGCATGAATGCATTCCCATGGAAAGAATGGCAACCTCCATGGAAAGGATGGCTGCAGTAGTGGAGAGGATGGCTATGGCCATGGAGGAGCTAAGTCGCCAGGATATGGAAAACATGGTCATTGTTCACAATAGACTGGCATCTCTTGAGGAACGATGGTCAGCTACTGAGCATAGAAACCAGACCTTCATGGAATTCCTCTGTAGTAGGACTTCCAGTGCAGAAATGGGTCCTCATGGCCCCTCCCCCCCCGAAGTGCAGCAAGGTGCTGTCAAGCCACTTGCTAGCTCTGAAGTGGGGCTGACCCATGAGAGGGATGTTGGTGGCAGACAACAAGGAAGTGGGGGCTCCTCTCCAAGAGCACAAATGGCCATGCCATTGCAAAGCCCTCGGTCAGAGCCCCACCAGAGTCCTCACCCAACTGAGATGGGCGTCTCATCCCCTGCACAGCTGCAGGAGCAGCAGACTGTTGCCGAGCCCTCACAGGTTCACAACCCCAGAGGACGGCCGCCAAAGGTGTCGAGACAGGAGCAGCAAGAAAGTGAGCAAGGGCCTTCACATCTGCTGAAGCCACAGGGGAAGCACCATGTAGGAGCACGCGTAAGAGGAAGATAATGCACAAGTAGTCACAAGGGTAGTCACTTGGGTGTTATGTTGTGTTTATTTTTGAAATGCCACCAGTTGTTTGTTGTGATAAAAAATTATTTTGGCAAACTGTTGAAGTTGTGGCCTGTGTCATTTCGCAAATGGGACTTCCACATTGAGGGCTTAGAGTGACTTGGTGGTCAGAGTAAGAGGAATCCACAGGTTCTTGTCCATTGTTGATGCTCTGGTAAGAAGGTGCGAGGCCAAAGTGTTTGATTGTACAGGCTAAGCAAATGTGACCAACATGAGTGTGTCCCTTGCATCCCAGGCAGCAATACAGTTGTGCTCTGGCGACTTCTAGCCTGTGCATCGTCAGGTCGGTAACTAGTAGCTTGGCACTCCTGTTGATGCTCCTGCTGTCGGTGCTGCTGTTGCTCATGGTTCTGCTGCTGCCACGGCTGGTCTTCATCCGAATCTGATGTCCAGGAGGAAAGGAATTAAATGGACACCATGCTTCTGGTATATGCCTCAGTTGAGGATTTGCTCAGTCAAGTTGGGGAGAGGGGTTTCCCAGGAGGTCACACTGGAGAAGGGTGTCAGGCTCCAAACTTCCACAACTCTGAATATGCCTGCTAAAATTCCCCCAGACCTGAAACAACAAAGTTCTGCCACCTGCAAATGATCATTGGTGAAAACTCTTTTGTAATGGTGGAGCTGCAGCGGTTCGTAAGCAATGCACTTGTGAGGCAGCCAGCCTTACCTGGCGTGTTCCAGAGGAAGCGTGAGGGATGGGGGGAATGACTAAAAATCGGAAAGGCCTCTCAAAATGGGATTATAGAAGCTATTAAGTGGTTGTTAAGGGCCTTAAGGGCCATCCCGCCTCTTGGAGGCGGGATGGAAAGTGGGGTCAGAAAACATGCTTTTGGGAAAATTGCTCGGAGGCGGGATGGAGGCGGGATCGGGCCTACCCGCCAGTTTTGGCGATTTTAACAACTCACATGCCTCCAATCCCGCCTCCTCGGGCCTGGCAAAATCCAGCCCTTGTAGTCTGCTAGAAGAAGACCTGCTGCCAAATGGACCTGGTGGACACACCATACCAATGGCTGTCAAAGCCTACAACTTCTTCACCTCAGGCATCTTCCATGGATCTGCAGGAGATTATTTACAGGATCTTGCAGTCGGCCGCCCACAGAAACATCACCCAGGTGACTGATGCCATGTTTGCCTGGGTGGCAGTTATGTACACTTTGCCACCGATTAAGCCAGTGTGACTGAGCGGGCACTTGGGTTTGCAGCTCTGGCTGGCTTCCCACAAGTGCAGTGCATCATCGACTACACACATGTGGCGATCAAGGCACCCCCAGATCACCCAGGAGTGTTCGTGAACTTCCACTCCATCAATGTGTATTTTTTCTGAAACCACATAAAGATCATCATGCATGTATGTGTCAGATTCCCAGGGAGCTGTCATGATTCATTTGTCCTGCGCCAGTCCACCCTTCGCACCTCCGATGAGACTTACCGGCTGGCTGCTTGGAGGCAAGGGGTATCGACAGAAGACGTGGCTGATGACTCCCTTGAGGTGGCCAAGCAATGAGGCTGAAGAGCACTACAATGAAAGCCAAGTGATAACGAGATGTGTAATAGAGCAAATAGTCGGGATGCTGAAGATGCACTTCAGATGCCTGGACAGATTTGGAAAGGCACTTCAATACACACTAACCAGGGTCTCCAGAATGATGGTGGTATGTTGCGCTCTGAACAACATAGCGCAGCAGCGAGGATTGGAGCTGCTGGAGGAGCAAGGCACAGAGCACAGAGTCTCTTCGTCAAATGAGGAGGGTGAACAGGAGGAGGAGGAGGAGGAAGAGGAAGAATTTGATGTGGACGCAACGCACATTGCTGCCTGGGAGTCCCGTGATGGCCTGATAAAGGCATGATTTAGTTCGGTTACACCAGTGCACACATCTGCCACCCAGATGCTGACCCAACTTCCCCCCCCCACCCCCAACCAGAAAGCAGTGCTACAATGACCAAACCATTCCTTTCACAGACACCCATTGCTTGCAGTTATGTCATGTCTTACCATTTATTACAAGTGACAAGGCTACTTGCAAGACAGCAGGCATAAATGGGCAAGATGGGAAAGTGGTACAAAGAAATAATTTTATGTGGCTCAAAATGTAAACATGAACTTCACTGTGCAACTTTGCCTAACACACCCATGTGCATACACTGGTGCATCTGGAATTCTTTCTTCTTCCTCTTCCTACCACTTCTACTTTGTGCAAACCCTATGACTTCAGCAGAGGTAGAGGCAGGCTATTCACTTCCCTGCTCTGACTGCTGAGATGCTCTTGGCTGACATCCGCTGGGCTTTGGAGCCCATGAGGGCCCCGCCAAAGACTGCTCCAACTGCACCTGTGCAGGGGCAGACTCGGCCATTGGGTGACGAGGCAGCATGCGGGGCTCTGACTGGGGAGGGGGGCGGGGGACAACAGGTGAGAAGAGGAAAAGCTTTGAGCAGAGTCCCCACTTCTATGTCCCCTTTCGCCATCATCCATCTCATGGCCCACCCGCACTTCCCTGCAAGCAATGAGCTGGAGAGCACTTTGATGCACATCAGTGGGGCGATGAACGGACAAGGCTAGGTTTTGATCCATCTTAGTTAAGGTGACATTCAGAGTGTGCAAGCTACTGGTGAGGGCAAGCATGCACTCGTTTGACTGCCACGTTTGATGCTCCATGCAGATGGCCACCCTTTTCATGGCAGAACTCATCATAGCTATGGCCTGTGACATCATGGCAGTCATGCCTGAGAGGGATTCTCCCTGTAAGCGAGCACATCGCGGCTGGAAATCCTGCCAGAGCCTCATGTATTTTTTGCTGCTCCTCCAGAATCATCCTCTTTGTCAATGGCCCTTGAGATTCAGCATCTTCATCCAGCTGAGCAGAGCTTGGAGCATCCTGCGCCTTCCGACAAGACTCTCCACTGCTGTCCCTGTCTGCACCATCTGCCCTTGCTCACGTGATCTGTGAGACACCAGGTGACAACACAACTACCTGACTTAATGGTCCCGACGACGTGTCATCTGCGCTGGTGCTTGGTGTGCATGCGTCTTATGATGGTGCTCCCTCAGAGTTAGTGACCTCCTCTGAGGAGGCTTCTTCCTCCTCCGGCTCCACTGCCTGTTGGACACTTGATGGGCCTGTGGGAGAGTAAAAACATGAATTAGAACTGTCATGGTAAGACTGTTTTAAGTGAACATTACACACATGATCATATTTCACTGGCTGCTGACATCAAGTCAACATGAGTGACTATTGTATGCTATGTGAGCTGTGTGATATTTAATTCTGTCACCAGGTAGCTGGGAGCTCCCCGTCTCTCCATCTCCCACCACCATCAATGCCGATACTTAAGTTATCTCCAGTGCCTCCGCCTCTGCAGCCGTCAGCATTGCTATGACTGGAGGGCCACCTCTGGTTCCCTGCCTCTCTCGGATGTTCTGAGCTTTCTTCTCCTGCAAGGAGGGAAATAAGAGACTTTTGAGTGAGAGTCATGGAATGAGTGGATGGGTGGATGGACAACGTCTGTAGCGGGTGACTATGAGGGAGAGGTGTGACATTGCATTTAGATGAGGGTGAGTGTCAATGGCAGATGGTCATATGGGATAGACAGAGAGGGATGGGTGCACCTGCAAGCAACATTGGTGTGAGGCTGGATGTGCAAGAGTAGACTTGTGAAGGCAGAGTGAGGGGGATGGGGTGACACGCACATCAGGGTGTAGTTGAATGTGGCATTGTACTCACTTTGCCTGACATCATGAGATTGAATCCAGAACCTCGCCACCACACTCCTGTGGCTCACCTCTGCCGTGCCTTCTTGGTCTCTGAGGCTGGCTTTTTCCTTCCGTCAGCAGGGAATAATACTTCCCTTCAGCCCCTAACTCCTTGCAGGGGTTCCAGAGAGGAACCACTGAATCGAGGGGCAGCTTTCATACGTTGAGCCTACATTTTTTGTTGTCCCACCAAAGCAAGGTCTCTCCCACCAATGTCTCTCCAACTTTCACCAGCCTTCAACTGTCATCTTTGCAGGGCTCCTTTAAATACCTGAGCTGAATTGGACCCATGCGTGACGCCATCATGCCTGCTCTCGTTAATTGGTCGGGAAACCCGGAAGTCAGATGTAAATGCAGTGGCTGGGTTAAAAAGCCATTGACAAATGTGTCGCTGAAACCTCCGGGCTCCCCACGCGATCCAGGGATCCTTCGCTACCAGCGCGCCGGCAGGTAAAAATTCTGGCCAATGATATTTAGCAAAACCATTCTGTTAGGAGCAACAAAAAAAAGTAAAACCAATATTTTATATTTTTACAGTTACATAGTCAAATGCACAACAATTTAGTGAGCATATGATTTGGTTGCAGCATTAAATTTCTCTATATACAAGCTGAGGAGTTGGGTGACGCAACACTGAACTGCTACAGCACAACTACTGGTGGGAGGGCGCAATTCAGCATGGCAAGTTTACAAAGGCAAAACCCATCATCAATGTGGACATAGAAATTTATAATTGGGAAAAAGTTGACAGTAAAGGTGTTACAAAATCATGACAACAAGAAGCGCCACGTAGATATAAATATAGATATTCACTATAAACAAGGATATTTGGTAGTTTTCTATTGATTGTTGCAAAGCAAATTCTAGTAAAAGGGCATAGGGCAACATTGAAGGATTTTATACTTTTCAATATAGACTTATAATACTTGTTTTAAAGAAGATTAAAATAATGGACTTGACATCCTTGATTACTTGTTAAAAGCACACAGAATTGCCAATTTGAGCAAAATCAGATTGCTGTGAAATTCGGCCATCGACCAAGTCTGGAAGCTATAAGGTCATAACTTGCAAAGAAGACCTGATAAGAAGAAACAATGCCAACAGTTGCAGAAATAAGAAGCAAGGCGTGCAAGCTGATAAGATGTTCTTCAGTGTTAGAGTTTGAAAACCCATATATGGTATGATGATCAACAGCAAACTTTGGAGGAAAATCATATAAAACAGCCCATTATACAAGGATTTTCAGGAGAAACACATGCGAGTTCAGGACAAGACGGCGTAGGAGAAGAACTTTCTTTTTCCCCCAAGAACAAAGGACTTGATCAATTATTTGTCTTGAGTTGTACTCGCTAAGAAAAGGTTGTATGAAAAGCTATTACTTTCTTTCTGGTCAAAATGGTTGTATTGAAGTGGTACCACCGACTGTCTCTTACTTACTGTACATAATTCCCTTTAACTATGTTTGTATAGAGTTTGCATGTACGGGGCGTTGCCCCTTTAAGAACGTGTACAGGGTGTTGCCCCTTTAAGAACGCGACCTACCGTGATGATGACACGGTGCACGTCACGTGACCGCCCTAAGTGCGGGAAAACACGATGACGTCACTTCGCACATCACATGACCGCCCCAAGCGCGGGAGAACGCGATGACGTCATGACGCAATCCACGGGCCTCGTGGCGTCCCCGTTCGGGAAAGACCTGTTCCACGGCTCTCCTGCATCGATCTCCGTTGTTTGCTGTATTTCATCTAATCCAACATTAAAGTTCAGTTTGTTGTTCTTCCGAGTCAAGCTCCGTTATTTGTTAGGAATACGACAATTCCTACATTGGTGACCCAACGCGTGAGGATGGGAATTCATCAATGCCTACATTGGTGACCCCGTCTCCGTGAACGTTTTTCACGAAAGCACACAGCCTGAACCCCGTCTCTGTGAACTTTTTCACAGAAGAACAGCACGACTAACAACAACTGACGAACACCAATTCCTACATTGGCGACCCCGAGTTTCGTGAACGTTTTTCACGAAAGAAGCGCAGCCGGACTCCGATTTTTGTGAACAATTTTCACAAAAGAAGCACGCCATGCAAGCACCAGCCGTTTCGCTGTCGTTACCGCAATTCAGGTAGCAGCAACCGCCCTCGTGCTTTATTCAGGTAGAAGCCCCGTTCGCCAAGAACATCGATGCGGCGCAGACCAAAGAGGTCTCCGTTTTCGACAGCTCTACCACCTCACAGATCATCCGCCTCCTCGACATCTCCCAAAGGAACAGCAAGTATGAAACACCTCCCAGCGCGGGTTCTGCAGGTTTTCGGGCCCACAAGATTGGAGCGCGCCCCGGCGGAGAGGCCTCGAGGACTCAGTCCTCGCAAACCACCCCTCGCAACCCACGAGGCCTCACCCCTCGCAACCCATGAGGAATCACCCCTCGCAATCCACGAGGATTCGCTCCTGGCAACCCACGAGGAACCACCCCTCGCAAACCACGTGGATTCCTCCCTCGCAAACCATGAGGATTCCTCCTTCGCGAACCACGAGGACCCATCCCTCGCAAACGACGAAGATTCGCCCCTCGCAAACCACGAGCACCCATCCCCCGCCGACGCCGCACCAGCCCGTCAGCCTGCTGGTCTGTTACTTCTACCATGCTTTTCGGCGTGAAGGCGAAGCATTGCCGCCCTCCCAGCAGTTTTCCCCCTAAATCAACAACAACTAGAAGCATTGCCGCCCTCTCTACAGTTTTCCCCTCAACAAAAGCAAACATCTACTGACACTGCGACTATCGAGGACAGGTCCAACGGGCATCCCGCGGCCGCGATCGGCCACGTGAACATTGCTTTCACCACTGATCACCGATCAACGCAGCATCGGTTCAGTCTCATCTGCGTTCCCGACTGCCGAAGAGTTTGCTGATCAACGCAGCAATGGTTCACTCTCTTCTGTGTTACCGTAGTAGCACTATGGCACGCACCGTTCTGTGCGTTCCCAACTGCCGAAGAGTTCGCTCGCCTGTCGGCGAGTTCACCGACCTGCCTAGACCCATGTTCATTTCCTCCTGGATCGCCCGTTCGGCGTTCCTGCAGGTTTCGTCAGACTGGGGACCTACTTCCTAACAACACCGACAGAGCATTGGTCCGCATCTACCCAGTCTGCCAGTCATTAAAAGGCAGCCAGATTTTTTGCACCGGCGCCCGTTTCGATCCACGGGCTGCAGAGGTCACGCGTTTCTACGGTCCTTCACGAGGTTGAATACGTTTTATTCACCATGATACACGTAAAGTTCCGCTCACGACCAACACATTTAGACCTCCACCGCCCCGTCGGAACAGCAGAACCGCCGCGATGAGGTCGGACACCCATCGGCATTACGGCAGCCCACGTGCGACCGCCCGTCAAACCGCCAGCCGCCCATCAGCCTCCGCCTCGAGGCTACATGGCAGACCAAGTTCGACCGCCCGCCAGACCACCAGCCGCCCAACAGCCTCTGCTTCGAGACTACAGGAGTCGTTCGGACAGGCTCATCAGACCACCTCACCATTTGACTTTGTCCGTTAAAGCGAATTCTGGGGGGGCGCATGTAGTGGTACCACCGACTGTCTCTTACTCACTGTACATAATTCCCTTTAACTATGTTTGTATAGAGTATGCATGTACGGGGCGTTGCCCCTTTAAGAACGTGTACGGGGCGTTGCCCCCCTTAAGAACGCGACCTAACGCGATGACGTCACGGCATACATCACGTGACCGCCCTAAGCGCGGGCAAACGCGATGACATCACGTGATCACCCCAAGCGTGGGCAAAAGCGATGACGTCACGTCGCACATCACGTGACCGCCCCAAGCACGGGAAAACGCGAAGATGTCACGACGCAATCCACAGGACTGCCGAGGCAGTCCTCGTGGCGTCCCCATTCGGGAAAGACCTGTTCCACGGCTCTCCTGCATCAATCTCCATTGTTTGCTGTATTTCATCTAATCCAACATTAAAGTCCTGTTTGTTGTTCTTCCGAGTCAAGCTCCGTTATTTGTTAGAAATACGACAATTCCTACAGTATGCCAAATTAAATTCTTTAAAGTTAGTAAATAACTATAGGATCTCACTTGATCCTTGGCCTTTTTTATTCTGAACAAGAGAGAAAAGAAATCCTACAACACTTAAGATGAAACACAGCTGCCCTCTGTAATTGTCAGCCTACCAGTCAGATACCTCCAAAGAATGTGTCATCCAAACCTCTGCAATAACTTCAGCTGCCAGCATGACTAAAAAATTCCATTTGTAAGCAAAAACTTGGACATCATAGCCAGGCTGTATTTCCTATCATAGTTACTTATGGGCTTATTTGACTGGATTCCTCTCCAACTACAGCTGATGCCTACTAAGCACTGAAGGGACCACCTGGCACATCTACATCCATGTTGGCCTGTATCCAAGAAAACTTTCACTCAACTTTTTACTTTCAAAATGCCAGTAATGCATTAGAAGCTACAGAGAACATCAAGATTGATTCTAAACCTTAGACTGGGCTGAATAATTTGACATGTTCTCACAGGAAAGAACAAGATTAATAGGAGAAATGATTTAGGTTCATACTTTCATAATCTAGATTGGCACATCAGTGCAGTACTGAGGGAGCTCTCAATTGTTGGAGGTGCCATCCTTTAGATGAGGCAGAAAACTGAGGCCTGTTCAGATGGATGTAAACAATCCCATGGAATTTTTGAAGGGCAGCAGGGGAATTTATATGGTCATGGCTAATATTCAGCCCTCAAGCAATGCCACAAATAACAGATTAACTGGTTACTTATTTATTACTTTGCAGTTTGTGACATCTTGCAAATTGGCTGCTATGTTTGCGTACAAAACAATAGTGACGACACTTCAAATGACTATGAAGCACTTTGGGACATTCTGAGGATGTGAAAGTCAGAATATGTATGTTAGGGTTTTCTGGAATAGATTTGAGCTAAAAAGTGATTGATATTTTGTTGTTAAACAAGCTCCTGTACAGATGTCATATTCATGAAAAATATTTTCAAAATAATAACGGGCTTGAGCACAAAAATCTCGGCTGACACTGCAATGCAGTGCTGCACTGTCAGAGGTGCCTTCTTTCGGATGAGATGTTAAACCGAGGCCCCGTCTGCTCTCTCGGGTGGACGTAAAATCCCATGGCACTATTTTGAAGAAGAGCAGGGGAGTTATCCCCGGTATCCTGGCCAATGTTTATCCCTCAATCAACATCACTTAAACAAAACAAATTATCTGGTCGTTATCACATTGCTGTTTATGGGAGCTTGCTGTGCGCAAATTGGCTGCCGCGTTTCCTATATGACAACAGTGACTCCACTTCAAAAAGTACTTCATTGGCTGTAAAGCGCTTTGGGATGTCCGGTGGTCGTGAAAGTTACCATATAAATGCAAGCCTTTCTTTCTTCTCTTTCTTTAACGATATAATTGTTGGCATAGATGTCCAAACAGTTTGGGGGAAATTATGTGACAATTTCTAATTTCTGTCCTTGCCATTTTCATCATAAATTGCGACGTTGGGCCCCTAAAAGTTGAATTGTGAATTTACCCATCTAATTCACACTCAAGGCTATTTTGCCATTTTGGCGTGGGCCTTGTTTTCAGTGTTCAGTGCTCCCATCTGAGACCACTAGCTGCCTAATATATATATGCTAATGAGGATTGTGCAGCTGTTTCAGGACCCAAATGCCATTTTCAGTTGAACTGAGAGGTTTTCTGCAGCATTCATAGAGGTGACCACATGCTCCATGGTTGACTGCAGTGTTAATGCCATGTGCCAGAACCCCACATAAGTTGGTAGTGAACACCTCCTCCACTCTCTAACCTGTTGTGGAAGCTTCCTGGCAACCAGTCCAATACATTAAGCAATTGCATAGAACTCATTATTCTTTTATAGGTTAGGCCCCTGAAGCTTTTTATCTGTGCCCTCTGTAGTAGAGATAGGCTGCGAGCTCACGCTTTGAGATCTGGTTCCTGTGACATTCTTTCCACCTTCTCCTGCTCCAGCTCACTTGTGCTCGGAGATTCACCCAGTGCAGACCCTCTAACTCACTAGCTATAGTATGCAGAGCACCAATTCCTAAGCTGATGCATGCAGGGGTGAGAGCAAATGATGGTGCATGCTCTGGAGTGTTGTGCTTATCATCATTAAGCTGCAGCTTTTCCTGGGAGGTCTGATGGACAGGAGTAAGCAGTAGCAGATGAGTAGCAGCGTTATATACCACCTGGTTGTCACGAGAGAAAGACAGGAGAGGCTGGCCATATCCTGCAGCCTCGTCATCTGCAGTACTTTGTCCACTCCCTCTGCCAATTATATCGCACTTGCGTAAATGCTGGTCCTCCTCCTGTTCTGGTTATCTCCCTCCTGTTAGAAGCAAGCTAGTCCTGTGAGAGAGTGGGAGTGAGTTAGTGTGTGCCATCTTGATGGGTTATGAAGACGTATGAGACAGCTTAAAGTTGTGTGTATGGTGTGAGAAAGAAGTAGCAGTTATGGAGAAGAGGGGCAGTAGTTCTGAGGGGAGTAGTTGGTGCTGAATGTACAAGTGGAAGCAGCTGGAGTGAGGATTGCTGTTGTGATTGGGGGAGAGCGGTGGGAAGCGGGGGAGGGAAGGCTTGGTAGTGCTGGAATGATAGTACAATGGTACAGGGCAGTGCAGAGATTAAGAGAGCTGTGAATGGGATCCTTACCTTAGCTGTTCTGATCTGGTCATTAAATGTCTTCCTGCATTGCTTCCAGGTCCAAGAAGCAATGCTTCTGGCTTTGACATCCTCTGCCATCTAATTTGTGTAGATGGGATCAGGAACTTACAAGGACATGGACAGATTAAGTGAGTGGGCAGAACTGTGGCAGATGGAGTTCAACATGGGGAATTGTGAGATCATCCAATTTAGTTCCAAGAAAGACAAAGTGGAATATTTTCTTAATGGCAGGAGACTCTAAACCAGAGCAGCAAAGGGATTTGGGTGTCCAAGTACACAAATTACTAAAAACTAGTGCACAAGTACAAAAAGTAATCCAAAAAGTATAATGGAATTTTAGCCTTTATCTCAAGGGGTTGGAATAGAAAGGGAAGGAAGTTATGCTTCAGCTGCATAGAACCTTGGTCAGACCCTATCTGGAGTACTGTGTTCAGTTTTGGGCAATGCACCTTGGGAAGGATATATTTGGCCTTGGTACAGTTCAGATTCACCAGAATGTTACCAGGGCTTAAAGCGTTATATTTTGAGGACAGGTTGCATAAACTTGGGTTGTATTCTCTTGAGTTTAGAAAGTTAAGGACGATCTAGTTGAGGTGTTTAAAAGGCTTCAATAGAGTAGATACAGAGAAGCTATTTCCTCTGGTGGGGGAATCTAGAACAAGGGAGCACAATCTTAAAATTAGAGCTAGGCCCTTCAGGAGTGAAAGCAGGAAGCACATTTTCACATAAAAGGTAGTGCAAATGTGGAATTCTCTCCCCCAAAAGGCTGTAGATGCTGGGTCAATTGAAATTTTCAAGACTGAGATTTGTATTAGGTAAGGGAATTAAGCGATATAGATCAAAGGCAGGTAAAATGAAGTTGAGGTACAGATCAGCCATGATCTAATTGCATGGTGGAAGAGGCTCGAGGGGCTGGATGGTCTGCTCTTGTCCCACTGTTCTACCAGCACATCCACATCGACACAGCCAAAAAACCTGTGGGCTATGGCTGCAGTAAATTTCTCAAAATTGCAAGGTCCAGCATTGAGAAAGTGCATCTCCCCTTTATTGGTACAGAATGCCTTTAAATTGCATCAGCCCTGCCAGAGTTCCTCCCCCCTTCCCCAACTGTGGGCAAGCTGCCAGTAACAAGCGTGATTAGTGCCAGCAGCTCAGCATGAATAATATGATGAAGCACAAAGCTGAAAATGGTTTATGTCTCACGATGAGATAATGGGGTGGAAGATGCAGATGCCTGCCCACCACCCTGCCTGATATGGGTTGAATGTGAAAATCGCCTCCTATGAATCCAATCACATTGGGACCATATAAGTATCAATTGTAGAATGCACCAGGACGGGGCTTCACAATGTGCACTATAATGCTTGACCAATCTCCTGGTGTTTTTACTGAAATGCTTTTGGGAGAGTCGAGGAGGAAATTTTAGCATTGACTATACTAGGGAAATCTGCGACTAGAGCATGGTCCTTAATACTGGGTTGACAACCAGCAGGTACTCGTAGATGGACAGAGTGACTACTGGCTCAGTGGTAGTATTCCCGCCTCTGAGCCAGAAGGGTTGGGTTTGGGTCCTACACCAGACAGCCACCGTGAGCAGAGACTGGAGTGCTGGCTCTGAATGCTGGGTTGATGGCCAGTGGGGGTATTTGTGTCCAATGGGTGAAGGTGGCCATCGCCCACCAGTCTCCCTGCCCCCCCCCCACCCCCATTAATCGTAAAAGAGTAGGTGGGGCTCGTTAGCCTTAGTTGCAACCCACCTGGGAGAAGGTACTTTGAAGATAAAAACCATGAGAAAGGCAATGAGAAACCACCTCAGCTACTCTTCACTAATAATTGGCTCAAGAATCTTGTGAGTCTTGAGTTAGGACCTGCTCTAGGGCAGAACATAACAGACGGATGGATGGATACTTGGAGATTTCACCTGTGGTTAGTCAGGAGATCAGCATTGGCAGTACAAATTATACTTATTTCAATGGGCTGGATAAACATTTCCCATTCTATGTTTTCTTCAGTTCTTATAGTCCATTATTATTTTGTCTAACATTACCATTCAGGGCTGCCACTAGAGGGAGTGCAAGCAATGTGTAGCATTATACCCAGAATCTTAATAAGCTTAAGTTTTGTTGTTCAGGGGAAAGGGTATTACACCTTTAGATAAACAATCTATGTCCCTTTTACATATGCTCAAAAAGGAAAACATTTGTGCTTCAGATAATGAAGAAATTGTCAAGATTTCAGTAAATTCGCCACCTGTGTTCTGCAGTTGAATAATTGCATATTTATTAGAACAGTTAGCTAATCTTCAAATAGTTCAAACCTTCTAATAATTCTAACCATCTAATAGTTCAAACCTTCTAATAGTTCAAACCTTCTAATAACTCACCATACTGCTGGAAATAACCTGCCACCATAACTTTGGCAAAAACAGTCTTCCTGCAGAAGTAATGACAGAGGAACAGGAGAATCATTGGCAGAGACATAAGTCAAGATTCAACTGAATTCAAGTTAGATTATAAATAAACTGCAGGGCATTATGATAAAATGTTATAGATATTTGAGTTTTGAACATTAAAGAAGACTGATTTTAATTTATGAGACTTATTCTAGACCAAGAACTGTAATTTCTTAGACATGAGTGGTGGGTTCATAAAGTAAAATGTACCTGTTTCTTTCAGTCAGATATTAAGTCAGGCCCTTGTTCAACAAGTGGAATTTTTAAGTCATTTTTGGTTCTTGCCATGTCAATTTTTTCTCTTTCGTCATATCTGTTTCTTGCATAGAGAGTCTTCTCTTTTTCATTTTTAGATGTAATTTAAGTTTATAATGTGCTTCCCGCTGTCTTCAAATATTCTTTGCAACTTTAGGAACTTGGTTGACTGCTCAACTGAGATGTATCAACCTTGTTAACATTCAGTTGTAGATTGCAAATCAGCAGCCTTCCGTATCTAGAAATACTGTTGCAGTTGGCAACTGCTGTTTCTGCCACTTATTAGATATTAATAAACTACTTGGAAAGGAAAAAGTTGCAGGGCTATTAGAATAGGGGAGTGGGACTAAGTGGATAGCTCTTTCAAAGAGCCGACACAGGCATGATGGGCCGAATGGCTTCATTCTGTGCTGTATCATTCTATGAACTTCATTTTCTGTTCTTTTCCAGACTTACTTGCGATAATTAAGGCAGTCATTTGCAATTCTTTGTAGTAAAACTATAATCAGAAGCCTTAGCTTTCTGTCAGTCGAAAATGTGCACTGTTGGCTGAATTCTTTGTGCTATAATGGTGGGTAATACGATAGAAAATGGCAGCCCTACTCAGTTCACTGTTACGGCACCTGGGCCTCCCCTGAAGTTTATTCAGTGAGTACCAACACCACGAAAGCAGATTATCTGGTCATTCATCTCATTGCTGTTTGCGGGACCCACAGCAAATTGGCTGCCACGTTTCCTACATTACATCAGTCACTACGCTTCAAAAGTGCTTAATTGGCTGTAAAATGCATTGCGACATCCTGAAGTCATGAAAGGTGCTGTATAAATACAAGTTCTTTCTTTTCTTTTCTATCAGAGTCATACAGACTAGAAAAATCCTAGGTTTGATCCCTGGTCTGGAGTTCGCTGAGCTCGGTGGGGTGACAGTAAGGGTACTGTAATTGCCCGGAGTATTTATGGGCTAGGGAAGGGACTGCTCCTACTCTTCTTCGTGATCCAGCAGCCCCTGCAAAAGTACATACACATGAGTGTTGGGTGAGGACAGAATCAGGCAGAATCATATATGATGATCCTCATGGATGAATAACCTGTTTAGTTACTTGCAAGGCTCACATAAAAAGGATGACTACTTTGGTATGGTGCTGGAGGACAACTCACGTCCTTGCAGCTGTGAAGCAAGGAGTCAACACCTTTAGGAGGGAAGGAAGAAGAAAAGGTTGACAAGAAAAAATATGAAGTAAAATGCATTTGCAACTGAATGATCCAGCCCTACATATCTATTACCATTTCATGATTTGGAGAACCATGGCAAGACAATCTCTGATGGATAGGAGAAAAAAAGAGTGTACAATAGCTTTAGAGAGGCAGTAGGGTCAGTAGAACACTTATTCAGCCATCATCCACACTAAGGGCTGGATTTTGCCAGCACTCAGAGGGCAGGTTTGGAGGCGGGTCCACTGTCAAAATAGCAAAGATTGACAGCGGGTAGGAAACCCGCTGTCAACCCGCCTCCACGCGAGTCTCCCAGGTGTCGGGTCTGACTGCGCAGAACTGATCCGACACCAAGCGGCAGGGGAAACAATTTAGATCATTAAATGGCTTGTTAACAGCCAATTTAATGCTATTTTGAGGCTACCTTGAAATTTTCCATGCTCTCCCACGGGTTACCCGCTGCTCGGGGAACACGCCAGCTCACCCTGGTGTGAGCTGAGACTGCTTTGATGTACCTGAGAAGCTGACAGCTGTAGAAGTGGTATAAAGGATACCATGTTGCAGATGGTCAGTTTCAGAGCTCAGAAACTGTTAGTTACTGCATTTGTAAGGCATTTCTTTAGCTTGCAAGTTGTTGGAGCCAACTGTATAATCAGTGCCACCTCATTGGAACAACCTCTCTCACCATTGACAGATCGTTTCTGTCATCTCACCTGCAGCTGCCATCTATTCCAGCAACATTGGTGCCCTTGGAAGAAACACATCTTGGTTGTCTGAATCCTTCCATGAACAACCCCAACAGCAACATCACCAGGCACATCAACACCAACAACATCACTAACCTTCTCCGCCATCATCTGATGCTGCACAGGACACAGGGTATCAGTCCCAGACAACATTGCTGCCTGGGAGGCCAGTGATGGCATCACCATGGCCAGATTTACTTCACTTGACACTGTAAACCCTGACTGCCACATGTTGCACCAGATTTTCACCATCCCACACCAGCACCGTGAAGCATTTCTTTAATGTCCAAGCCATTCCGTTCACACTCATCACTATAGTGGGGGTACCGTTATGTCTCAACATTCACTGGAACTCAGTAAGACACTTCTCAAGGTGTGCACAGATGAAGTTTTGAAAAAATAGATTTTATTGTATGACAACACATTACCAGAAACTTCACATGAACATTGGCTAAAGCTCTCAAGTACCTACCCTTGTGTGTTGTTAGTTAGAATGCTTGCATTAGGATGAGGGTGAGTGAGAGTGGTGGCTAATGAGATGGGGAAGTGATAATGTGGAGGTGCAAGGTAGGTTGGTGTGAGTAAGGATGTGCAGGAGCAGGGTAGGGAAGGCAGAGTGATGGGGGTGCGATGAATGGCACAACAGGGTGAGGTTGAGTGTGGCATGGCAGTAACATTTCATGATCTACTGAGATCATTGAAAGGTTTGCACCACTGCACCCAGGCACTCCTGATGACATCCCTACAATGTGCAACCAGACTGCGTTGATCTCCTGGGGAGGTCTCTTCCGCCGATGGGAAGGGAAGAGAATCTCCCTGCGGGCTGTGACTCCCTCCATAAGCATATGGAGGGTGTCATGCGTGAGCCTGGGTGTAGCTGTGCACCTTTGTGCAGTGCTTGTCAGTGTTTGCAGCACCTCAATGCTGCAGAACACCGACAGCACAACTGTCAAAATCAATGTGGCCGCAGTTGTTGTGTCCGTCAGTAGTAAGACACAGACTGCAGGAGAACGGTACAACAGGTGTTTACTCAACGTGGCTCACTCTGGAACTGAACTGTACAGATTACTACTCAGTGCTATATACAGGTGTGGTCACTGCCGGTACTACAGTATACATGAGCTGTAAAAAGTAGTTCCCCCCTTAAAGGTATATACATTACAATTCCTCCCCTTTTAGATTAACAGTACCATAACACTCATTTAACAATTAAATATCAAACTAATTACAATTAACACTTTTAACATACAACGTCAGCTGAAAATAGTCCATTTATATATTCAGTCTTTGGGGATGCTTTCTGATCCTTTCTGGATAGCGCCTTTCCCGAGTGTCTCGCTCTTGGTGCGGAGGCGATTCTGGCACCCTGTCGTCGGTTGGGTCATCAGCTTCCGATGCTATTGTTTCTGGGGTAGATGCGCCCTGTACGTCCGGTTCCTCACCAGGTACGTATGGGCGAGGCATGGGGTTGACTTGTTCCTGTGACTCTAGGATCTGGTCAGCATGGCGTCTCACGATGTTCTCCCCAACGTCCACTGTGTACATTAGTGGGCCCTGTCGTGTGCATATCGTTCCTGGCTGCCATTTTTCTGTTCGGTAGTCGCGGGCCAAAACTGGTTGCCCTACATTGAAGCTCCTTGTTGGCTTCTCATGGATGTGCTGGAATTGCTTACTCTCAACATCTCTTCGTACATTTGGTCTGAGCAAATCCAGGCGAGATCTTAACCTTCGGATAAAGAACATCATGGCCGGGGCCTGGTTGGTGACTGCATGTGTCGCATTCCGGTAGGCGAACAGGAAATTGTCCACCTTATGCTGCAGCGGAATGTTGTCATTGTACATAGCCTTTATTGCCTTCTTAAAGGTTTGTACGAACCTCTCAGCCAATCTATTTGTGGCTGGATGATACGGGGCGGATGTGTAATGCCTTACCCCATTCTTCTTCATAAACCTCCGGAACTCTTCGGACACAAACTGTGGTCTGTTATCGGAGCAAATCTGTTCTGGCAAGCCGTTCCTGGCAAAAATGGTCCGTAGGACTGCAATAGTTTTCTCCGTGGTGGTGGAGGACATTTTGATGACCTCAGGCCATTTCGAGTGCGCATCCACGGCTATTAAAAACATTGAGTCCATGAATGGACCAGCAAAATCAATATGCACCCGTTGCCATGGAGATGAGGGCCACTACCATGGGTGTAGAGGGGCATGTGGTGGTGCATTTTGGACTTTCTGGCATCCTGAGCAGCTCTTGGTCAGGTCCTCGATTTGTTTATCGATTCCCGGCCACCACACATAATCCCTGGCAAGGCTTTTCATTTTAACCCCTCCCAGATGACCCTCATGAATCTCATTGAGCACTCTATCCCTTAACTTGGGTGGAATTACCACTCGGGATCCACACATCAAGGTCCCCCGGCACACTGACAGCTGTTCTCTTCTTGTTGAGAATGCTGGCAACAGTGAGTCGCCATGTGCTGGCCATCCCTTCACCGTCAAATCATATACCCGAGACAGTGTCAGGTCATTTCGGGTCTCCTTTTCTATACGAGCGTTAGTTACCAATAGGTATTCAACTAGAGTCGAATGAAATATTTTGACTTGATCCACTGCTGGTGCTTCCTCCGCAGTAGGCAGTGGCAGGCGTGATAGCCCATCAGCATTTCCATGCTGTTTCGTGCCCTTATATTAAATCTCATAGTGGTGCGCCCCTAGAAAGAGTGACCATCTTTGTAGTCGTTGCGCAGTCATCACCGGAACGCCCTTCTTCGGATTAAAAATGGAGACAAGAGGCTGGTGGTCAGTCAGCAAGGTGAATTTCTGCCCGTGGAGATAGTGATTGAACTTTTTCACTCCCCACACTAGGCTGAGGGCCTCCCTGTCAATCTGGGCGTAGTTACGCTCGGCTGAGGTTAGTGATCGTGACGCAAAGGCTATTGGCCTCTCTGAGCTGTCCGAGAATTTGTGCGACAGCACCGCTCCAATGCCGTAGGGTGACGCATCACACGCCAACCGAATTGGTAGTGCTGGGTTGAAATGGGCCAATACCTCTTTCGATGCGATTAGTGTTTTGCTCTTCTGGAAAGCTCATTTACATTCGTCACTCCACTTCCATGGCACTCCAGTTTGCAGTAGGGTGTTCAGTGGGTGTAGTATTGTAGACAAGTTTGGCAAGAACTTATGGTAGTAGTTTACCAGCCCGAGGAACGACCTCAGTTGTGACACATTTTCCGGTGCTGGAGCCTTGACTACTGCCTCAATCTTTTCTGGGGACTTATGTAACCCCTCTTTATCGATAACGTGGCCACAATACGAGATCTGTTTTTTTAAAAACTCGCATTTGGGGCGGTTAGCTCGGGGCCCATATTCCTTCAATCTAGTGAGCACCTGCTCCAGGTTGGCGAGGTGATCACTGTCATTTTCGCCCGTGACCAGGATGTCGTCCAAATAACACTGGGTCCCTGGGATCCCTTGCAGGACTTGTTCCATTGCCCTTTGCCAAATAGCCGGAGCTGATGCTACCCCGAATACCAGCCGGTTGTATTGGTAGAGACCTTTATGGGTGTTGATTGTGAGGTATTTTTTTGATGCTTCTTCTACCTCCATTTGCAGATACGCCTGGGCCAGATCAATCTTAGTGAAGCGTTTCCCTCCAGATAGCGAGGCGAAAATATCTTCAACCCGCGGAAGTGGATATTGCACTGTGTGAAGGACTGGGTTCACTGTTACCTTAAAGTCCCCACAGATGCAAACCTTCCTTGGTTCCCCAGGTGTGCTGCTCAACGACTTTTTCATCACAGGGATGATGGGTGTAGCCCACTCGCTCCAGTCTACCTTGGAAAATACTCCTGAATGTTCCAAGCTCTCCAGCTCTGCTTCGACAGCTGGGCGGATCGCATAAGGTAACGATCTGGCTTTAAAAAATGTTGGACTTGCGTTTTCTTCAATTTTAATTGTTGCTGTCATGCCTTTTAGTGTTTCGAGTCCTTGCTGGAACACCACTTGCGCGTCGGTTAGAATCTTTGACAGTCGCCCAGGTGTGACGTCGTCATCCTTTTTGGCAGCCACAGTCAGTGCTTGTATGGAATGCCAATCCAGCTGTATTTTCCGGATCCATTCACGTCCCAGTAATGGTGGTCTTCCATCTTGCAATACATACAGGTCTAGTTTTGGTGTTTACTTACCGTTATATATAACGGTCACCCTTATTTTTCCTTTGGGGTAGACTTTTTGCCCCTTGTACGTCTTCAAAATAATTTTTGTGTCTCTCAAGGGTATGTGTGAGAAAAGCCTCCCGTAGTCCCGTCGGTTTATGACTGTTAGGTCTGATCCTGTGTCCAATTCCATTTTTACCTGGACTCCTGCTATCTTGAGACTGACCCAAATGGTTCAGTGATCCTCCGTTTTGATCACATTATGTAGTTTCAGACAACTCAGCTCCCTGCTTCCGGAGTCGGTATCACTCTTTTGTTCGTCTGAACTATTCTCCGTCACCTTATGTACCTTCTTGTACTTTTCTTTTGGAGATTTCTTATTGCTGGTTTTCTTTCCCGACCTGCGGACTCGTGCTATGTGTCCTACTTTTCCACACTGTCTGCACATTTTGTCTTTGAACCAGCAATCATTGTGGTCGTGTGTTGTTCTGCCGCAGCGATAGCACTTCTCTTTTCTGTATGACATTTCGTTTGTGCCATATTCTTGTGGTCTCCGTTGTATCTCTGCAGCGCCCCGTGCTGCTGCTTCATATGATACCGCAATGCTGAAAGCCTTGTCCAGTGTAAGGTCCTTTTCAGATAAAAGCCGTTTCTGGGTTCCTTCACTTTGAAGCCCACACACAAACTTGTCCCTTAAGGTATCTGCCAGTCCCGTTCCAAACTGGCAGTGTTTCGATAGTTTGCGCTGTTCTGTTAAATATTCAGCATTGCTTTCATCCTTATGCTGGTTCCGTTTGTGAAACTTGAATCCTTCTGCTATCAGCAGTGGTGTGGGGTTTAAATGTTCCTGTAGTATCGTCATTATGTCTCCAAAACTCTTTTCCATTGGCTTCGCTGGGGTTACTAGATTTCATAATAAGCCATACGTCTTTGCACCCATTAAATTTAACAATACCGGCGCTTTCTTGTCATCTGACACCTCATTTGCCTTGCAGTACACCTCTATTTGTTCGACATATGTAGTCCAATCTTCGACTTCATTGTCAAATGCGGTGATACTGCCACTCTTCGGCATTTTGGGTGTGGTTTAAAATGGCTTAAAATGGCGTCTCCCGCGCTTTCCTTCCTCCCCCGCTGCTGCCAACGCCGCTCTCGGTGGTCCTCGTGGCATTGGCAGCGCCCTGTAGGTTTCGCGCGCTTCTCCTGTGCTGCTGCCAACACCGCTCTCGGCGGTCCTCGTGGCAATGGCGGCGCCTCACGGGTTTCTGCGCATCTCTCTCCCTCTCCTCGACGCTGCTCGTCCCCTGAACACCGGCTGCACCCTGTGCGCTCTGCCCTCTCTCTCTCTCTCCCGTCGACGCTGCTCGGCCCTTTGCTGTGCTGCTCGGTCGGGCTCTAGCCCGCAGCTGTCCGGGAAGGGTCTACGCACTACCTGTTGCCAGCCCATTTCGCTGGACCACCGCGACTGGAAAGCCAAGCCTGGCTCTCAACAGCATCCCCCACAATCCTCGAGTCTCTGCTGGATGACTGGGTGGTTGCCCGTGGTCGACGCCCATGTCTCCGGCCTTGACCTCCAATCTACTGGCCTCCAGGAACGAATCCCTGGGAGGTGATGCAGAGTTGCAGGTAGAATCGAATTTGCCACGTCGCCAATGTTGTGTCTGTCAGTAGTAAGACACAGACTGCAGGAGAACAGTACAACAGGTGTTTACTCAACGTGGCTCACTCTGGAACTGAACTGTACAGATTACTACTCAGTGCTATATACAGGTGTGGTCACTGCCGGTACTACAGTATACATGAGCTGTAAAAAGTAGTTCCCCCCTTAAAGGTATATACATTACAGCAGTCCCTTTAAGGAAACCGACTGATGACGCATCATCAAATAACATCATCAGACCTGCTTCCTATTAATTGGCCAGGAACCCCACAGGGCGGGCTTAACAAGCCCAATCATCGGAAAATCTTTTTGAGAAAGCGGCTGCAGACGGGAGTGGAACCGGAACCGGAACCCACCATCCAGCTCTCCCACTGCCATCCCGTCTCCGCAGGGAAAATCCAGCCCTAGAGACTGGAATATGTTTCTGCTGCTTTAGTTTTAAATTGTCTGGCTCTGAAATCTTCATGCTTTTCACCAGTAGTGATGTCTTTGATCCTCTGGCAAATTTTTTGGAAGATTCTTTATTGATACTCTATAGATTTTTATTACACCTCTGAATAAGAATGCTAGGAAATAATAAACCAAATAAAGTGCTTTTCTGCATGAATGTCTTAATTATTCAGATAATTATAATGAGTGAAGTTAGGAGTAAAAAAAAAATTATGGAGGAGACTGCAATCTTTGTGGGTATATTAACAGCAAAATAGAACATATGAGAAATTGTTGCAGTACACAGGGATTGTGACATTGAAAAAACCAAACACACCATTTTATTAATCCATTCTTATTTCGGCATTATTAACCAAACAAAGCTCTGGCTATAATTTATTTACTGAAAATACTGAGTACAATTCGCATGCGGCAAGTCGGGTTGAATTATTCGTTCCAAACTGTATTCTAGTGCTACTGTCAGGGGTTCATTACTGAAACACGGCTGGACAGACATGTTCCTAATTGTTGTGACAGCTCTGCTGAGCTCTGTGGCTAACTGTCATTGGATGAAGCCTTCTCTCTTCTACGGCAAATAATCTAGAAACCTCCATACTGACGAGATCTTGAAAACAAACTGTGATGAGTATTAAACTGTCATTTATGAAGTGCAAAATATATTACTTTCTCCCCAAACCTGACAACACTATAACTGATCCATCAAAACATGCATATGTGTATTTAAATGCATATGTCTGCAAAAATGAAAAATAAAATACGTACCTCTGATAATCTTTTACATTCTGCATTTAACCAGACCAAGGCCAAATACGACACAAATTCCCGAGCTCAACAGCAGGCGGCCTTCCAGCCCCAGGAGGGCAGCCCAGCAACATAATTGTCTTCTGTGAATTGCTGCACTGACAAGGAGGGTCAGGCTTTCCATACTCCAGATATAATTCAGATGTAGATCATTAACAGATGCTGGCACGGATGTGATGTTGCAGTCTGAGCCACTGCTTGTACAGGAAATCTCCCTGAGCAAAAGCACTGGGAGAGTATACGGCCCCAATATTAATGGGGAGGTGGGGAGGGTGCAGGAGAGCATGGTAACACGTCAACAACCCAGCAAGGCCAGGGGCGTAGAAGCCCTGCCAATCTTAATGGCAGAGCCTCATTTAAATAAAATGCTGAAGTCTCCCATAGGAAGCGGGATCAGAGTGGGTAACTGTCCCCCGCCCGATTTCTGGCAGGTGGGGGCAGTTAAATTCGAAGCATTGGTGTCAGTTGACGGTACAATTCTTTGATCCCACATTGTGTTACATTTTTTGAGTGGATTGGTTGCATTTACTACACTTGACTCAAATGCTGAATTACAGTGATTTGTACATAGAGTTTTAACACTTCTTGTTGCAGGAGCAAAAGCACTGCCCTTCAATTATTTTAATGGGGCAGAAATTCCTCCCCAAACGCGTGAGTACGGAAGGGTTACTCACGCGTCTGGCCGGAGGAAATGCCGGTTTTCAGCATGTACAGCGCATGCGCTGAAAACCGGCATTTCCTCTCCTCTAACCCAAGAGTTGAAGAGGCTAGTGCGTGCGCTGTAGGGGGCAGTGCGTGCGTCTTGGATTTCCTCTGTTTTGGGGGAATTGCGCATGTGTAAAGGCCTCCGGTCTTTACGCTTGTAAAAAGCACACGTAAGTATTTATTTTTACAGGTAAGTGGTGTTTTAGTGCAATTTAGAATTTTTTTTTCCACAGGTTTATTATTTTAAAGAATCTACAATAAGGTAAGTTTAGTTTTAGACCCTTTTTATTAAAAATTTATTTTTTTCAAAAAAAAATTATTGTTTAAATTATTTTTTTAAACTTATTTATACTTAATTTAATGATTGGGATGTTTTTTTAAATTTTATTTAAAGTTTAAGTAGTGTTTTGGGGTGCAATACTTCTCATGAGTTTGACAGTTCTTACTCTCAAACTTATGAATGAAGTTTCCCCTCCCCTGATTGGCTGAACAGTGCTCACCTGATCCCAGCCGGCACATCGCACTAACTACGCCGCTGGGTCAGGTTAGCACAGCGCGCCGACATCAGAACCTGGCCACTGAAAGGAAATCCACTGCGGGCCAGGTTTCAGATGTCGGCGCGCAGGATGAGCGCACATCGGGGGCTTGCACGCGCGGCAAGCCCCCGACACCAAGTTCTGGGCCAATGTCTTTTGGCACACATCAAGTTGAGAAAAGTCACTAAATGCCACTTAATCATCGCTCCCATCCTTGCTAACGTACATTAGCTCCTTGTCCCCCACTGCATTATATCTAATATCCTTGTTTTCATCTTCAAATACCTCCACAGCCTCACTCCACCCTATTTCTGCAATCTCCTTCTGCACTGTAAGGGGTTTTCGATCGACGAGGTCTCTCTCTCTCTCTCTCTAGAGGCCTCTCTCTCTTGCACAGTAATTCACCGAGTGGTTCGACCTACTCACCCCTTAAGTTCTATACACTGGAATTGAGGCAGGAACTACAATGCAGAGAAAACTCTATAGACCAAGTTTAATGAAACAAAATGAAATTTTATTGCACAAAGGAAAAATTGAATGTAAGCCAATAAGGTACATGGGAGGGAAAAACAAATCATAATACAGTACTAACCAACATATCTACAGGCATATTATGCTTTACAAGGTTCATCATGAAATAGGGAAGCACACGGAACATCGAGGGACAACAACTCATTGTTAATTATCCCCTAAAATGCCCACCCCCTAAACCTAGCTAGATTAGATTATGAGGGGCCAGAAACATGCTCACCAATCCAAAACTGCAGTTGGGTTGGGGTTCTTTACTTGGTGCTCTCTCTCTCAGGCCTGCCGTCGTCACATGGTCGTTGGGCTGTAGGAGCAGCAGGCTGCTCAAGCTGATGGCTCCTTCTCTTCAACAAGGCGCGCTGCCCATCATTTCGCCCGCAGTTCGTTTTTTTCTGTGCTCCTGCATACCACGATGGTGGTCACAGTCCTGATTTCTCTGTGTTCCTGCATTCAATGCTGGCCACCCATTCTATAGGGCGTTTCATCTCCTCTTCTTCTCGTCAACTCTCTCCTCGTCTCGTCAACGGCCCGGGGTTTTTGTCGATGACTTCCCGATAACTACCCCGGGTCTCGTCTTCTTCTTCTGAGTCTGAAAAGGCCTTCTTCGGACCCCCGAGCAATCTCTCGAAACAACTGGCTCTTCAAAAAGCTACCAAGCTAAAAGCTGCAAAAAGGTACTGATGGCTACCCCGGAACTCCAGTTATACTTTTCCATGGAGGCCCTTATCTCCTGCCAAATCAAGGTTAGTCTTTGTTTAACTTTTGGCGGGCTTGTAGCACAGCGGGGTAGTCTTTGTTTTTAAAGCATCTTCGGGATGGTCGGTAACTGCCATCTCTGGTCTGAGATGACCTTGTATTGTCTTTAATGTCCCTCTTCGAACTTGAATCTGTTCCCCTTTGTCTGGGTAAACATTTAGATGGCCTTTATCTACAGGCCGATTTGATCGGATCTGCTTCCAATCTATATGTATGGGGCTCTGTCTGGTTTCGTTTTCCCTGAAACTGCCTTTCAGAACCTACTGTGGGCTGAATCCACAAAAGCTGTCTGGGGACTGCAGGAACCATTTTAAAGTGTCCCAAAAGCTGGTCACGGGGTCTGGTGGCCATTTTGTGTGTCCCTTTTTCTGGGCTTCTTTTAAAACAGTCTTTAAAAATTAAGGCCTTTTTTGCCAATAGACCCGTATAGCACAATGTTCAATTTTGCGAATTCTACAGTCCCCCCTGATGATACTATAACTTGCTTGAAGTATCATAATTCTGGGTGAGCAAAATTTTCTGACTCTCCATAATCAAACCATCCCCTGTATTTACCTATCGATGACCCCACGACACATGCATTTCCCATTTGAGAAAACCTACAGTGTACATTAAGCATCTATAGATGGCAATACATTGGAATTAAAAATCTGACACACACATTTCCAGGCGTGGAGGGGGCCTAATACCCCTACACTACCTGGTTCACACATATTATTTTTATTAATAACAACACACATAATAAACTTCAATAAAAATAATAAAGAAAGAAAATACGCACAAAATCACACATGAACACTATCAAAAATAGAGGAGGGAGGGAAATGTTAACTCGACACATAGCAGCAAAAATTCAAACTGGTGTCTCCTCGTCAACCCGCACATAACGCTCCCTCCACTCTCCTCTGTTCTCATACTTCCGGAAACGTGTTTCCCTCTTACAATGTACAAAAAGTAAATAAATCACGATAAAAATCTGACATACTACGAGGATGTGAGAGGCTATCCTAATCCAAGAAGGGACTTCTATATTAGTGAACAGCTCCCACCACTGTGGGGTCACTATATCTAATATTTCTGCCCCTATTTCTAATATCTTCTGCTCCAGCGTGTAAAAACATTTCTGTGAAACGGCAACGGCTTTTAGTATCTTGGTGAGGTGGTCAGGGAGAGGGGGAAATGATATAGCCAAAATGTGCAACGAATTGTTTCAGATCGGTGAAATTTTCTTTGACAGTGAGGTGAACAGTGGAAGGTTCAGGAATAGGGACAATTCGCTCTCGGGCCACTTGAACGTCTGCCTTGGGTTTGAAGCAGAAACTGCTGTCACTGACAGGACACCAGCCGTGCTGTCCATGTTTGTAGTGGGGCGCTGCAGTGGTGACACAGTATGTCCCACCTTCTATATATGCCACCTGCGGGGGCACATGGCTTTGTGCCATTGCCTCCATGGTGCAATTTATAGGCTTCACGCCAGCAGTTCTGAACCCGCACTGTGGTTTTGAATAGGCATTCAAGTGCTGGGGACACAGGATGATGTGTGCTCCCCGGCTCCGGCACCCCGAGAGGTCGGTACCCATGATTGCATGCTCCCATCGAATGATGTAAGGTGGGACTGCTGTGTAGCGAATGTGTGCACCCCCTTGAATGACTCCAATGTTCTCCACGCTGTATACCGGGGCGGGTTTAGCTGTCTTTCCCATCACCGGCATTCTTACCACTATACCCATAATGGTGTGATTAGACCGTCCACAGTCCACTGGGACTGGGTAGGCCTCTGAAGCTAGTCTGAGCTGGCACGGACTTAATGCATTCTCAAAAGGTTGGAGGGCTGCGAAGTGCTTATTGCCGATCCAGGAGGGGACCAAACCTTGTTTTAAATCCTCCAGATTACTGCGGCCCTCGCCCAGTAACCACGCCCCGTACAGCACGCACGCTTCATTCTGCGCAGCCTGATCTGATGCATTCCGATCCTCTCTGATGAGAGCATTTACCATTTATCGTGTTTCTCCAGCTCAGCTATGATTTCTTTTAAGTGTAGTGTCATGGCCTGGTCCTCATGTAACTCAGAACCCACTACCTTATTCTCGTCCATCAGTATCTTTCTTAACCGCACTTTTAAACCATTGATCTGAGTCTGGAGCTCCACGTTATCTAGAGTGTTGATGACAGAAGTCCCTGTGTTAAAGCCGGTAAAAATATCTTTGACTGTACCCCTTCTTTGTCTCCCTACCCTGTCCAAGACCTCATGTGGTGTGGTGTATAATCCGGCTCTGTCGACATCGGCAAAGTCGAACTCATAAAATTGTCTGAACATAGTTGTTAACAGGACCTGGTACAATTGCTCCGTTTCCTTGGGGCACCACTCTGGCAATCGCACCTCGGTGAAGTTTAAAATCACCGAGGCCACCGCGTAGTGCACCCCTTGGTACAGCACCTGACCTGTGGGTACCAATACCAGTCCGTTCCCGGGTCCCTTGGTAGTGGTGGGGCACCCTTCCTTGCGGGCTTTGGCTACCGGAATCGTGGGCAGGGGCTTGCGGGGGCGGGTGATGAGCTCAGTGGCATTCACCGGGATCTGAGAGTATGGGATTCCGCACGCCCGTGTGCTGACATCCCACCTCATCCCTTTCCTAGCATCCTGCCACTGTGTTTGGAAAAAGATGGAGACGCCTGTGGGGCAGACGCGTTCTGAACCCCACATACAGATGTAAATCCCCTCATCTGGTTCCCACCATTTGTCCCAACAGACACTCAATCCCCCATGAGTTCCCATAATAGTCCGATGGGTATTGTTACCCAGTCGCTCCCACTCGACCGTGGAGTTCTTCATGGTCTTACTCAGCTTCCGAAGCCACCACCATCTGTCCAAAGGAACATGTCCATTACACAGCAAACAAATCTTCCTTCCGACGGTGACGTTGACTCTGGGCGTGATGATCCTCACCCTGGGACACATTAGAGAAGTCTCTCTGTATGCAAACGCGGACTGGCTGGAGTATTCCGTAGAGTTCGACCCCAGCCATCCTGGCCACCTCCCTTCATGGAAGTAGGTAGCTGTTTCCTCAACGTCCCATTCTCCTGTCCCATCAGTCGCGATGGGGGCTGTGTCCCCGGAGCATCCATATACAATGGAGTCCTTAGTGTAGCCCCGATAAGCCAAGCTACACCCGATCACTGCGAACATGAGGAGAATTGTTTCCAAAGTACCTTTGTTTCCTGCAACAGATTAAATGATGCAGCCAGGCTCCTGAGAGATTCTGGCCTAGGTGAAGTCATGATCGGGTCTTTCGACCGCGATCCAAAACAAACACACATGCTGGGCAGATTCTAAAACTATTCCTGATAACACCCATCACCTTAAAAAATTACACACCTTATACTTAACCAAACTTAAACTTAACTAAACTTATGTACAGCGCCGCCCGTCCCCGGGCGGCCTGCCTAATCCCTGTTCGGACTACAGCTCACCGATCACTGTGACGGGGCCGCACTGACCTGTAGCTTGAGTCCCCCGCAGCCTTTTGCTGCCAATTGGGGACTGCGTCTTTCTAGGGATTTCCCAAATCGGTGTCTGCTGAAGCAAGGGGAATCGGGCCAGGGCTTTACTGGCTGAGGCGTTCGAGTCGACCAGCGAGAGGGTGCCTTGGACGAGGCTCCCTTAGCAAGTGGACCTTTGGTTAGGACTTTAGCCCTCACAGCCTGTGGCTCCACCACGACTGCCAGCTTCGGCTCCCTTCCCTCAGGCTCCGCCCCTTTGGGATTCGGGTCTGTAGCAGACGACTCCTCCCTACCTGTTCCTACAGGTGGAGAATCTCCGCCCCCAAGTTTTACCTCCTCTACGCTTGAGTCGAGGGCGGGACCTCCGTCCTCCGACTCCACCTCCTCCAGAATCGTGTCATGGGTGGGGCCTAGCTGTCCGGGCTCCCCCCTAATTGTGCTCGGGTCAGACGACCTGCGAGGGGGTACTTCGGGCGAGGCTCCCTTTGCGAGTGGACCTTAGGTTGGGACTTTAGCCCTCACAGCCCGTGGCTTCTCCACGACTGTGGGCTTCGGTTCCCTTCCCTCAGACTCCACCCCTTTGGGATTTGGGTCTGTGGCAGACGACTCCTCCCTACCTGTCCCTACAGGTGGAGAATCTCCACCCCCAAGTTCTACCTCCCCTAAGCTTGAGCCGAGGGCGGGACCTCCGTCCTCCGACTCCACCTCCTCCAGAATCGTGTCATGGGCAGGGCCTAGCTGTTCGGGCTCTTCCCCGTCCGAGTCTCAGGCCAATGGGGAAACCTCCCAGGTGGACGGGATAGCTTCTCCACTCAAGCAGGCTGTGGTTCCAGCCTGTGTAGTCTGTGACTTTCTGCACGCCTCAGGCCGAGGATTTTTACCCTCAGACCTGGCCTCGGTTGTTGGCTCTTTTGCACCCGGCTTAAATAGTTTGCACTGGTTTACGTGAAACCATTTAGTGCGCCGGGGCAACTTCACTGCGTAGGTGGTGGGGACCGGTGGGTCTTGCACCGGTTCCCGTCTAGCCTTGTCAACGGGCTGCACTGGCTCTAGTGATTGGGGTGAAGCGGTCGGGGCTGCGGGAACGACAGGACCGGTGGTGGCTGCTACCCTCCCCTGCGAGATCATAAGAGACCGCATTGTCTCTAAGATTGACTCTATCGCAGCGGGATCCATAGCTGCACCGGTTCCCTTTTCTGGGACAGGGGCTGCGGCTTGGACCTGGACTCATGCTGGGGCGGAAGTCTGGGCTTGGGCTTGGGCTGCGGGAGATATTGGCCTAGAAATTCGGTGGGGTTAGCGCCCAATTAGAGGCGTTAGAGGGTCTTGGGCCGGAATTATAGCTGGTAACGAAATTGCGTTCGGCCCTACCATCGGCGTTAGCCGGTAGCGCTGCGCCGGCACCGATGACGTCATCGGTGTGCGCAGCGTCCCGGTTGCCGTGGTAACCCGGCCCCAAGCCCAAATTCAGTTGCGGCCGCCTCGCCCGTGGCAGCCACAACCAACGATTGTTGAAAGGGATGTTACACACCTTTGCGCCGGCGCATAAAGGTGAAGCGGCGGCCGGCCGCTTTCCCGGCGGCCGCCTGCCCGCACCTCCCTCCCCGGACTCCTCCACCACCCCCCCACGGCACTGATGTGTGTGGCCCGCGAGCCCGGCTCTTCCCCGAGGTGCCGGGCTCATTTGTCGGGCGAATCGACCGGCCAGCGGTCGGCTGCAGGCAGCTCCTCCTTAACAGAAGGAGGAGGCCTGCAGTACCCCAGCCTGCCGCACCGCCTCGGGTGCCGCAGCGGGGGATTAGCGCCTCAAAACTGCACTGAACGCCCATAGTGAGGCGCAAAAACCCTCCATTAGCGCCCGCCGCCGTCTGGGCCCGGGGCAACCGAATTTTCGTCGGGCGCAGCGGCATTAACGCCGGCGCAAAATTTCGGGCGCTAAAGCCCTGGCGGACCCACAACCGAATTTCTAGGCCATTCCCTTATTGTCCTTCCACGGATTTTTACAGTCCCTGCGCCAATGTCCATCCTTCCCACACCCATAGCAATTGAGCTTGGCTTCGGGAGGGCGATTCCCCTCCTGATGCCACTCCTTTTTACTTGGGGCTGCGGGTTTTGCTTAATGCACTTTTCCCTTAGAGGTAGGTGTCTCCTGACTCCTGCAATTCTTATATGCAATGGTGAGCTGTCGGAGCACTGTCTCCTCCGTGATCCCGGGACCTTGGGGGGCAAACCAAGATTTTGCTTGGGCCTGTATCTGCGGTGAGCTGTTGGCAACCAGGCAGCGGAGCCAATGAACCCGCTGGACATTGTTCATTGCGGCTCGTTCAGGCATGCCCGGACAGCTGCGCCGATACACTGGCCACAGACTTTCTGCGAAAACCCGTGGGGGCTCTCCAATTAGCTGCATAGTCCCTTCCACACAGAGGAACGGGTTGCCGTCGTCCACTCCCATAACCTCCAGGACCTCGTCCCGGAGTTCCTCATACCCTCTCTGCCCCCTCTTACTCCCGTCTGAGAGGCACTGAAGGATTGTACTATCCAGGGAGAATAGCAATATCTTAGCCTGTTCCGGACCGTCACAGGCATTGACAGCGGCTGTCTGCTCCATCTCCCTGAAATGGACTGAGGGAGCTCCCTTCTCGGAGAGTTTTGGAAGGTGGCTCACCATCGCTCTAAGTTGTTGGGCACCGTGGGGCAACACGATCTGATTCAGGAGCGGTCCATCAACGCCATTTGCGTCGACGGGACCGTACCTCTGGTGCCGAGTAGGACACATTGGTGCCAGCTCCGGCTTCACTACTGGGGTTGTTCTTCCTGCGGTTCTACCTTGGCTTCCTCCCCTTCTACCACCCCCGCTTCGGGCCAAACCTCACTATAGCTCGGCAGTGCTGAGGGTTCAGTGGCTAGTGCCACAACTACTTTGTGTGGAATCGGTCTTTTGGATTCCTTCAGGAAGTCTATTTGACTCGCTTTTGGGCTTACGAGGCATACCATGCCTTTTGTCTTCGCCAGGGCCGTTCTTAGGTCTTCTAACTCCTTCTGGCAGGGGCCGTGGTCTGTGCCCTCAAACCCGTTCTCAATGGCCAGCTTGTAAGCTGCCTTGACCTCTATTACTCTCTCCTCCTGCGCTCTTAGCTGTTGTGCGAGGCGGGCGCTTTTCTCCCGTACCCTCGCTTCATGAATCTTTGCCTCAGTAACCTGGCATTCCAGGTACTCTACTTTAGCCTGATGTTGTCTGGCTATAGTTTGGCGTTCCTGATTCAGTGCATGAAGTGCTGCGATCAGCTTTTCCCCACCCATTTTCTTTTCCTCTATTTCTGAAGCCTGGGTTTTGATCTTGGCTGCCTGCGCTGCAACGACTTTGTCCAAAATCTGGACTTGTCTTTTGTAGCACATCAGCCACACTGCCTTCTCTACTGACTTTTTATGTTCTTTACTCTCTGTCCACCTGACGGCTGCGTCTACCGGATGCCCATGTAGTAAGAGATCGGAAATCCACTGCTTAGTGAGATTTACCTTACCAAAAACATAATCCGCTATCCTCTCATCCATAACATTTTGTCCATTTAAACCTGGGTCTAATACATTGCAACCCTGCTGCCAATGTCCTGCCATGGTCACCATTTACTGTAAGGGGTTTTCGATCGACGAGTTCTCTCTCTCTCTCTCTCTCTAGAGGCCTCTCTCTCTTGCACAGTAATTTACCGAGTGGTTCTGTAATGTATGTAATGTATATATACCTTAAGGGAGAGAACTACTTTTTACAGCTCCTGTATACTGTAGTACCGGCAGTGACCACACCTGTATATAAACCCTGAGTAGTGATCTGTACAGTTAGTTCGAGAGTAACCATCATTCAGTAAACACCTGTTGAATCGTTCCCTGCAGTCTGTTGTCTGATTATTGAAGGACACAACATTAAGATACACGGACCTAACATTAGCGACGAGGATGGGATTCAAACCTACCTGCAACTCTGCATCACCTCCCAGGGATTCGCTCCTGGAGAACAGTGGAAGAAGGTCGAGTCCAGAAGCACGGGCGTTGACCACGGGCAACCGCCCAGTCATCCAGCGGAGATTTGAACATCGCAGGGGAGGCTTTCGAGAGCCAGGCTTGGCTTTCCAGTCATAGTGGTCCAGTGAAACGGGCTGGCAACAGGTACTGCGCAGACCCTTCCCAGACAGCGGTGGGCTAGAGCCCGACCGAGCGGCACAGAAAAAGGCCGAGCAGCATCGACGGGGGAGAGAGAGAGGGCAGAGCGTACAGGGCGCAGCCGGTGTTCAGGACCGAGCAGCGTCAACGGGGGAGAGAAACGAGAGAGAGCAGAGCGCAGCCGGTGTTCAAGGGCCAAGCAGCGTCAACAGGGGAGAGAGGCGTGCAGGAAAACGCGAGGCGCTGCCATTGCCACGAGGACCCGCAGAGAGCGGCATTGGCAGCAGCGCAGGAGCAGCGCACAAAACCCACAGGGCGTCGCCATTTGCCACGAGGACCGCCGAGAGTGGCGTTGGCAGCAGCGCGGGAGACGCCATTTTAAGCCGCAGCAGGGAAGAAAGGAAAGTGCTGGGGACGCCATTTTAAGCCAGTCTAACCACACCCAAAAATGCCGAAGAGTGGCAATATCACAGCGTTCGAAAATGAACTCGAAGATTGGACGACATATGTCGACCGCATAGAAGTATACTGCAAGGCGAATGAAGTGCCAGATGACAAGAAAGCGCTGGTATTGTTGAATTCAATGGGTGCAAAAATGTATGGCTTACTACGAAACCTAGTAACCCCAGAGAAGCCAGTAGAAAAAAATTTTGAAAGCATCGTGTCAATCCTACAGGACCACTTAAACCCCACACCGCTGCTGATAGCAGAAAGATTTAAGTTTCACAAAAGGAACCAGAATAAACATGAAAGTAATGCTGAGTATTTAACGGAACTGCGCAAGCTATCAAAACACTGCCAGTTTGGAACGGGACTAGCAGATACTTTAAGGGACAAGTTTGTGTGTGGGCTTCAAAGTGAAGGAACCCAGAAATGGCTTCTATCAGAAAAGGATCTTACGCTGGACAAGGCTTTCAGCATTGCAGTATCACACGAAGCAGCAGCACGGGGCACTGCAGAGATACAATGGAGACCACAAGAATATGGCACAAATGAAATGTCATACGGAACAGTGAAGTGCTATCGCTGCGGCAGAACAACACACGACCATAATGATTACTGGTTCAAGGACAAAGTGTGCAGACAGTGTGGAAAAGTAGAACACATAGCAAGAGTCTGCAGGTCGGGAAAGAAAACCAGCAGCAAGAAATCTCCACAGGAGAAGTACAAGAAGGTACATAAGGTGACGGAGAGTAGTTCAGATGAACAGAAGAGTGATACAGACTCCGAAAGCAAGGAGCTGGGTTGTCTGAAACTACATAATGTGATCAAAATGGAGGATCACCAAACTATCTGGGTCACGCTCAAGATAGCAGGAGTCCAAGTGAAAATGGAATTGGACACATGATCAGCCCTAACAGTCATAAACCGAAGGGACTACAAGTGGCTATTCTCACATATACCCTTGAGAGATACAAAGATTGTCTTGAAGATGTACACGGGGCAAAAAGTCTACCCCAAAGGAAAAATAAGGGTGAACGTTATATATAACGGCAAGGAAACACCAAAAATGGACCTATATGTATTGCCAGATGGAGGACCACCACTACCAGGACGTGAATGGATCCGGAAGATACAGCTAGATTGGCATTCCATACAGGCACTGACTGTGGCTGACAAAAAGGATGACAACGTCACACCTGGGTGACTGTCAAAGATCCTAACTGACGCAAAAGAAGTGTTCCAGCAAGGACTCAGAACACTAAAAGGCATGACAGCGATGATTAAAATTGAAGAAAACACAAGCCCAAAATGTTTTAAGACCGCCCTGATTCTTTCTGGATAACACCTTTCCCGAGTGTCTCGCTCTTGGTGCGGAGGCGATTCTAGCACCCTGTCATCAGTTGATTCATCAGCTTCCAATGCTATTGTTTCTGAGGTAGATGCGACCTGTACGTCGGGTTCCTCACCAGGTACGTATGGCCGAGACATGGGGTTGACTCGTTCCTGTGACTCTAGGATCTGGTCTGCATGGCGTCTCACAATGTTCTCCCCAACATCCACTGTGTACATTAATGGCCCCTGCCGTGTGCATATCGTTCCTGGTTGCCATTTCTCTGTTCGGTAGTCGCGGGCCAAGACTGGTTGCCCTACATTGAAGCTCCTTGTCGGCTTCTCATTGATGTGCTGGAATTGCTTACTCTCAACATCTCTTCGTACATTTGGTCTGAGCAAATCCAGATGAGATCTCAATCTTCGGTTAACGAACATTATGGCCGGGGCCTGGTTGGTGACTGCATGTGTCGCATTTCTGTAGGCTAACAGGAAATTGTCCACCTTATGCTGCAGTGGAATGTCGTCATCGCACATGGCCTTTACTGCTTTTTTAAAGGTTTGTACGAACCTCTCAGCCAATCCATTTGTGGCTGGATGATACGGGGCGGATGTTTAATGCCTTAAACCATTCCTTTTCATAAATCTTCAAAACTCTTCGGACACAAACTGTGGTCTGTTATCAGAGCAAATCTGCTCTGGCAAGCCGTTCCTGGCAAAAATGGTTCGTAGGACTGCAATAGTTTTCTCCGTGGTGGTGGAGGACATTTTGATCACCTCAGGCCATTTCGAGTGCGCATCCACGGCTATTAAAAACAGCCATTGAAGCAGAGTTGCAGAGTCTGGAAGTTCAGGTGTACTGTCCAAGGTAGACTGGAGTGAGTGGGCTACACCCATCGTCCCTGTGTTGAAAAAGTCATTGAGCAGCACGCCTGGGGAACCAAGAAAGGTTTGCATCTGTGGGGACTTTAAGGTAACAGTGAACCCGTTCCTTCACACCGTACAATATCCACTTCCGCGGATTGAAGATATTTTCGCCTCGCTATCTGGAGGGAAACTCTTCACTAAGATTGATCTGGCCCAGGCGTATCTGCAAATGGAGGTAGAAGAAGCATCAAAAAAATACCTCACAATCAACACCCATAAAGGTCTCTACCAATACAATTGGCTGGTATTCGGGGTAGCATCAGCTCCGGCTATTTGGCAGAGGGCAATGGAACAAGTCCTGCAAGGGATCCCAGGGACCCAGTGTTATTTGGACGACATCCTGGTCACGGGCGAAAATGACAGTGATCACCTTGCCAACCTGGAGCTGGTGCTCACTATATTGCAGGAATATGGGCTCCGAGCTAACCGCCCCAAATACGAGTTTTTTAGAAAACAGATCTCGTATTGTGGCCATCTTATCGATAAAGAGGGGTTACATAAGTCCCCAGAGAAGATTGAGGCAGTAGTCAAGGCTCCAGCACCGGAAAATGTGTCACAACTGAGGCCGTTCCTCGGGCTGGTAAACTACTACCATAAGTTCTTGCCAAATTTGTCTACAATACTACACCCACTGAACACCCTACTGCAAACTGGGGTGCCATGGAAGTGGAGTGACGAATGTAGACGAGCTTCCCAGAAGAGCAAAACACTAATCACATCGAAAGAGGTATTGGCCCATTACAACCCAGCATTACCAATTCGGTTGGCATGTGATGCGTCAACCTACGGCATTATAGCGGTGCTGTCGCACAAATTCTCGGATGGCTCAGAGAGGCCAATAGCCTTTGCGTCACGATCACTAACCTCAGCCGAGCGTAACTACACCCAGATTGACAGGGAGGCCCTCAGCCTAGTGTGGGGAGTGAAAAAGTTCAATCACTATCTTGCTGACTGACCACCAACCACTTGTCTCCATCTTTAATCCAAAGAAGGGCGTTCCGGTGATGACTGCGCAACAGCTACAAAGATGGTCCCTTTTTCTAGGGGTGCACCAATATGAAATCGAGTATAAGGGCACAAAACAGCATGGAAACGCTTACGGGCTATCACGCCTACCACTGCCTACTGCGGAGGAAGCACCAGCAGTGGATCCTGTCGAAATATTTCATTCGACTATAATTGAATGCTTGCCAGTAACTAACACTGGTATAGAGAAGGAGACCCGAAATGACCCGACACTGTCTCGGGTATATGATTGGATGGTGAAGGGATGGCCAGCAAATGGCGACTCACTGTTGCCAGCATTCTCATCCAGAAGAGAACAGCTGTCAGTATGCCAGGGGACCTTGATGTGTGGATCCCGAGTGGTAATTCCACCCAAGTTAAGGGAGAGAGTGCTCAATGAGCTTCACGAAGGTCATCTGGGAGGGGTGAAAATGAAAAGCCTTGCTAGGGCTTATGTGTGGTGGCCGGGGATCGATCAGCAAATCGAGGACCTGACAAAGAGCTGCTCAGGATGCCAGAAAGTCCAAAATGCACCACCACATGCCCCTCTACACCCATGGGAGTGGCCCTCATCTCCATGGCAATGGGTGCATATTGATTTTGCTGGTCTATTCATGGACACAATGTTTTTAATAGCCGTGGATGCGCACTCGAAATGGCCTGAGGTGATCAAAATGTCCTCCACCACCATGGAGAAAACTATTGCAGTCCTACGGACCATTTTTGCCTGGAACAGCTTGCCAGAGCAGATTTGCTCTGATAACGGACCACAGTTTGTGTCTGAAGAGTTTCGAAGATTTATGAAAAGGAATGGGTTAAGGCATTAAACATCCGCCCCGTATCATCCAGCCACAAATGGATTGGCTGAGAGGTTCGTACAAACCCTTAAAAAAGCAGTAAAGGCCATGTGCGATGACGACATTCCACTGCAGCATAAGGTGGACAATTTCCTGTTAGCCTACAGAAATGCGACACATGCAGTCACCAACCAGGCCCCGGCCATGATGTTCTTTAACCGAAGGTTGAGATCTCATCTGGATTTGCTCAGACCAAATGTACGAAGAGATGTTGAGAGTGAGCAATTCCAGCACATCAATGAGAAGCCGACAAGGAGCTTCAATGTAGGGCAACCAGTCTTGGCCCGCGACTACCGAACAGAGAAATGGCAACCAGGAACGATATGCACACGGCAGGGGCCACTAATGTACACAGTGGATGTTGGGGAGAACATTGTGAGACGCCATGCAGACCAGATCCTAGAGTCACAGGAACGAGTCAACCCCATGTCTCGGCCATACGTACCTGGTGAGGAACCCGACGTACAGGTCGCATCTACCTCAGAAACAATAGCATTGGAAGCTGATGAATCAACTGATGACAGGGTGCTAGAATCGCCTCCGCACCAAGAGCGAGACACTCGGGAAAGGCGTTATCCAGAAAGAATCAGGAAGCCTCCCCAGAGACTGAATATATGAATGGACTATTTTCATATAACATTGTATGTTAAAAATGTTAATTGTTAAATGAGTATTTTGGTACTGTTAATCTAAAAGGGGAGGAATTGTAATATATGTAATGTATATATACCTTAAGGGAGAGAACTACTTTTTACAGCTCCTGTATACTGTAGTACCGGCAGTGACCACACCTGTATATAAACCCTGAGTAGTGATCTGTACAGTTAGTTCTAGAGTAACCCTTGATGTAAGCCCCCAAAGTGCGGACCAAGTGATATACATGGTCGACGACACCGGCTTGTTGTAAGAAAGACAGACCCAATAATTGAAGTCAAAACGGTTTATTCAGGCCTGGGGAGATATGGCTCTTGCGTCCCAACACAAGGCTCCAACTCCACCGAACCTCTTGAGGTTCACACAGTTATACACATTTTCCGAGACCTCCTACTCCAGAGGTCCAATTGAATTAAAAGTCTATACATTAATCACTAACTAGGTGTGTCTAACTTATACAAGGTAGCCTATAACATAAGTTTCACTTTTCACTGCAGGGGCCTGTGGACCCTCTGATTTCTTGGAAATGAGTCATCAGGACATGTGATTTCTGAGAAATGAGTCATTCTCTCTCTTGACCACTACTAAGTTTTGTTTTTCCAGAAAAGCGTTATGTCAGTGTCTCTTTTTTGTAAGTTTCATCTTTCTAAATTGGTATGGTCATTTCTGCAATTAAACATAGAATAATTAATACACCTCATCTTTACAGATTTTGCTGCCGCAATTGCGTTCTACTAAACGTGCCCTGTTACGCTCATTTTTTAATCTTACTTCAGTCCCTCCTTTTGACCTTTTGGACAATTGTTCCAAAACAGGTCAACATGTATTTCCACTGCCTGGTGTCTGCCAAAGCGTGCACTCCCTGGCCTTCTACCAGTCTAGGTTATACATGTATATATCCTATCAATTTGGAGGCCGACTTTCCCCCCTGTGGTATGGTGGTCTTTCCTTTACGGTGGGCTTTCCTTTAGGGTGGTCTTTCCTTTATGCACTCCTTCCGGTATAACCATTCCCGGGGCCCCTTAGACCCTACACTAATGATTGAGGCTTCCTGCTCAAGCCTGTCCCTCATTCCCGCGTTGGGTGTGTGACGTGCCAATTCGAGACTGTCATCACACACCAATCCTCAGTCACCACCCTCCTTCTGCCACCCTCCTTCTGCCACCTCCATCTTACGGTTGCCCGGCCCGGTCCTTAATTACCATACCCAATTAATCCCTCCTAATTTCAGGGCTTCCTATCATGTCGTACACCATTTGCCTTGGAGAGGAGGGGGAGTTGTCCATTCTTAACTTCGCTACCTGCCCCTCCTCAGGCTCGGCTTCTTTCACTGCACCAATATCGGCCTTACTCATTCTGGTACAGAGGCACTGGAGCAGTAAAAATACACAATATATCGTAATAACAATCATGAGGAATATCATTATGCCTTGTATCACTGAGGCGCCCAAAGTCCCCGACCATCCTGATCCCCAATTATCAAAATATGAGGAAGTGGGTGAGTTTCCTCTAATGTTGTACTAATGTCTTTCTGTTGTCTTCTTTAAGTCTTCTTCTATTTTATGATAATTTACTTTAAAATTTCCTTTGTTTCCTGCCGTAACTTCTGGCAAGCTTCCTCTAACTTAGGAATTGCCTTGGGCTCTGGTATGACATAAGTTTCAACCCTTTTTAGTAAGTCTCAAATTATCAAATGACCAGGTTTTCCTATCTGTGTAGGTATCTTTAGACCAAAACAACGGTTTGGTTGGGGAATGGTACAAGCCATATCTTGATATTCATATTTCTGTTCAATTGTGGTGACACAACATGTCCCATTGTTCCTTGGTGCTACCCATGTCCAGTGTATCCCCCTTGGGTGTACCTCGAGGGTGCAATTGGTAATTTTTGCAACTCCGCACTCGGATGTGTCTCCCTCGGTGGGGGATGTGTGCACACCCATGTCCTTCCCTTGTGGTGGCACCTGTCCACTACCACCCCCCTTTAGGTTTCATTCTTCTGTTTATTATCTTCATCCCTTTCCCAAAGCGCCTTGGTAGGGACATCATGATATTTAACCCACTTTCCCTTTGTACTTCTCCTATATTAATCACGTCGTATCGGGGTTGTCCCCCTTCTGGGAATTGTGGAATGGCCAGTACAAAGCCAATCATCTTAGTCCATGGGGTCAGACAATCGCTTGCCCGGTATACTTGTCCCATTTTACATCCTTTGCATAGGCTTTTATTTGTGTCAATCCAAGGTTCCAGATCCTTATTAGTAATCCAATCAGGGATCTATTCATTATTTATTTGCCTCATGTTATGCTGAGCATTCGACAATAGCCATGAGCCCTACGTGGCACATAACAGTTCCTTATTGTTTTGGCGAGAAGCATTATTAAGTCTATCAATAATTGTATTGATTGTTTCTGCATGGGGGGCTACTATCTCTTCCACCCCCGACAATTGCATTATTGTTTGGTTTCCCTGCCAGTGTCAATTGCTGGCTATTTCCGGTCGCTTGTTTTAGTAACTTCTCTATTTTTGCTTGTAATTCCTCTACTCCTTTGTTTACTCCTTCTATGTCCGAGCTATTAACTGTTGCTAACCCGGCCGCATACCCTGCTCCGGTCGTTTCCAATACTGCCCGTTTCTTACATCTTTGTAAGATAGATTTTTTTTTCCCCTGTGGATCCTCTAATTGTTTTACCCACAGGGAGTTCCATGTTTGTTTTGTATCTCAAAAGTACTCATATTAATGGCAAGCTTAGTAACTCTATGTGCCACACTAAAATACACCTCATCCTGTGTTCTCCTTATTACTAATCCCCCTCGATAATGGCAATACTTATGTTCATCCCTAGGATCAAGGCGAGGATGCTCCATCTCATTCCGGACGTCCAATGTTCCTGTAATTACAAAAAGGGGGCTGGTCATCACCAGCCAGTTAGAATTATCCTGCTCTTATCCATTTTATCAGTTCAAAATGCTGTACATCGGGTTCATTTCTTGTTCTGTGGCTCTGTCCCCAGACATACCTGAAGATGCAAACTATGGCATATAACATTATCATCATACACAGCCCTATCATTGATATATGTAGTAACTCCCCTTCCCATTCTTTATATCTTCTAGCATACTCCTCACTCTGTCAAAAAGGGCACCATCTCTGGTTTACTCATTGTCCTTATATATTTTTAACTGAGTCCAGTGTTTCCACCTTCCTTTACCCGTTCCAGACCCATCTACATGAGCACGTGTCACTATTCATTAATACTTCATAAGGTCCTGACCATCTGGGTGCTAGCCCTGGTTTGGCTGGTATTATTTCTGCTATCACTTTGCTATCTATTGCTAAGACCTCCTTCTGGTCGTCCCGTGTATCCTGTTCTCGATCCCGTATAATCTGTTGGTCTTTGGCCTCATGTCTCTAACTATCTGTCCAGATTTATCTTTGGGTAACAGGACAGCCTCCCAAGCAGTCCCCCGGCCGTTTGAGACGGTGCTGCAATTAGTTTATAAGATAACTTCCATTTATCAAATCCTAATTTTCCTTCGATCACTGTGGGGAAATATCAGCTTAACATTAAGAAACTTAAATTTAATAATGTCTAATATCTTTAAATTCTATTTAGTAATACTGAAGTTGTTGCTTGGTGAGCTCAAACAGCTGTCAGTGGAAAGGGTTAACTCCTTCGCAGGCTTTTGAAGGTGGAGTTAAACATTATTGCGTCACTTCACGCAACCCAAAAAACATCCCTGACTGAAAGAGAGTTGTGGTTTCACACTTTGACTCAACATGAACATTTGGGCTTCATTGGTCAGATTCCCTCTCTCAATTGCTCATTTAGCTGCCCATCCTCTTGTGTGCTTTAATTTATTATTATGCACTCTTTGGGTAGGAGAGAGGTTCCGACTCATTCCTTGATTATATTCTTGTCTCTTACGGGTCCTCCTCCTGGTGTCATATATCCCTGCCGACTCCCGCTATCATGTAATCAGACACAACCCCAAAGGCATTCCGACTATCTATATAGGTTTACACTTTTTCCTTTGACTACCCCCCTTTGATCAAATCCTGTATAGGCTGGGCCATTTCTGTATATTCTGGGATAAAGTTCCAGCAATAATTAAATAGCCCTAGTATTGGCCTGACCCCATCCCCTTTCATTTCACAAACCTTGCCCTTTGGCTTATTCATTACCCCGATATTCCTTTTATCTGTATGGCGCACCTCAAAGCGCAGGGTCATTTTCCTCACAACTTTAGCCTTTATATTTACCCCATCTTCTGGATCAAAATCTGACCATAGCTGCTTGTAAGTACTGGACTGATACATCAAAGCACGCAGCTAGTGATTGTGTGCAGCTCAGCTATCCTCTGGGTCCTACTGCTCCTCCCATGTGGGCCACAGTCTGTCGGCACATGCTGCCGGAATCTCATTTGCTCTACGTCTGCTATAGCCTTTAAAAGGATCCCCTGCTAGCCCCAACTTATTCATATTACTGGACATTTTCCCTTAAATCCTCCGTATTACAGAATCACAACCCCCCGATCGAGCAGCCCTAAGTCTTTAATCTGCTTCCTTTAATGGCCACACGTCACACTGATTCTGATTACTTATCCCCTGGCTCTCCGGGTACTGTTCTTTATTAACCCACCTTTCCGTCTTTGGGTATTTGTCTCTTCCCTTGTATTACAATGTATCCTAGGTAGACTACTTCATCCTTCCCTACCTGTACCTTTCTAAGGTTTAACTCTAGTCCCGCCTTCTATAAGGCTTCCAGTGCCATAGTCAATTAAATATTGTAGAGGGACCTGCCACTATTGGATATTCTTGCGGAGTGGAGTTATCTTATTCAATTCGGACTACACCAATTTACATCAACCAGAATTTCACTGTGGCCACAATGAAAGTCTGGTTTTAATAGGTTAATTTACCTCATAACTCCAAGGTTAGATCTTAGACTGAAACTTAATCTCTCGTTAAACAAACTTTTTGTTGCTCTTCTCAGTTTTTACACTTCAGCTTAACTTAAATTGTAATAGGTTTTTTTCATTCTGAGGGCACAATCTTATTTGCACATTCTTAAACTTTCAAAATCCCAGACAAGACAAAAGGGTTAAATGCTTTTTCTTTAACACAGAGAAGTGGGTGGAGCTACAACACACAGCAGACATTTCTTTTTCTTAACGGACAGATTTTCAGACAAAGGAATATTGTAACCTCTTAAACATTCCTAATCAGGAAAACATCCACACTCACACATTTTTATACAAACTGTAATTCCAGCATATGTCTAAGGTTCCTTTCACTCAGCAAATCTCTTGTTTTACTTGTCTTGGTACAGATGCTAATAACTTCCATGTTGGTAAAGCTTTAAGTTTATCTTTTCCTTCCTTTTTAAATCTGTGACTCAACAGCTTTCCCTAGTTTCCAAATCCCTGTTTGTTTCTTTTTTTTTCTTGCTGGGGTTTCAAATTGGTTCGCCTGCAAATTAGATCTTTATCCTTCTTTATCTCTCCCTTCTGTTTCAATTCCATACATTATCTGTTGCATCTTTATCTTTAGCTCCTCCCCACCAAGCCTTTGGCTCTCTGCACTGTTTTTTTTTTATTTTCCAGGAGTCGGGTTATAGAATCCAGGTCCCTTGAGGATTCTTCTTCCACCCTCTTAGTCATAACTAACTGCTATGTTTAATGTGTAATTCACGGTATTGGTGAATTAGGTTTATACACTACGTTGCTCGCCCCTATAGCATTACTCTGATTAATTGCTCACTTCCTGTCAATCACTTTGTTTCGTTAAACACACCAACCCTTTAGTCCTGAGGTTTTGAGTTTTAACCTCTTTGTGACTGTAGGGGTTTTATTTCATTCACTCACCACGGTGCACCCATTCATTCAATTGTTTAGGGAATGCCCTGCCCCTAACTGAGGTTTTGCCGCCTCACGGCTTTTAGGGAACGACCTGCCCCTAACTGAGGTTTCGCCGCCTCATGGCTTTTAGCGAACGCCCTGCCCCTAACTGAGGTTTCGCCGCCTCACGGCTTTTAAGGATTTCCCGCCTCCCTGGGGTAGGGGTCTTCCCGCCCCTCTCGGTTTGCCACAACATAGCTTAGGGAACGCCCTGTCCCTATCTGGGTTTTACTTTTTAACCGCCTTCAATTAAAGGTGTCTTTCTTTTTATAGTTCTTTTATAGATCGATTCTGACTTAACGTCTCGCCAGCGATTAACCCCTAATTTTACAGGTGGTAATTAAAACATACTCACCCGTCTTAGGTTAACGCTGTCCGAGAGTCTTGTTCAGATCGCGTATCCCATCCTCGTCGCCAATTGATGTAAGCACCCAAAGTGCGGACCAAGTGATATACATGGTCGACGACACCGGCTTGTTGTAAGAAAGACAGACCCAATAATTGAAGTCAAAACGGTTTATTCAGGCCTGGGGAGATATGGCTCTTGCGTCCCAACACAAGGCTCCAACTCCACCGAACCTCTTGAGGTTCACACAGTTACACATTTTCCGAGACCTCCTACTCCAGAGGTCCAATCGATTTAAAAGTCTATACATTAATCACTAACTAGGTGTGTCTAACTTATACAAGGTAGCCTATAACATAAGTTTCACTTTTCACTGCAGGGGCCTGTGGACCCTTTGATTTCTTGGAAATGAGTCATCCAGGACATGTGATTTCTGAGAAATGGGTCATTCTCTCCCTTGACCACTACTAAGTTTTGTTTTTCCAGAAAAGGGTTATGTCAGTGTCTCTTTTTTGTAAGTTTCATCTTTCTAAACTGGTATGGTCATTTCTGCAATTAAACATAGAATAATTAGTACACCTCATCTTTACAGATTTTGCTGCCGCAATTGCGTTCTACTAAACGTGCCCTGTTACGCTCATTTTTTAATCTTACTTCAACCCTCATTCAGGAAACACCTGTTGAATCGTTCCCTGCAGTCTGTTGTCTGATTATTGAAGGACACAACATTAAGATACACGGACCTAACAGGTTCAACCCACTCACCCCTTAGGTTCTGTACACTGGACTTTGAGGCAGGAACTACAATGCAGAGAATAATCTATAGACCAAGTTTAATGAAATAAAATGAAATTTTATTGCACAAAGGAAAAACTAAATGTAAGTCAATAAGGTGCATGGGAGGGAAAAACAAATCATAATACAGTACTAACCAACATATCTACAGGCATATTATGCTTTACAAGGTTCATCATGAAATAGGGAAGCACAAGCAACATGCCCACCCCCTAAACCTAGCTAGATTAGATTATGAGGGGCCAGAAACATGCTCACCAATCCAAAACTGCGGTTGGGTTGGAGTTCTTTACTTCGTGCTCTCTCTCTCTCGGGTCTGCCGTCGTCATGTGGTCTTTGGGCTGTAGGAGCAGTGGGCTGCTCAAGCTGATGGCTCCTTCTCTTCAACAAGATGCGCTGACCATCATTTCGCCCGCAGTTCATTTTTTTCAGTGCTCCTGCATACCACGATGGTGGTCACAGTCCTGATTTCTCTGTGCTCCTGCATTCAACGCTGGCTACCCGTTCTGTAGGGCGTTTCTTCTCCTCTTCTTGTCATCAACTTTCTCCTCATCTCGTCAACGGCCCGGGGTTTTTGTTGATGATCACCCGATAACTACCCTGGGTCTCGTCTTCTTCTTCTGAGTCCGAAAAGGCCTTTTTCGGACCCCCGAGCAATCTCTCGAAACGACTGGCTCTTCAAAAAGCTACCAAGCTAAAAGCTGCAAAAAGCTTCCGATGGCTACCCCGGGACTCCAGTTATACCTTTCCATGGAGGCCCTTATCTCCCACCAAATCAAGGTTAGTCTTTGTTTAACTTTTGGCGGGCTTGTAGCACAGCGGGGTAGTCTTTGTATTTAAAGTATCTTCGGGATGGTCGGTAACTGCCATCTCTGGTCTGGAATGACCTTGTATTGTCTTTAATGTCCCTCTTCGAACTTGAATCTGTTCCCCTTTGTCTCTGTAAACATTTAGATGGCCTTTATCTACAGGCCGATCTGATTGGATCTGCATCCAATCTATATGTATGGGGCTCTGTCTGGTTTTGTTTTCCCTGAAACTGCCTTCCAGAACCTACTGTGGGCTGAATCCACAAAAGCTGTCTGGGGACTGCAGGAACCATTTTAAAGTGTCCCAAAAGCTGGTCACGGGGTCTGGCGGCCCTTTTGTGTGTCCCTTTTTCTGGGCTTCTTTTAAAACAGTCTTTAAAAATTAAGGCCTTTTCTGCCAATAGACCCTTATAGGACAATGTTCAATTTTGCGAATTCTACAGCACCCCTACACTCTTCTGACACTGACTCCTCCCCTTTACTAACCTCCAGTCTTCTTGGCTCTATGCGCTGACACTCTCTCCCCAAACCCCTAGATCTCTCCACTTCTCTCTCCACCTTAAAAACCTTTCTTATCAAACAAGCTTCCTGTCTCCTTCTAATCTCTGTGCTTGTGGCTTGGTGTCTGGTCCTTTAATTTCTGTGATGCATCTCTCAAAGTTTTCTACATTAAAGTTGCTTATATAAATACAAGCTGTTGTTATAATTATTAGCACTGCGCAAAAGAATGCATTTTAGTTCAGGCACCCAGTTTCAGCAGCAAGCAATCCCGCTCTGGAATAGCAAGGCTTGAGGCATTGATAAGGGCTCTGATATCATGGGGAGGCAGGGAGAGTGTAGGTGAGGCCAAAAATGGCTGAGGAAGCCGGCAAGTACGGGGACATGGAGATCCTGCCGATCTTAAGGGCTTGTGCATTCAGTTGTCAGTGAATTTTTAATGGTGTGATAAGTTTTAATTACTACTAAACAACCTCTCAGACATTGTAAATTTAATATTATAAGTGTGGAGTCTTAAGCCATCAGAATTTAATTATTGCTGCAGATTTTTAAAAAAATCTAAAATAAATTGTTTTTACTTTTTCTTTCTGTCTCTTTTATGTCTCTCTCTTAATCCCATCTTTCTTTCCCTCACTTTATTTTGTCTTCTGTACATGATTTTACAATTAATTAAATATTCTAATTTATACATCCTGATTTATACTTCCTGGTTTAGACTCTGCGTGGCTCAGTGAGGATTCTTTAATCTGATTGTTTGAAGAGGCATGCTGTTTCTTGATCTGCTCACAGATGCCCTGTAGTGGGTGCCGCACTGGATCAAATGCCTGATGACAGTAAGTTGCCATTCAAAAGCCTGCAAAATGTCTGTGCGTAGCTGTAAGTGTAGTGGATGGTGAGCGCGTTCCTTCACTGCTGACCACAAAATCTGGGCCGATGCACCTCATTCAATGATAAAGACATTGGCCCGGATTTTGTAGTAAAATTATGGTCAGGCTATCAGTGCTCATCGTTAATAATGTGTAAATCAGACAGCAACCTTTGACGACCGAACATGCGCTGTTAAATGCGGAAATCAGGAAGTTTCTGTCCTAGTTGCTCTGTTCCTCCAGAAGCTGTGCTATACCGATATCTCACCCAGAGACTCACGATTCAAATACATGGAAGAGTGTGAAGTTGCAGTACTCACTTGACAGATATCCACTGAACATGGCAGAAAAAGTTAGGGCTTATCCAGTCTAGTGTAAGTGGATTTTTAACAGTGCCATAAGTCTTAATTACTGCCAAACATCTCTCTGGCACTGACAATTAACTTTTACAAGTATGGAGCCTAATTATTTTAATTATTGCTGGAGATTTAAAAAAAAAAAAATTATTTTTCTTTCTGTCCCTTTTATCTCTCTCTCTCTTAATCCCATCTTTCTTTTCCTCTCTTTATTTTGCTTTCTGTACATGATTTAACATTGGATTAATTATTCTAACTTATACTTCCTGGTTTAGACTCGGCACTGCTCATTAAGAATTATTCAATCTGATTAATTAAGGAGATACACAGTTGTTTTCCCTGCTCACAGAAGTCCCAGATCCCCTGTAGAAGGCGCCATGCTGAAATGGATTTCTAATCACAGCAAGTTCCAGTGCAAAAGCCCATAGAAAGTCTGTGGGCAAGTGTAAGTGCAATGAATGGCTGGTGCAAAATCCAGACCAATATTATCTTCCCAAACTCTTCCAGCTCCCATCAGCATTCCTTTTCTCCTCCAACCTAGTTAAGATGGCAATCTTCTTGCATTCTCCCTCGTTCAAGCTGGTACTCTTCCCTTCTCCGTAGAGCATGCTGGCACTCTCCTCCTACTCCCTCTCTGTTGATATTGCCTCCCCTTGATCCACTGCCCTTGCATCTCAACTCTTCCCACAAAGCACAGTCCTAACATCTGCCCATTTTTCTCTCTCCTTCAATGCCATTGATTTCCCTCTCAAAAAAGTGGCTGAAACATTACAAGAAGAACATAAACCCTTCTACAAGACAACAGCTGGATATGCCCTGGAATGTCACTTTGAAAACAGTTTAAAGTTCTTAAAATCTCTGGCCCAGAAATTCGGGTTGGGGGCTTCCCGCGGGTGCAAGCCCCCAACCTACACTTACCTTGCGCACCGGCAGTTGAGCTCTGGGCTCCTGTGGAATTCCTCTCCGGGGCCTGGCCCAGGTGCCGGCGCGCTGTGCTTGCGTGTCCCAGGGGCGTAGTTAGTGCAATGCATCCCCTGGGATCACGTGAGCCATGCGCAGCCAATCGGAGCAGGGAATGCTCCATTCATAAGTCTGACAGGAAGACCTGTCACACTTATGAATACTACCGGCCCCAGAATAGCATTAAACTTTCAAATAAATTTTTTAAAAACGTCACACTTGTTAAATAAACTATAAATTACATTAAATAACTATTTTAAACAATAATTTAAATTTTTGAAAAAAATAATTTTATATTATAACGGGCCTAAAAGTAAACTTACCTTGCTTTAAAGTATTTAAAACTAATAAACCTGTGGAAAAAATGTTTTATTTTAATTAATTGACCACTTACCTTGCAAAAAGCAGGCCTTATGCCTGCTTTTTAAATGTGTAACTTCTGGAGACTTAACCTCGTGTGAAAACCTGTAAAAAAAAAAAAAAAAAACTAAGTTCAAAGCGCACGTGCACACTCCCCTGCGCGCTCCTTCGACCTCTGAACCTCTTCGTTCAGAGGAACGGAAGTGCCGGTTTCCCGTGCATGCATAGTGCATGCAGGAAACCGTCACTTCCAATCGGCCTACGGGTGAGTACCCCGTGCGTACTCACCTGGGGCGGGCCGAATTTCTGGGCCTATTTTATCAGCGTATTTGCCATCGTCCTCAAGCCATGGTGCCCCTCCCACAGATTTTAAGTGTTGAGATATGCCTGCCCCAGACCTCCATCGCTACCCCATCAAAGAATGTGGGATATGGGGTAAGTCCTTTAATTTGCCAACTTTTGCGGAGCATAACTGAGGTGCCTGCCATTTCAGCAATGCTGGAAAGTCTGTTTGCAGAGCACAGACAGGGTGAGGTATGAGGGCATTCCCCAACCGATGACCCCCCACCCCCACCCCGCCACAGGAAGGAGTGCAGTTTTCCCTCCCCTTGATGCCCCCTTGTTAAAGGTCTGATTTTAAAACAGATTTTTTTTAATGGCTGGCATATTTTAGGGCCTTACCACTATCACAGCCTGGGCCATACCACTATCACAGTCTGGACCCCGAGTTGTCTCCACATCCTTTGCTTGATTAGTCAGCATGCCTGGTCTCATGAGGCATCCTGGTATGGACTATACATGGGTCCCAATGAAGGCTCATGCAGCAGGAACTCTGACCTCCAGAGTCCTCAATCTGCCCTTGTCCCTTTATGTCGATGGCCATATTTCGGATGGGCGGAGTTTCTGACCCCAACATGGATCCTGGATACATTGGCGCTTGGCATATCAAGATCTCAGTCTAGTTAATCACACCAAAACTATGATAGGAGTATGCCAGAACTGCCACAGATATTCCAGGCCAGCTTCTGTGGCGCAAATAAGAAATAAAAATGCCTGTAACTGTAATTCTCAAAAACCATCAGCTCATCTTAAAACTTTTAGCCTCAAATTTGCGTGCAGCAATGGAAAAATAAATTAGGTATATCTGCCTTCAGGTTTCCTTTCAACTGACTTGATTGGTTCTAATAGCCTCCAGTTGTGCCTTCAGTCAGATCTGAATGATTCACATTAACCAGTTCCAAAACAGTAGGAAAAGCTTGTTTTTTCTTGTGGAACATTAAAAAGCTGACTGTCATCTTAAAATCTGATGGTTGGCATGTGTACTATTCTGCTGTAAGTGGTACCCAGCTAGTAGTATTACATCAGACAGAACCATTTGAGCCATTATACTTTGTCCACATTCCCTTTAATTTCAAATATTATTGAGCCTGGTAGGAGGGCAAGAAATGCACATATTGGCCCAGAAATTCCAGAACGGGGCTTGCAGCGCGTGCAAGCCCCGTATTTACACTTACCCCGCGCTACTGACGATCAGCTCCAGGGACGCCTGGACTTGGTGAATGAAAAAGAAGAATCCCGGGCAGCGTATGACGTCACGCCGCCCAGGAGTGCAGCCAGCGCGAAGCCAGGAGCGTGCAGTGTAAGTGAGACACGCCCCTTGAGGTCTCAGTTTCACTGGACACGCCCCCAATGTTTCTGTCAAGCTGCTAAGGATTTTTACATGCAAAGCAGCAGTTTAAATAGGTTTTTGGAAGTTTTTTGAAGATTTTGGTAACTTTTATAAACTTTTTAAAATGTTTACATTATTTTGAGTAATGTGAAGTAGTTTTAAAGAGAATTAAAGCAATTTAAAGACTTTTAAAAGCCCTAAAAGAATTTTTTTAATTCCATTTATTTATTTAGCAATGTCGTCGTCATACGTGTCTTCACACTGTTCCCTTTGGGGAACTGTATGAAGTGGTGGAAGGATTTATGGCCGTGATTAACGCTCATTCCGTGACCGTAACCATCTTTGAACCAGCCATTAGGGCGGTTAGTCCTATGGCGGGAGGGTTTTACGGGCTCCCACAAGCTATACAAGGAGGGGGGGCCACCCACACCCACGGACGCAAATATCCCACTGGATGTCAACCCAGAATTTAGAGCCGGAGCTCCGACTCCACTTGCCGGGACTGTCTGGAGCGGGGTTCGAAACCCTACCCTGATCTGGCCCAGCGGCGGGGATCCTACCGCTATGACAAAGGCCCAATCCGATTAGCAACGTGAAATGGCAGCATAGGGCTCCAGTCACGGGGAGGGAAAAGGCGCAGGAAACGTATGGGTGTCACCTTTTGTGCGGAGTGGGCCTTTTGCGTAGCAGTAAGCATCCCCGCCGCTGGGCCAGAAGGAGTAGGGTTTTGAACCCCACTCCAGACAGTCCCGGCAAGTGGAGTCGGAGTTCCAACTTTAAATTCTGGGTGGACATCCAGCGGGATACTTGCGTCCGTGGGTGTTGGTGACCCCCCCCACTCAGATGGGTTGTGGGAGCCCGTAAAACCCTCCCGCCATAGGACTAACCACCCTAATGGCTGGTTCAAAGATGGTTACGGTCACGGAATGAGCGTTAATCACGGCCATAAATCCTTCCACCACTTCATACAGTTCCCCAAAGGGAACAGTGTGAGGATACGTACGATGATGACCTCTTGCGCAATGCACCTCCTTGGACCCTCAGTCGCAGATGCGAGGGGGCAAGTCGTGCAATTGTTAAATTTTTCATTTTATTGACATGTAAAATGTTGGCCCAGTAATTCCCTTCCAACTGCGCGAGTACGGTCGGGGTACTTACGCATCTGGCCGGATGAAATGCCGGTTTTCAGCATGCACAGTGCTTTTGGGGAAAACCGGCATTTCCTGTCCTCTGAACGAAGGGGTTCAGAGGCAGAACGCGTGTGACTGCACAGGCAGCGCGTGCGCAGTATAATTCACCGCTTTCATTACTGCTTTCAGTGAGGTCAAGTCCTTACAACTTACACATGAAAAAAGCATGGGTACAGTTGCTCCAGAGGCTGCGGAGGAAGATATTTCTTATCGTGGAGCTTCTGAAAGTATGTATGTCTGTATATATTCCTTTGCGTGTTATGTATATATTCCTTTACTTATGTGTATGAATGTATTATTTAATTATGACTTTCAGAGAAAGTAACTTATTGGAAAATCATAATTAAAAACATACATTCATACACATTAGTAAAGGAATATAAAACATACATACATATACGTAAAGGAATATATGTGGACATACATACATAACTCATTCTCACATTCCATTCACACAGCCACAATTGCTCCTTCTACCTACCGTTCTGAAAACCCTTTAAAAAAAAAAAAAAATTTTAACTTTAAAACTTACTTAAAATTTCTTAAAATAACTTCCCTCCCTTTCCCAAACAAAAATATTGCATTTCAGAAGCTCCACGAGAAAATGTTTCTTCCTCCGCAGCCAATGAACCACTTTACACTTGCTTTTTTCAAGTGTAACTTCTGAGGACTTACCCTCACAGATTTCATGAATGAAATCTACGAAGTTCACTGCGCAAGCGCTGCCTGTGCAGTCGCACGCGCTCGAGGTCTGGAAATGCAGGCGTTCCCCGCGTGCGCTGTTCATGCTGAACGCCGGCATTTCCAACGGCCAGATGCGTGAGTACCCCGAGCGCACTCACGCCTTTGGCCGCGAATTTCTGGCCCATTGTGCATGACCAAAAACTTGGTCAAAGAGGTAGGTTTTAAGGAGAGTCTTAAAGGAGGAAAGAGAGGTAGAGAGGCAGAGAGGTTCAGGGAGGGAATTCCAGAGTTTAGGGCCTAGGCAGCTGAAATAGTTGGAATTGGCCACTCTGATGTAAAGTTATATGCTGGGTATGACTTATAGTGGAATATTTATTTTGTCAGCAATCCCACTTTTATTGCAAGATTGTACTTTTCACATTTGAATTGAACACAGTCATAATAATTTACTGCACATGTAACTAAAGAATCAATAATGAAGAGGCAGACTTGACCATAATAAGTAAGCTGTCATTTTCTCCCTTTATTGCTTTAAACATGTGCAGTAAAAGTTTTATTTGAAGTAGAACTTATTGTACATGGCCAGACAAATGTAATAAAAGTCTTGTGTGTAGTCCAGAGGGCTTGATTATAGGAGCTCTTCACCACACTTCAAAGCATTGCACTTGAAATCCTTAAATATTCATTAAAACTTCGCTGCAGGAGTTCTTCAGAGCAGAGTCCGAGGCCCAACCATCTTCAGCTGCTTCATCAATGACACTCCCTCCATCATAAGGTCAGTAGTGGGGATGTTCGCTGATGATTGCGCAGTGCTCAGTTCCATTCGCCACTCCTCAGATAATGAAGCAGTCCATGCCCACATGCAGTAAGACCTGGACAACATTCAGACTCGGCCTGATAAGTGGCAAGTAACATTCATGCCACACAAGTGCCAGGCAATTACTATCTCCAACAAGCGAGAGTCAAACCATCTCCCCATGAGATTCAACGGCATTACCATCATCGAATCCCCCACCATCCGCAACCTGGGCGTCACCATTGCCCAGAAACTTAACTGGACCAGCCACGTAAAAACTGTGGCTACAAGAGCAGATCAGAGGCTGGGTATTCTATGGCGAGTATCTCACCTCCTGACTCCTCAAAGCCTTTCCACCATCTACAAGGCACAAGTCAGGAGTGTGATGGAATACTCTCCACTTGCCTGGATGAGTGCAGCTCCAACAACACTCAAGAAGCTCGATACCATCCAGGACAAAGCAGCCCGCTTGATTGGCACCCCATCCACCACCTTAAACATTTACTCCTGCCACCATTGATGCACCGTGGCTGCAGTGTGTACCATCAACAAGATCCACTGCAACAACTCGCCAAGGCTTCTGCGACAACACCGGGTCAAATTCCTGCAACTCCCTAACTAACAGTACTGTGGGAGTACCTTCACCGCAAGGACTGCAGTGGTTTAAGAAGGCGGCTCAACACCACTTTCTCAAGGGCAATTAGGAATGGTGAATAAATGCTGGCCTTGCCAGCGACACCCATATCCCATGAATGAATAAAAAACAACAACAAATCCATGACATAGTCTGCACTTAAAGAAGGATAAATTCAATACTCCTATGCCGAAACAATATTTCAGTGGTCAATCTATGGAACAAGCTCTCTAGAGAGATGATGGAAGAAGTCCATATTTATTCATTCAAATGCAAATTAGATAGATTTCTTTCTGAAAATAAAATTTGAGATACAGTATATGAATGATTTGAGACATGTAGAGCCCAAAGAACAGGTGACTTTGCACCTATATTTCCCAAAGCTCTCTGGCACAGGAGTTTTCCTCGTGTCATATTTGGGTCTGTTGTAGACTAATTGATAGAGATTGATTGCTATGATTAGTCAACAACTCCATTATCATTGTATCATGCCATGGAGGTAGTAGGCAAACGAGATGGGCCTTTGTCTTTTCTTATTTACAAATTCCTATGTTCCTATGTATGTGAGTAGGATGAGAAGGAAGTGTAGTGAAGATGTGCAGTGATTCCAGGAAATTGTAGGGAAGCAGGTGAGGGGAATATTGTGAGTAGTGAGGTGTGAGCTGAAAGTAAGAGAGTAGTATTCTTACCTTGACAACTCTAGTGAGGTCATTGAACTTCTTTCAGCATTTCCTTGGAACTCTGCATCTGGTATTGACCTCCTCAGCAATGTCTTTCCACTGACGATGGAGGTGCTACCTGGAAGGCTTTCTGTCCTGTGGGGAAGAGGATCTCCCCTCCTTCTGTTCACTGCCTGCACCAGGGCCTTTAAAGCAGCAGAACCTTGATGCCCTCTTGGTGATTGCTGTAGCCATTTCTCCCCTTTCAAATGTTTCCCCAATGTCTGCAGCCAGAGTGTACCTCCACTTTAAGAGTTGCTGGCTGCCTTTAAGTTATTTTTATTCATTCACGGTATTTATTGCCTATTCCTGGTCTTCAAGTCACTGAATATATTTAAGAAGGAGATAGATAGATTTCTAGACACAAAAGGCATCAAAGGGTATGGGGAGAGAGCAGGAATATGGTATTGAGATAGAGGATCAGCCATGATCATATTGAATGGCAGAATAGGCTCGAAGGGCCGAATGGCCTACTCCTGCTCCTATTTCTCTATGTTTATATGTTTCCTAATTGCCGTAGAGAAGGTGGTGGTGAGCCTCCTTCTTGAACTGCTGCAGTCCGTGTGGTGAAGGTACTCCCACAGTGCTATTAGGGAGGGAGTTCCAGGATTTTGAACCAGCAACGATGAAGGAACGGCGATATATCTCCAAATCAGAATGGTGTGTGACTTGGAGAGGAACATGGAGTGTTCCCATGCGCCTGCTGCCCTTGTCCTTCTAGATGGTAGAGGTCGTGTGTTTGTGAGGTGCTGTCGAAGAGTCTTGGCAAGTTGCAGCAGTGCAGATGATACACACTGCAGCCACGTCGTGCTGGTGGCGGAGGAAGTGAATGTTTAAGGTGGTGGATGGGGTGCCGATCAAGCTGGTTGCTTTGTCCTGAAAATGGCATCAAAGGCTCCCGATATCCAGCCCCCCAAACAGTCAGCAGCCACTGAATAGCGCAGGTAATGCTGGCTGCATCCCTGAATCATGATAATTAGCAGGCAGCACAAATATTAAGTGCTGCCTGGGAAAACACTAACATTGTTACTTGCGTGCATGATTTTAGGCACGATCAAATTTTTAGTCTGTCATGTTTTTGCTGCTCAGCAGCCATACAGATTAAATTGCTGCATATTCCTTCACCCTTAAAACATGACCCTATTGTTACAACTCTGTTTTCTACAACAATACGCTAAATAACAAAACCTGCACTGAGGTGAAGACTGAAAAATGCTCCCTTTCAGATTATTATATAACACAAATCTTTTTTTTCACTGTTGTGCAAACATAATTTCCATGCTTAACTCTTTTGGCAAGAATCCATTGCAGTACTTGAAAGTGTATGGTGAAAACACAAACTATGCCGGTAATCATAAATTATGTGCGATAAATATAGCTTTATAAATAGCACCTACTGCCTGACTGTAACACACAGTTGATTAACAATCTGTTTTTTATAATGTCTATTTTTTGCAAATCGTTGAGACCTGAGCCCCATCTTTCTTTCAGGTTGGGCATCAAAGACAAGTAATAAACAGTCCAGTCCTGGTTCCCTCAAATGTCTCCTCACCCACCACGCTAGTTAGCTGATCTTTGCACATGCCTCCCGCTAACTTATCAGGAGTTTGGCAAACCTTCAACCAAGTAAATTTTGACAGGCCCTCCCGCTGACCAGCTATGGCGACCATTTACCATCCCCTCACTGAGAAACATTTCATTTCCCATCCCCCACTTAGGGGCATTTCAAACCCTGGGCCTCCTCCAAACAGAACTTGGGTCCACACATGCCCCAGTTCCTTGCAATTAATTACCCACAACCCCCCACCAAGCAGGAATCTAGCTCCTGGCTCTTGCTCGCCGAGTTTAAATTATTGCCAGTTCACTTCCTCTCCACAATGACCAGCATTCCTCTGCCTTCCCCGCACCCCCAACTTGTAGGATTCGCAAATATGAACTTTATATTATAAAGGGGCGAATGGCAGAAGAGGCCATGATTTTAAAGACTGTTTTAAAAGAAGCCTAGGAAAAAGGGGCATTCAAAATGGCCACCAGACCCCGTGACCAACTTATTGGGACACTTTAAAATGGTTCCTGCAGTCCTCAGACAGCTTTGTGGATTCAGCCCACAGTAAGTTCTGGAAGCCATTTCTGAGAGAACGAAACCAGACACCCACATATACATATAGATTGGATGCAGATCCAGTCAAGATCGGCCTGTAGATAAAGGCCATCTAAATGTTTACCCAGACAAAAGGGAACAGTTTAATATTCATGAGAAGAGCATCAAGGACCCGTTAAGGACATCACCAGGACATTAAAAACAATGAAGGTCATTCCAGACCAGAGATGGCCCTTTACCGGCCATCCAAGAACAGTTTAAAATATAATAACTACCCCGTTATGCTCCCAGCCCACCAAAATTAAAACAAAAGACTAACCTGATTTGGCACGAGATAAGGGCTTCTGATGGGAAGTATATCTGGGAACCCAGGGGTAGAAAGAAAAGCAGCCATCGTAGTGCTACCATCGTATCGGTGGCATCATCGCTAGAAGAAGGAGAAGAAGATGGTTCGAGCCGGCTTCCCGCCCCGGGGTAAAACATCAGGAGATCATCGACCAACCCCGGGCCGTTGACGAAACGGGAGGCCATCGACGCACTCCGGCTCGGGAAAAGAGACAACAAAAAAACTGAAGAAACTATGGGGGCCAGCCCGAGGCTCCTCTGACCGGGGTCGAGCAGACGATCCCCGACCCCGCCGACATCCAGGCCAGCCGGTGTCCAGCCGTCCACGACCCCCACCTCAGGAGAGAGATGTGGCGCAGCTCGCTGGGGCTCCACTAACCACATGGAGACGGGACGCCTGAAAGGATCAAATGCAGACCTGTTTCAAAACCTTACACTTCCTAGTTGGATTGGTGAGCATGTTTCTGGCCCTTCATAATCAGATCTAGATAGGTTTAAGGGGGTGGACATTTAGGGTATAATTAACATGAGTTGTTGTCTCTCGATGTTCCGTGTGTTTTCCCCATTTCATGATGATCATTGTAGAGTATAATACGCCTGTATTTGCCTTAGTTAATATTGTGTCATTATGATTTGCTTGTGTTTTTCCCTCCTATGTACCCTCTTATTTGCTTGCATTTGATTTTTTTTACATTATGCAATACAATTTCATTTCGTTTCATCAAACTTGGTCTATAAGAGTTTTCTCTACATTGTAGTTCCTGCCCCAAAGTCCAGAGTACAGAATCTAAGGGGCGAGTGGGTCGAACCACTCACGGTTTTACTGTGCAAGAGAGAGAGGCCTCTAGGGAGAGAAACCTCTGTGATCTAAAACCCCTTACAGAAAATGGCGACCACAGCAGGACTCTGGCAGCAGGATTGCAATGTACTAGATCCATGTTTGAATGGATGAAATGGTATGGATGAGAGGATAGCGGATTATGTCTTTGGCAAGGTAAATCTCACTAAGCAGTGGATTTCCGATCTCTTACTGGATGGGCGTCCGGTGGACGCAGCCATTAGGTGGACAGACAGCAAAGAGCAGAAGAAGTCAGTGGAGAAGGCAGTGTGGCTTATGTGCTACAAGAAGCAAGTCCAGATCTTGGACCAAGTCGTTGCAGCACAGGCAGCCAGGATCACAACCCAGGCAGCAGAGATAGAGGAAAAGGCCATGGGTGGGGAAAAACTCATCACAGCGCTTCACACGCTGAATCAGGAATGCCAAGTGGTAGCTAGTCAACATCAGGCTAGGATAGAGTACCTGGAGTGCCAGGTTACTGAGGCAAAGATCAATGAAATGAGGATACGGGAGAAAAACGCCCGCCTCGCACAACAGCTAAGAGCGCAGGAGGAGAGAGTAGTGGAGGTTAAGGCAGCTTACAAGCTAGCCCTCGAGCACGGGTTTGAGAGCACAGACCACGGCCCCTGGCAAAAGACCATAGAGGACCTAAGAATGGCCCTGGTTAAGGCAAAAGGCATGGTGTGTCTCGTCAGCCCGAAAGCCAGTCACATGGACTTTTTAAAGGAATCGAAACAGCCGACTCCAGCCGAAGTAGTTGTGGTACCAGCCACCGAGCCCTCAGCACCGCCGAGCTATAGTGAGGCTTGGCCAGAAAAACAGGGAGTGGTAAAAGAGGAGGTAGCTGAGGTGGAATGTGAGGAAGAACAACCACTGGTAGCAAAGCCGGGACCGGCACCAAAGAAGCACTGAGAGTAGCAAGGGCACAAAATGTCGTCTGGGTGGGGGACTTCAATGTCCATCACCAAGAGTGGCTCGGTAGCACCACAACTGACCAAGCTGGGCGAGTCCTAAAGGACATAGCTGCCAGACTGGGTCTGCGACAGGTGGTGAGGGAACCAACAAGAGGGAAAAACCTACTTGATCTCGTCCTCAGCAATCTACCTGTTGCAGATGCATCTGCCCATGACAGCATTGGTAGAAGTGACCACCGCACAGTCCTTGTGGAGACGAAGTCCCGTCTTCATGTTGAGGATACCCTCCACCGTGTTGTGTGGCACTACCACCGTGCTAAATTGGACAGATTTCGAACAGATCTGGCAACTCAAAACTGGGCATCCATGAGGCGCTGTGGGCCATCAGCAGCAGCAGAATTGTATTCAACCACAATCTGTAACCTCATGGCCCGGCATATCCCTCACTCTACCATTACCATCAAGCCGGGAGATCAACCCTGGTTTAACGAAGAGTGCAGGAGAGCATGCCGGGAACAGCACCAGGCATACCGAAAAATGAGGTGTCAACCTGGTGAGGCTACAACACAGGACGACTTGCATGCCAAACAATGGAAGCAACATGCGATAGACAGAGCTAAGCGATCTCACAACCATCGGATCAAATCAAAGCTCTGCAGTCCTGCCACATCCAGTCATGAGTGGTGGGGGACAATTAAACAGTTAACAGGAGGAGGAGGCTCCAAAAATATCCCCATCCTCAATGATGGTGGAGCCCAGCACGTGAGTGCAAAAGACAAGGCTGAAGCATTTGCAACTATCTTCAGCCAGAAGTGCCGAGTGGATGATCCATCTCGGCCTCCTCCTGAGGTCCCCAGCATCACAGATGCCAGTCTTCAGCCCATTCAATTCACTCCACATGATGTCAAGAAACGGCTGAAGACACTGGATACTGCAAAGGCTATGGGCCCTGACAACATTCCAGCAATAGTACTGAAGACTTGTGCTCCAGAACTAGCTGCGCCCCTAGCCATGCTGTTCCAGTACGGCTACAACACTGGCATCTACCCGGCAATGTGGAAAATTGCCCAAGTATGTCCTATCTACAAAAAGCAGGACAAATCCGACCCGGCCAATTACCGTCCCATCAGTCTACTCTCAATCATCAGCAAAGTGATGGAAGGTGTCGTCGACAGTGCTATCAAGCGGCACTTACTCAGCAATAACCTGCTAACTGACGCCCAGTTTGGGTTCCACCAGGGCCACTCAGCTCCTGACCTCATTACAGCCTTGGTCCAAACATGGACAAAAGAGCTGAACTCAAGAGGTGAGGTGAGAGTGACTGCCCTTGACATCAAGGCAGCATTTGATCGAGTGTGGCATCAAGGAGCCCTAGCAAAACTGAAGTCAATGGGAATCAAGGGGAAAACTCTCCATTGGTTGGAATCATACCTAGCACAAAGGAAGTTGGCTGTGGTTGTTGGAGGTCATTCATCTCAGTCACATGACATCACTGCAGGAGTTCCTCAGGGCAGTGTCCTAGGCCCAATCATCTTCAGCTGTTTCATCAATGACCTTCCCTCCATCATAAGGTCAGAAGTGGGGATGTTCGCTGATGATTGCGCACTGTTCAGCACCATTCGAGACTCGTCAGATACTGACGCAGTCCGTGTCCATATGCAGCAAGACCTGGACAACATTCAGACTTGGGCTGACAAGTGGCAAGTAACATTCGCACCACACAAGTGCCAGGCAATGACCATCTCCAACAAGCGAGACTCTAACCATCTCCCCTTGACATTCAATGGCATTACCATCGCTGAATCCCCCACTATCAACATCCTGGGGGTTACCATTGATCAGAAACTGAACTGGACCAGCCATATAAATACTGTGGCTACAAGAGCAGGCCAGAAGCTGGGAATTCTGCGGTGAGTGTCTCACCTCCTGACTCCCCAAAGCCTTTCCACCATCTACAAGGCACAAGTCAGGAGTGTGCTGGAATACTCTCCACTTGCCTGGATGAGTGCAGCTCCAACAACACTCAAGAAGCTCGACACCATTCAGGATAAAGCAGCCCGCTTGATTGGCACTCCATCCACCACCTTCAACATTCACTCCCTCCACCACCGGCGCACTGTGGCTGCAGTGTATACCATCTACAATATGCACTGCAGCAACTCGCCAAAGCTCCTTCAACAGCACCTTCCAAACCCGCGACCTCTACCACTTAGAAGGACAAGGTCAGCAGACGCATGGGAACATCACCACCTACAAGTTCCCCTACAAGCCACACACCATCCTGACTTGGACCTATATCGCCGATCCTTCACTGTCGCTGGGCCAAAATCCTGGAACTCCCTTCCTAACAGCATTGTGGGTGTACCTACACCATATGGACTGCAGCAGTTCAAGAAGGCGGCTCACCACCATCTTCTCAAGGGCAAATAGGGATGGGCACTAAATGCAGGCCTAGCCAGCCAGCGACGCCCACATCCCATCAATGAATAAAAAAAAATAAAAAAAATGTGTGTTGCTCGGCACCAGAGGTTCGGTCCCAACGCCGCAAATGGCGATGACGGACCCCACCTGAACCAGCTCGTGGTGCCCTACAGTGCCTAACAAATAAGATCCATGGTGAGCCACCTCCCAAGACTCACAGTAAAGGGAGATCCCTCAGTTCATTTCAGGGAGATAGAGGAGACAGCCGCCATTAATGATTGTGACGATCAAGAACAGGCGAAAATGTTGCTCTTCTCCCTGGATTGCACAATCCTTCAGTGCCTCTCAGATGAGAGGAAGAGGGGACGGAAAGGGTATGTGGATCTCAGGGAGGAAGTTTTAGAAGTAATGGGAGTGGACGACGGTAGTCCGTTCGACCGTGTGGAAGGGACCGTGCAGCTATCTGGAGAACCCCCACGGGTTTTCGCAGAAAGGCTGTGGCCAGTGTATCGGCGCAGTTGTCTGGGTGTGCCTGAACGGTTTGCAATGAGCGCCGAACAGCGGGTTCATTGGCTCCGTTGCTTGGTTACCAACAGCTTGCCACAGATACAGGCCCTAGCCAGATCTTGGTTTGATCCCCAAGGTCCCGGTGTCACGGAGGAGACGGTGCTCCGCCAGCTCAACGTTGCGTATGAGAATTGTAGAGGTCAGGAAACACCTCCCCAGAAGGGAAAGGTGCATGAGGCAAAACCCGCAGCTCCATGCAAGAAGGAGTGGCGTCAGGAGGAGAATCGCCCTGCCAAGCCAAGCTCAATTGCTACGGGTGTGGGAAGGATGGACATTGGAGCAAGGGCTGTAGAAATCCGTGGAAGGATAATAAGGGAAAATTTCCCGCAGCCCAAGCCCAAGCCCAGACCGTCGCCCCAGCACCAGCCCAAACCCAAGCCGTAGCTCCTGCCCCAGCACAAGGAGTTTGTGCAGCTATGGATCCCGCTGCGATAGAATCAATCATAGAGACAATGCGGTCTCTGATGATCGTGCAAGGGAAGATAGCCGTCGCTACTGGTCTTGTCATTCCCGAGACCCCGACCGCTGTGCCCAAATGACTATAGCCGGCGCAGCCTGTCTACCTGTGCGCGCTGCGATATGATATCTGGAGGCGACCCCTCGTGGAATTGGAGGTGGGGGAGGTAAAGGGACTCTATCTGTTGGATATGGGGGCATCGTGCACAGTGATCCATACAGATGACCCTGTCACCTCACCTCTGTCCACCAGGGTTGCCTATCTTCTATCGGGCTTCACAGGCGAGGAACAGGCTGGCGCGTATTCCATTCCCCTCTCCAATCGTTTAGGACCACTTCGCACCACGTGGAAGTGTACGCTAATGAAGTGGGAGGTGGGAGGTGGAACAGGGGTCCTTGGGGCCGATTTCTTGGTAGCACACGGGATCCTCGTGGATCTGAGAAACCACTGTCTCTGGGGAGCGGGTACGGGGGAACAAGGAGTAGGGGGAGTCAAGGCAAACCCACCAAAAGCACGGGTCGGCCGGCTAGAAGTAAAATTCTTGGGTCTGACCATCCGCGCTGGAGAGGGAGCCATAGACAAGGGTGGACAGGAATCAGTGCAAGGCTCACTGGTCCCCGCCACTCGCACAGTATAAACACCCCGGCGCAAGAAATGGTTTTGCATCAATCAGTGCAAACTGTTTAAGCCAGGTGCAAGAGTGCCAGCAACTGAAGCAAGGTCTGAGGGTGAAAATCTTCAGCCTGAAGCGTGCAAAAAGGCACAGACCCCACAGGCTGGAACTGTAGCCTGCTTGGAGGGAGAAACTGCCCCGCCCTCCTGGGAGGTTTCCCCAATGGCCTGGGACTCAGACGAGGAGGAGCCCGAAGATCAAGGCCTTCCCCCTGATCCGAACGCTATCGGAGCCGAGGAGCCCGAACAGCTGGGTCATGCCCTTGATACGATTCTGGAGGAGGTGGAGTCGGAGGATGGAGATCCGCACTCAACTCAAGTTTGGGGGAGGTAGAAATTGGGGGCGGAGATCCTCGACCTGTAGGGACAGGTGAGCAGGAGTTGTCTGCCACATACCCAAATCCCAAAGGGGCGGAGCCTGAGGGAAGGGAGCCGAAGCCGGCAGTTGTGGAGGAGCCATGGGCTGTGAGAGCCAAGGTTCCACCCAAAGGTCTACTCGCTACGCGAGCCTCACCAAAGGCATCCCCTCGCAGGTCGCCTCGTGCGCCCCAGCCAAGGAAGCCCTGGCCCGATTCCCCCACCTTCAGTAAACGCAGACTTGGGAAACCCCTGGCAGAACGCAGTCCCCAGTTGACAGCAAAAGGCTGCGAGGAACCCAAGCCACAGGTCACTGCAGCCCCACCACAGGGAGTGGCAAGCTGCAGTCCAATCAGGGATTAGGCAAGCCGCCCGGGGACGGGCGGCGCTGTACATAAGTTTAAGTTTTAAGTTTAAGTTGTGTAAATATTAAAGTGAGTAGTGTTAAGTAGTTTTGGAATCTGCCCAGTATGTGTGTTGTTTTGGATCAAGGTCGAAAGATCCGATCATGCCTTCACCTAAGCCAGAATCTCTCGGGAGCCTGGCTATATCGTTTAATTTTGTTCCGGGAACCAAAAAGATGACGAGAGGAATTCTCGTCACGGTCATGGTAATCGGGTGCAGCTGGGCCTATCGGGGCCGCACCAAGGACCCCACGATCTATGGGTGCTCTGGCGACAGAGGCCCCATCGCGATCGACGGAACCGGCCCGCGGGACGCTGAAGAGACTGCTGCATTCCTCCATGAAGGATGTTGGCCAGGCTGGCTGGGGTCGAACTCTACTGAATACTCCAGCCAGAAGGGGTTTGCATACAGAGAGACATCTCTGATGTGCCCCAGGGTGCGGATCATTGCACCCAGAATAAGCGTCACTGTCGGGAAGAAGATTTGCCTGGTTTGCAATGGACATGTACCTCTGAATCGCTGGTGGTGGCTGCGCAAGTTGAGCAGCACCATGAAGAACTCCACGGTTGAGTGGGAGAGATTGGGTAACAACACCCATCGAACTATTACGGAGACTCATGGGGGGTTGAGTGTCTGTTGGGACAACTGGTGGGAACCAGATGAGGGGATCTACATCTGTATGTGGGGTTCAGAATGCGCCTGCCCCACAGGTGTCTCCATCTTTTTCCAAAGGCAGTGGCAAGATGCTGGGAGAGGAATGAAGTGGGACGTCAGCACGTGGGCGTGCGGAGTCCCATACTCTCAGATCCCAGTAAACGCCACTGAGCTTATCACCCGCCCCCACAGACCCCTGCCCACGATTCCGGTAGCCAAAGCCCGCAAGGAAGGGTGCCCTACCACTACCAAGGGACCCGGGAACGGATTGGTATTAGGTGCTGTACCAAGGGGTACACTACGCGGTGGCTTCGGTGATTTTAAACCTCACCGAGGTGCGCTTGCCTGAGTGGTGCCCCAAGGTCCTGTTAACAAACATGTTCAGACAGTTTAATGAATTCGACTTTGCCGATGTCGACAGAGCCGAATTGTACACCACACCACATGAGGTCTTGGACAGGATAGGGAGGCAAAGAAGGGGTGCAGTAAATGATATTTTCACAGCTTTTAATACAGGAACTTCCGTCATCAACACACTGGATGATGTGGAGCTGCAAACCCAAATCAGTGGTTTAAAAACACAGTTAAGAAAGATACTGACTGACGAGAATAAGGTCGTGGGTTCTGAGTTACATGAGGACCAGGCCATGACACTGCACTTAAAAGAAATGATAGCTGAGCTGGAGAAACACGCCACAACGGTAAATGCTCTCATCAGGGAGGATTGGAATGCGTCCGATCAGGCTGTGCAGAACGAAGCTTGTGTGCTATACGGGGCGTGGTTACTGGGCGAGGGCCACAGTAACCTGGAGGATTTGAAACAAGGTTTAGTCCCCTCCTGGATCAGCAACAAGCACCTCGCAGCCCTCCACACTTTTGAGAACGCATTGAGCCCGTGCCAGCTCAGACTAGCTTCAGAAGCCTACCCAGTCCCAGTGGACTGTGTACGGTCTAACTACACCATTATGGGTATAGTGGTAAGAATGCCGGTGATGGGAAAGACAGCTAAACCCGCCCCGGTATGCAGGGTGGAGAACAATGGAGTCATTCAGGGGGGTGCGCACATTCGCTACACAGAGGTCCCACCTTATGTCATTCGATGGGAGCATGCAATGATGGGTACCGACCTCTCGGGGTGCCGGAGCCGGAAAGCACACATAAGAACATAAGAACATAAGAAATAGGAGCAGGAGTAGGCCAATCGGCCCCTCGAGCCTGCTCCACCATTCAATAAGATCATGGCTGATCTGATCCTAACCTCAAATCTTCTATCACTCTGCATCCACCCGAACCCATGTGATCTCCCGGGAGAGGCGAAAAACCAGATAAAGACCCAATGGCCAATTTGGGAGAAAAAAATCTGGGCAATTCCTCTCCGACCCATCTAGACGATCGAAATTCTTCCAGGAGATCACTCTGTCCCTATATTTTCTACAGTACTTACCTTCTGTAAAGGCGATCTCCAGCCCAGTCAGGAACAGGAATAAAACCATCTCCTGAAATCTAACACAGGATTAGAACACAGTTGGAGCAGAACCAGGTTACACGGCCCCTGGGCCCACTCCACTACCCACAGGGCCATGACCATTCCGAACCTAGACTCATGTCCAATATCCTGCCCGCTCCCCGTAACCCTTAATTCCCTTTACTTCTAGGAAACTATCTATTTCTGTTTTAAATTTATTTAATGATGTAGCTTCCACAGCTTTCTGGGGCAGCAAATTCCACAAACCTACCACCCTCTGAGTGAAGAAGTTTCTCCTCATCTCAGTTTTGAAAGAGCAGCCCCTTATTTTAAGATTATGCCCCCTAGTTCTAGTTTCACCCATCATTGGGAACATCCTCACCGCATCCACCCGATCAAGCCCCTTCACAATCTTATATGTTTCAATAAGATCGCCTCTCATTCTTCTGAACTCCAATGAGTAGAGTCCCAATCTACTCAACCTCTCCTCATATGACCACCCCCTCATCCCCGGGATTAACCGAGTGAACCTTCTTTGTACTGACTCGAGAGCAAGTATGTCTTTTCTTAAGTATGGACACCAAAACTGTATGCAGTATTCCAGGTGCGGTCTCACCAATACCTTGTACAACTGCAGCAATACATCCCTGTTTTTATATTCCATCCCCCTAGCAATAAAAGCCAACATTCCATTGGCCTTCTTGATCACTTGCTGCACCTGCATACTAACTTTTTGAGTTTCGTGCACCAGGACCCCCAGATCCCTTTGTACTACAGTACTTTCCAGTTTCTTGCCATTAAGATAATAACTTGCTCTATGATTTTTCCTGCCAAAGTGCATAACCTCACACTTTCCAATATTGTATTCCATCTGCCAAAACTCTGCCCACTTACTTAGCCTGTCTATGTCCCTTTGCAGGTTTTTTATGTCCTCCTCACTCACTACTTTCCGTCCCATCTTTGTATCATCTGCAAACTTTGATATGTTACACTCGGTCCCCTCCTCCAAATCGTTAATATAGATTGTAAAGAGTTGGGGACCCAGCACTGACCCCTGCGGAACACCACTAGTTACTGGTTGCCAATCTGAGAACGAACCATTTATCCCAACTCTCTGCTTTCTGTTAGAGAGCCAATCCTCCACCCACGCCAGAATATTACCCCCAATCCCGTGATTTTTTATCTTGAGCAATAATCTTTTATGTGGCACCTTGTCAAATGCCTTTTGGAAGTCTAAATACACTACATCCACTGGTTCCCATTTATCCACCCTGTATGTTAATTCCTCAAAGAACTCCAGCAAATTTGTCAAACATGACTTCCCCTTCATAAAACCATGCTGACTTTGTCCTATTAAATTATGTTTATCCAAATGTCCTGTTACTGTCTCCTTAATAATGGACTCTAACATTTTACCAACCACAGATATTAGGCTAACAGGTCTATAGTTTCCAGCCTTCTGCCTACTACCCTTTTTAAATAAGGGTGTTACATTACCAGTTTTCCAATCTGCCGGGACCTTTGCTGAGTCCAGTGAGTTTTGGAAAATTATTACCAATGCATCCACAATCCCTACCGCTACTTTCCTCAAGACCCTAGGATGCAAGCCATCAGGTCCAGGGGATTTATCCGCCTTGAGTCCCATTATTTTACCAAGTACCACTTCCTTCGTGACTTTAATCGTATTTAGTTCCTCCCCCCCTAGAGCCCCCTGTTTGTCCAGTGTTGGGATATTCTTAGTGTCCTCTACTGTAAAGACTGATACAAAATAATTGTTCAGTGTTTTTGCCATCTCCATGTTTCCCACCATTAATTTCCCGGTCTCATCCTCTAAGGGACCAACATTTACTTTAGCCACCCTTTTTCTTTTTATATAACTATAGAAACTTTTACTGTCTGTTTTTATATTTTTTGCTAATTTACTTTCATAATCTATCTTCCCTTTCTTAATCAATCTTTTAGTTATTTTTGCTGTCTTTTAAAGACTTCCCAATCTTCCATCCTCCCACTAGATTTGGCTACTTTATATGCCCTTGTTTTTAGTCGGATACTATCCTTAATTACTTTACTTAGCCACGGATGGCTATCTTTTCTTTTACACCCTTTTTTCCTCAGTGGAATATATTTTTTTTGGAAGTTGTAAAATAACTCCTTAAATGTACACCACTGATCATGTACCGTCTTACCCTTTAATCTATTTTCCCAGTCCACTCTAATCAATTCCGCTCTCATACCTTCATAGTCTCCTTTATTCAAGCTCAGCACGCTTGTTTGAGATCCAACCTTCTCACCCTCTAATTGAATATGGAACTCAACCATGTTATGGTCACTCATTCCAAGGGGATCCTTTACTAGGACATTTTTAATTAATCCTGTCTCATTACACAGGACCAAATCTAAGGTTGCTTGCCCCCTGGTCGGTTCAGTTACATACTGCTCAAGAAACCCATCCCTAATACACTCAATGAACTCATCCTCAAGGCTGCTCTGCCCAATTTGATTTGTCCAGTTAATATGATAACTAAAATCCCCCATAATTATAGCTGTTCCCTTATTACAAGCCTCAACTATTTCCTGATTAATACTCCGTCCAACAGAGTTGCAACTGTTCGGAGGCCTATAGACTACACCCACTAGTGTTTTTTTCCCCTTATTATTCCTTATCTCCACCCAAACTGTTTCACTATCCTGCTCCTTTGACCCAATATCATTTCTCTGTATTATAGTGATTACTTCCTTTATTAACATAGCCACCCCACCTCCTCTCCCTTCCTGCCTGTCCTTCCTGATTGTTAAATAACCTGGTATGTTTAATTCCCAGTCATGGTCACCCTGCAGCCATGTTTCTGTAATGGCCACAAGATCATACCCATATGTAGTTATTTGTGCCATTAACTCATTCATTTTGTTACGAATGCTACATGCATTCAGATAAAAAACTTTCAAATATGTTTTGTAACACTTAGTTCCTGTTTTTTCCCTTTTTAGTACTTTACTTTTTACTCCATACCTTCTGTCCCTTCCTGACACATTCTGTTTTTTAATTCCCCCACTGCTACCTAAGTCTATGACCTTCTCTGTTGTCATTTCTATTATTTGCTCTCTAGAAACCTCCCCCCGACTAATTATTTTAAAGCCCTCTCTACAGCCCTAGTTATATGATTCGCCAGGACTCTAGTCCCAGCACTGGCCAAGTGGAGTCCGTCCCAACGGAACAGCTCCCTCCTGTCCCAGTATTGGTGCCAGTGCCCCAAGAAGCAAAACCCATTTCTCCCACACCAGTCTTTGAGCCACACATTTAACTCTTTAATTTTATTTATCCCAGCCATATTCGCTCGTGGCTCATCATCCTGTGTCCCCAGCACTTGAATGCCCATTCAAAACCACAGTGCGGGTTCAGAACTGCTGGTGCGGAGCCTATAAATTGCACCATGGAGGCAATGGCACAAGGTCATGTGCCCCCGCAGGTGGCATATATAGGAGGTGGGACATAATGTGTCACCACTGCAGTGCCCCACAACCAACATGGTCAGCACGGTTGGTGTCCGGTTAGTGACAGCAGCTTCTGTTTCAAGCCCAGGGCAGAAGTTCAAGTGGCCCAAGAGCGAATTGTCCCCATTCCTGAACCTTCCACTGTTCACATCACTGTTAAAGAGAATTTCACCGATCTGCAGTGATTCGTTGCACATTTTGGATATATCATTCTCCCTCTCCCTGAACACCTCACCAAGATATTAAAAGCCGTTGTTGTTTCACAGAAACATTTCTATACACTGGAGCAGAAGACTTTAGAGATAGAGGCAGACATATTGGATATAATGACCCCACCGTGGTGGGACCTGTTCACTAATATAGAAGTCCCTTCTTGGATTAGGATAGCCTCCCACATTCTTGTAGTGTGCCAGGTTATCATTGTAGTTTATTTACTGTTTGTACACTGTAAAAAGGTCAAACATTCACAAAAGTATGAGAATAGAGGGGAATGGAGGGAGCATTATGTGCGGGTAGAAGAAGAGACACTCGTTTAGATTTTTGCTGCTCTGTATAAAGTTAAAATTTTCCCTCCCTCCTCTGTATTATTTTGATATGTATTCATGTGCATTTGATTTTTTGTGTGTGTACTTTATTTTTATTCTTGAAGTTTATTAGCTGTGTTGTTATTAAAAGATAGTGTGTATGCACCAGGTGATGTAAGGGTATTAGGCCCCCCTCCACGCCTGGAAGTGAGTATGTCAAATTTCACATCTGAAGTATTGCCATCTATAGATGCTTAATATACACTAGGTTTTTCTGAAATGGAAATGCATGTGTCGTGGGGTCATAGATAGGTAAATACTGGGGATGGTGTGATTATGGAAAGTCAGAAATTTTGCTCACCCAGAATTATGATACTTCAAGCAAGTTACAGTATCATCAGGGGGAGTGTAGGATTCGCAAAATTGAACTTTATATTATAAAGGGTCGAATGGCAGAAGAGGCTATGATTTTAAAGACTGTTTTAAAAGAAGCCTAGGAAAAAGGGGCATTCAAAATGGCCACCAGACCCCGTGACCAAATTATTGGGACACTTTAAAACAGTTCCTGCAGTCCTCAGACAGCTTTGTGGATTCAGCCCACAGTAAGTTCTGGAAGCCGATTCTGAGAGAACGAAACCAGACACCCACATCTATGTATATAAAACGGTATGTCTCTCTGTCTGTCTTTCTGTCCGGCTATACAATCAAAAGTTATAGAGCGTACCTACACGTGTGTTACATCAAAACAAAGCTTATGATGCCAGAACGGTCATAAACATATCTATGTTTCGGTGAAACAGAAATTGTGCCCGCGGTATCCAAAAAACGTTCAAAATTCCGCTCATTATCTGCTCATTAGCATTGAGTGACGTCGAGGTCAACCAATTGTACGGTCGAGCGACCCGACGGTCGACCCAATCGCTGCGTGGTGGGAGCGGGTTCCTGGTGCGTGTGGGCGAGCCCTCCTAGAGTCGAGTGACGGGATGATTGACCAATCCTACGCTTCGGTGACCTGACGGTGGCGTGTGTGGGCGGGCCTTATCGTTCTGAACCGAGGTGAGTCACCGCCATCTTGATTCCAAACTTTTCATTTATTTTTCCTGCTTTCTGCGTCTTTAAAAAAAAAGTTGCTTTTAAAACACATATTGTTTTAAAAAAAGTTAATTACTTTCTAAATCTTTTATCTAATCTCATTAATTTTCCTACTTTTCCCCGTTTTTGCAGGTAGGCCTTGAAGCCTGGGCGTCTGTTGCCAGCCATGCTGGACCTAGGCAATTGTTTTGCGGCAAGCTCCTCCCACCTCTCAACCCCCACCCCCCCCCCGCTGGGCCCGATTCCGAACCAGCGGCCAGCCATCTTGGTAAAGGCTGGCTGGGCTCACTGCAAGCTCCTGGCGCTTCATTCGGGGGGGGTGGGCAGCGGGGCTCGGGAGGGGAGGAGGAGCGGGAGTGGAGAGGGTTACCCCGGCAACTGGGCTCGCCAGCCGCAATCCGCCATCTCAAGCCGCTCAGGCCCAGGCCCGCTCCCAGAGATCGGGAGGCGGAGAGGGGAGGAGGGTTACCAAGGCAACCGGGCCCAGCCAGCCGCAATCGGCCATCTCAAGCCGCATGGCCCGGCCTCGGGGAGGGCGGGGCTCGGGCTGACCGGGCTGCTGCGCTCGGCATGTCAGTGCGTGGGGCGGCACGGAGCTCAACGGAGCCATCGCCGACAGAGGGGAGAGGGTCTGCTGGCTCCCCCCTCCCTTTCTCCCCCACTCCTTCCCCCACCTCCTCTCTCCCCCTCTCCCCCTCCCCACCCCTCCCCCTCTCCCCCCCTCTCCACCCCCCTCCCCCTCCCCTCGCCCCCTCCCCCTCACTCTCCACCTCCCTCTCCTCTCTCCCCCCTTCCCCCCCTCCCCCCTCGCCCTCCCCTTCCCTGTCGCCCTCCCCCTCCCCCCTCCCTCCCCCTCCCCCCTTCCCCCCTCCCTCCCCCTCCCCCCTTCCCCCCTCCCCCCAACTATCCACCCCCTCCCCTCCCCCCCTTTCCCCCCTCCCCTCCCCTTCCCCCCTTCCTTCCTACCCCCTCCCCTCACCTTTCCCCCTCCCCCCTTCCCCTCCCTTAACCCCCCTCCCCTCCCCCTCTCCTCCCCCCCTCCCCTTTCCCCCACCTCCCCCTTTCCGCCCCTCCCCCCCTTTCCCCCTCCCCTCCCCCCCTCCCCTTTCCCCCCTCCCCTTCCCCCCTCCCCTCCCCTGTCCCCCATCCCTTCCCCCCTTCCCCTTCCCCCTCCCCTCCCCTTCCCCCTCCTCCCCTCCCCTTTCACCCCCTCCCCTTCCCCCCTCCCCTTTCCTCCCCTCCCCTCCCCTTCCCCCCTACACTTCCCCCCTCCCCTTGCCCCCTCCCCTCCACTTTCCCCTCCTCCCCTCCCCTTTCCCACCCTTCCCCCCCTTACCCCCATTTCCCCCCTTCTTCCCCCTCCTCCCCCCCTTTCCCCCCTTACCCCCAGTCGCGCTCTCTCTTGCCCCCAGCCGCTCTCTCTCTTCCCCTCATCGCTCTCTCTCTTCCCCCCATCGCTCTCTCTCTTCCCCCCATCGCTCTCTCTCTTCCCCCCAGTCGCTCTCTCTCTTACCCCCAGTCGCTCCCTCTCTTACCCCCAGTCATTCTCTCTCTTCCCCCTAGTCGCTCTCTCTCTTCCCTCCAGTCGCTATCTCTCTTCCCCCAGTCGCTCTCTTCCCCCCCAGTCGCTCTCTCTCTTTCCCCCGTCACTCTCTCTCTTCCCCCCTGTCGCTCTCTCTCTTCCCCCCAGTCGCTCTCTCTTCCCCCCAGTCGCTCTCTCTCTTCCCCCCAGTCGCTCTCTCTCTTCCCCCCAGTCGCTCTCTCTCTTCCCCCCAGTCGCTCTCTCTCTTCCCCCAGTCTCTCTCTCTCTTCCCCCCAGTCGCTCTCTCTCTTCCCCCCAGTCGCTCTCTCTCTTCCCCCCAGTCGCTCTCTCTCTTCCCCCCAGTCGCTCTCTCTCTTCCCCCCAGTCGCTCTCTCTCTTCCCCCCAGTCGTTCTCTCTCTTCCCCCAGTCGCTCTCTCTCTTCCCCCCAGTCACTCTCTCTCTTCCCCCCAGTCGCTCTCTCTCTTCCCCCCAGTCGCTCTCTCTCTTCCCCCAGTCGCTCTCTGTCTCTTCCCCCAGTCGCTCTCTCTCTCTTACCCCCAGTCACTCTCTCTCTTACCCCCAGTCACTCTCTCTCTTCCCCCCAGTCGCTCTCTCCCTTCCCCCCAGTCCCTCTCTCTCTTACCCCCAGTCGCTCTCTCTCTCCCCCCCAGTCACTCTCTCTCTTCCCCCAGTCGCTCTCTCTCTTCCCCCCAGTCGCTCTCTCACTTTCCCCCAGTCACTCTCTCACTTTTCCCCAGTCGCTCTCTCTCCCCCCCCAGTCGCTCTCTCTCTCCCCCCCTCAGTCGCTCTCTTTCTCCCCCCCCAGTCGCTCTCTCTCTCCCCCCGCAGTCACTCTCTATCTACCCCCCCACCCCCCAGTCGCTCTCTCTCTCTCTCCCAACAACAACATGCCCTCGAAAAAGCCTTGGCACCGCCGGGCACTCCAGCTAGTATACATATAGATTGGATGCAGATCCAGTCAAGATTGGCCTGTAGATAAAGGCCATCAAAATGTTTACCCAGACAAAAGGGAACGGTTTCATATTCATGAGAAGAGCATCAAGGACCCGTTAAGGACATCACCAGGACATTAAAAACAATGAAGGTCATTCCAGACCAGAGATGGCCCGTTACCGGCCATCCAAGAACAGTTTAAAATATAATAACTACCCCGTTGTGCTCCCAGCCCGCCAAAATTAAAACAAAAGACTAACCTGATTTGGCACGAGATAAGGGCTTCTGATGAGAAGTATATCTGGGAACCCAGGGGTAGAAAGAAAAGCAGCCATCGTGGTGCTACCATCGTATCGCTGGCGTCATCGCTAGAAGAAGGAGAAGAAGACGGTTCCAGCCAGCGTCCCGCCCCGGGGTAAAACATCGGGAGATCATCGACCAACCCTGGGCCGTTGATGAAACGGGAGGCCATCGACCCGCTCCGGCTCGGGAGAAGAGGCAATAAAAAACTGAAGAAACTATGGGGGCCAGCCCGAGGGCTCCTCTGACCGGGGTCGAGCAGACGATCCCCGACCCCGCCGACATCCAGGCCAGCCGGTGTCCAGCCGTCCCGACCCCCACCTCAGGAGAGGGATGTGGCGCAGCTCGCTGGGGCTCTGCTAACCACGTGGAGACAGGACGCCTGAAAGGTTTTGAAACAGGTCTGCGTTTGATCCTAACAGTTCCTAGTTGGATTGGTGAGCATGTTTCTGGCCCTTCATAATCAGATCTAGATAGGTTTAAGCGGGTGGACATTTAAGGGTATAATTAACATGAGTAGTTGTCCCTCGATGTT